>NW_006494608.1:5793681-5873972 GCF_000325575.1 Pteropus alecto | reverse complement strand
CCAGGAAGATCTTGTTACCATGTACCAAGTCAACCACCTAAAGATCAGTTAAATAAAGTTAGGCTAGACTCTGTGGGCCAAGATCTCCATTCTACTTCCTGGAAAAAAGAGCAGTCTTAGCCATGATTCCCAGCTTCCCAGTCGAGTTCCTTACAAAACAGTTCAGGCTTTGTGCCAGGATTCTTAGTTCCCACATTTCCTTCACTTACCAGGAGAAAGGCAATGTGCTCTAAGTTATTGTTACCTTTCAGTAATTGTCTAAAAGGAAAATTGGTGACTTTAGACCAGGTTGGTGCTGAATGTACTGTTAAAGTGATACAGGGTTGGTGCCATTGGCCCAAATTTCTATTGTAAATGTTTTAAAGTGAGGACAGTGTTGGATCCATGAACCAACTCCTCCATGTTCCTTTTTCTAGGAGATGACAGCTTGGTTCTGCACATCAAGGTGTCCTCAAGAGTTTCTAGTATCAGGGGCCAGGCTGGTTGTTTGCGGTACTAGGTATTTAGACTGGACATTGTTACCAATTGGATGGTCTTGTTGTTGTGACACTTGGGCTGTTAACTAGTTCCTTTCAGGTGGTCCAGGCTTGTTGCAGATTTCCACAGTCTCCATTCTCTTCTCACTTCCATGAAGAAGGGTTTTTCTGTGAGCTTAAGACTCCAGGTGATATTTGTTAACAGAGGACAGGCCTGGAACTGTGGGCTTACGCCACCCCTTCAGCCTCTGTCTGAGAAGATAGAAGATATTTTGGGGGCCAATTTTTTAGCTAAATTTCTGAAATGAAGAGAGGAAATTGGAACTGGAAACTTAGGTGAGCACACTGGTTCTAATTAGAAATGCAGGCAGGAAAAAAGGTCCTAAGTAAAATTCACATAAGCACTGAGAAAATGATAATACCCCTATAATGTATCCACCAACCAACCCTTCAATTGAAAAGTCATGTCTGCATGAGAAAACTTGATTGAGGACAGCTGGGTAACAGACAACTGTTGTCAGTTACCTGGCCTTAGATTTTTGTCTGTGGTCAGGCAACCTGCTTGAATGCAATGGGAGCAGCTGTCGCACATTAACCACGTTGAAATTTGAGGCTGAGTCTGCTTGAAGAAGCTACTTTAGAGCAGTGGAAATTGTAGGAGCCATTTTGCTATATTGTAGCAAAAATGCTGAGTCATTGGGATAGGGGCTTGTAAACTGACAAAGACCTTGCAATCTGGGAGGCAAACAAGGATTGCCTCATATCCACAAATCCTAAGAATAGGGAAGTGGGAACTGATCTGAGAACTTTGTGGTGCTGAAATGCAAATGATTATAGCAGGGTGTGTAGAGTGGGGATCGTCTATGGAAATGGAAATGATTATAATAGGATGTGTAGGTTGGGTGGGGATAATCTTATTTTAGCCAGCAAATGTATGCTCTTGTAAAAAAGCAACTTGCAAAAATAAAATCACTCTCTACTCCATCATCAGTGGATTGTGCCTCCCGATCTCAGCTTTCTGTCTTCTTTCTTTTCTGAATTTCCTACCCTTCCCACTCAGGTTATTGTTCAGGATCGCACTGGAGCTGGCAGGATTTACCCCTTATTGGACGTGGCAGTTGTGAGCATATCTCTAATGGCTTCAGGTCGGACACCTGAACCATTCTTATAGGCGGACCTTATGCCACTACTTTTGAGAGAGAATTGCTTAATGGCCAATGCCTCCATGCTGAACTATTGAAAATAAGTGTTTATGAGACATGTTTTGAAAACACTCGTTTGAGTATAGGGGAAGAGGAATAAGGTAGAAGTCACCTGAAAATCATGTAGCAATCGCTAGGGAATCACGTGGAGTTCAAGTGAACACCTTGCGGGATTCACATGTGGATCAAGGAAGACCCCGCAGGAATCTTGTGTATTCCAGATAATCAGTCTTGTTGCTGTGGGCGTACGTTTTATTTTACTTTTTAGAATAACCAGGATTCAGAGTGTTAAACATTTTGCACTCGAGTTTATTTTGGAGATTTGACCGGCATGGTGTTATGTTTTCAAAGAACCACTCAACTTATGAGCAGAAGTCTGGTTCTTGGGCCATGGACTTGAATCAAATTTTTCTTTTCTTACCAAGAAGGTCTTATTACCATGTGCCAAGTCCTCCAACTAAGGATTCGTAAAGTAAAATTAGGCTAGATTCCATGGGCCAAAGTTTTCCCCCTACTTCCTGGAAATGGAAGCAATGCTTGGCCAAACCTTTAAGGTCCCCAATCAAATTCCTTAAATAACAGTCCTGGCTTTGTGCCAAGTTTCTAGTGCCCACACTACCTTCTCTTACCACAGGAAAGGCTTGTGCTATAAGTATGGTCACTTTTCAATAATTGTCAAAAAAGGATAATTGGTGATGTCAGACAAGGTTGTGCTGAATGTACTGTTAAGATGACACAGGGTTGGTGTCATCGGCCCAATTTCTATCGTAAATGCTTTAAAGGGAGGACAGTCTAGAAGACGTGAACCAAGTCCTCCATTCTTCCTTTTCCTAGGATATGACAGCTTGGTTCTGTACGTCAAGGTGTCCATAAGAGTTTCTGGTAGCAGGGGCCAGGGTTGGTGCTTTTGGGCCTAAGTCTTCAGTTTGGCAATTATTACTAATTGGATTGTCTTGACGTTGTGGGTCTGGGACTGTCAACTATTTCCTTTTAGGTGGTCCAGTCTTGATGTAGATTTCTACAGTCTCTATTCTAGTTTTTCTTCCATAAAAAAAGCTTTTACTGTGAACTTAAGATTCCAGGCGACATTCGTTCACACAGAACAAGCTTGAAAGTGTGGGTTTATGGCACCCTTTCAGTCTATGTCCTGGAAAGTCTGAAGAAATTCTGTGGGCTAATATCTGAGCTCTACTTCCTGGAAATAGATGAGATTGTAACTGCAAATTAAGATCAGCATACAGGTTCCCTATTAGAAACACAGGCAGGAGACAAGGTCCTAGGTCTTGAGATAAGACTCTCTTTACATGATGACAGGATTGCCCTGTGAGTTAAGTGCTCCTATCTACTAGTTTTCAGAGTGGATAGGCTTTGTGCTTTGGGTCCCAGTCTCCCTTGTAATTTTTGCTAGAAAAAGACAGAGTTAGTGCCCTGGGACCCTGTCAACAATCCACATCCTCACAAGAGAAGACAGTGTTGCTGGTTAAAAGGTGGCCTTCATTCTTCTTTTTTTCTGAGATGTCAGCTTTGTTTGGATCATACACTCCTCATGAGTTGCTATTCACAGTGAATAACTTGGATGTAGTATAAGTAGTTATTTTGTCTAGTTATAATTTGAATGGTCTTGAATTTCGGCACTTGGGCCTGCACTCTAATTCCTGTGAGGAGAGTCCAGGCTTGATGTCACAGGCCTAAGTCTCCATTCTAGTTTACCTTCTGTAAAGATGTGCTTGTTGCTGTGGGCCAAGGACAGCGCTTGACATTCTTTTAGGCCAGACAGGCTTAGAACCATGGGCCCAGGCCGCCACTTCAGTCTCTGTTTGGAAAAGACAGAAGAAATGCTGTGACTGGAGCTCTCGGCTTGACCTCCTGGAATAGGTGAAGAATTAGGCCAGCAAGGCTTATTACTTTCAACCCTTACTTTCAACCCTTACAAAATATCCAGGGCTGGAGATTTTATTACTTCAAGGAAGATATTCTTACCAGAGGAGAGGCTAGCTTTGCCATTAAGTTCTCCAATACACTAATTTTAAATGAGGACATGATTTTGGGCTGTGCATGAGGGATTTGCTGTATTAGTGTTAGGAAGAAACTGACTTTATGTCATGGGCCTAGGATCCATTCCACATCATTTGAAGGGAAGAAAGTACTTTTACCTAAACAGCGGTCTCCTTTCTTTTCCACAGGATTTGACAGCTTTAATATGTGGGTCATGTACTGCATATTAGTTTCTGTTACAGAGTCTTGGATGTTGGTAATGTAGGTAGGTCCTTAGTCTAGTCTGTTCAAAATTAGACAGTCTAAATCTTGGGAGTATGGGCCAGAGAGAGTCAAGACAGTTTCACGTGACTATCCATGGGAAACAGGTGCCCATGAAGAGACTGGACTGTATGAAACACAGGGAGATAGGGAGATAATTTTACAGATGGGGATGATGTAGTGAACCTTGGTAATTACGAGTGCATATCTCTTGAGAAAATTCACATAAACACAGAAATCATTAGTCTCAGTGGAACAGGAAGTGGCTGAGACAGCCTCCTAACTGATCTCCAATGAAATGTTGTGTACATATTACAAATCTTAATTGAGGTCAATGGTATATGCGGGCATTCAATGAACCTTAATTCATTTCAAGTTTTGTCTGTCAGGAAATCTGCTTTATAGCAGTGGAGGCTGCGGTCGCACATTGGTCACATTGATATTTTGAGGTTGATTGTGCTGTGAGGAAGCGACCGGATAGCCATGGAAACAATGGCTGCCATTTTGCTGTATTGTAGGAAAAATGTTGAGTCGCTGTGAGGATACCTCTTGATGGCGGACTGAACTGCTGCCTCAGATTTCTCTATAGCATTCCTCAGACTACAAATTCTGAGAAGGACAGGCTTAATCACCATGGATTAAAAGCTGAGATATTGACATTGAGTCAGTCCCTAAAATGTGTACTGAAAATGCTTGTTTTCATCTAGCAGAGAAAAATGAGGTGGAAATCACCTGGAAATTTCGTAACAAGAAGTAGAGAATCTCGTGTTATTCTCCAGGTTTTCCCATGGGATTCATGTGACCATCAAGAGACTGGCCTAAGTGCATCACAGGGCAATCACAGCATATTGGAGTGATGGTGCGGCAAAAACATTTGAGTTACCATTGTATACTTCTTGGTAAAATTCACGTAAGTCAGAGAAAATGAGAGTATCTGTCAAACATAGCCACGTAACAGCCCTTCAATCGAAAGGCCATGTCTACTTGAGAAGACTTGCTTGAGCACAGTGGCATAGGCTAACACACACTTGTCATTAGTTAACTGCCTTGAGGTTTTGTCTGTGTTCAGGCAACCTGCTTGAAGACAATGGGAGCGAATGTCACACATTAATCGCGTTGAACTTTGGAGCTGAGTCTCATTGATGAAGCTACTTTAGAGCTCTGGAAACTATTGGCCCCAATTTGCTGTATTGTAGAAAATAGGCTGAGTCATTGTGTGCATAACTCTTAATGGCTTCAGGTGGGATAGCCGCACTTTTTTGAATGTGGACCTTAAGCCACTACTGTCGAGAGGAATTGATTATTGACAAATATCTCAATGCTGAAATATTGGAAATGAGAGTGGATTAGACATTTTTTGAAAACACTTGTTTGAGGATAATGGAAGAGGAATAAGGTGGAAGTCACCTGAAAATAACCTAACAATCGATCACGCAGAGGTCAAGTGAAGACCTGGTGGGATTCATGTGGGGATCAAGGAAGTCTCCACAGGAATCTATTGTCTACCAGGTAACTAGTCTTGTTATTGTGGGCATAGGTTTTCACTTTACTTCTTAAAATGAACAGGGATCAGAATGTGAACATTTTGCTCTTGAGTTTACCTTGTGAAAGGGAATGGTGTGGTGTTGTGTTTTCAAACATCCACACAACTTACCCCAGTTCCAACAGAGGACTGGGTCCTGGGCCATGGATTTCCATAAACCTCTTTTTTCTTACCAAAAAGATCTTATTACCTTGTTCCAGGTCTACCACCTAGGGATCCTTTAAGTAAAGTTTGGCTAGATTCTGTGTGCCAAGGTCTTCATTCTACTTCCTTGAAATAGGAGCAATGCTAGATCATGCTTCCAAGCTCCCCAATCAAATTCCTTACAAAAACAGTTCAGGCTTTGTCCCAGGATTCTTAGTGCCCACACTACCTTCTCTTACCAGGGAAAAGGCTTGGTCCTATACTTTATTGTAACCTTTCAATGATTGTCAAAAGGAAAATTGGTGATATGAGACAAGGTTGAAAATGAGAGCGGCATGGTGTCATGTTTTCAAACATCCACTCTATTTCCCCTGATTCAGGCAGAGGACTGGGTCATGGGCCATGGACTTCTATTGACTTTTTTTTTTCCTACCAAGATGGTCTTGTTACTGTGTGCTTGGTCATCTATCAAAGGTTCTGTTATGAAAATTTAGGCTAGGTTCTGTTGGCCAAGGTCTCTACTTGCTGTGGACAAGATCTCAGCTCTACATCCTCTTAAAGTGAGTGATTTGTAACTGCAAGCCAAAATCTCCACTCTCGCTCCTTAGAGAAAGTCCATACATGGAGCCAAGGGTCTAGTTCTCCAAAAGAAGTATTTTTACAAGCGGAATGACTGGCCTTGCGGTTTAAGGTCCAATCTATTAATTTTCAACAAGGACAGGCTTATATGCTTGGTAGCTTTGGACCAGGCATTCATTGTATTTTTGTTAGGAGGAGATGGGATTTGTGTCATAGGCCCAAACTCCAGTCTACATCATTTGAAGGGAGTATGATACTGTTACTATGAATGAAGCTTTCCTTTCTTTCCTGTAAGAGTAGACAGCTTTGATCTGTGGGCCATGTACTACACATTAGTTTCTGTCACAGGGTCTAGTTTGTTAGTAGTGTGAGTAGATCTTTTGCCTAGACTATACCAAATCAGAGAGTGTTAACCTAGGGCACATGGCCCCATGGGAGTCATGACAGAATCACGTGTCCAGTCTGGGGGAATCAAAGGCCCATCAAGAGACTGGCCTTTATGAAACACAGGGAGATCACATGACATATGGAGATGTCGTAATGCTCCCTGTGAAATGACAGGAGCATATCACTTGATAAAATTCACATAAACACCGAGAAAATATTTGTCGCCATGTAACAGGTGGTGGTCGAAACATCTTCCTAACTGACCTCCAATAGAATGTCGTGTCTACATTACAAACATTACTTGAGAACAACAGTACTTGTGGCAAGACAATGATCCTTATTTCGCCTCAGGTTTTGTCTGTTCTCAGGAAACCTGCTTTAGGGCAGTGGAAACTGTGTTTTCATATTTGCCACATTGAAACCTGGAGACTGAGTGTGCTGTGAGAAAGCGAGTGAATGACATTTGAAACGACAGCTGTCATTGTGCTGTATTGTAGGTAAAATGCTGAGTCATTGTGAGAATATCTCTTCATTTCAGAGAGAATGGCTGCCTAAGAATTCCTCTATAGCAAACCTCAGACTACAAATTCTGAAAGAAACTGGCTTAACAACCATAAACAGAAAGCTGAGATATTGACATTGAGGTACTTCTTTCAATGTGTTCTGGAAACACTTGGTTTAGACCAGTGGAGGAAAATGAAGTGAAAGTCACCTGGTAATCTCGTAGCAAGAATGTGAGAATCTTGCGATATTCACATGGCTTGCCCACGCGAATCTCGTGACCATTAATAGATTGCCCGGAGGGCAACAGAGGGAGATACAGTGACATTGGGTGATAATGTGGTGCTCATTTTTGAGTTACCCTTTTAAATTCTTTGGTGAAATTCACATAAACACTGATAAAAGGAGATCCCTGTGTAACAGAATGTGACTGTGACGGCACATCGCTGGCCTTCAATTGAGACGTCAGGTCTGCATGAGAAAATTTGCTTGAGGACAGCTGTGTAGGCTACCAGACAAAGATCCTTAGATATCTGGCCTGAAGTTTCTGCAGTTGTAAGGCCACTTGCTGAATGGCAATGGGAACGGCTGTCGCACATTAATGATGTTGAAATTTTAGGCTGAATCTGCTTCAGGAATGCACTTTAGAGTGGTGGAAAAAGCAGCCAACATTTTGCTGTATTGTAGCAAACATGCTGAGTTATCATGAGAATAACTCTTAATGGCTTCAGATGGGACCCCTGCACTACTCTTGTATGAGGAACTTAGGCCACTACTGTTGAGAGGGATCTACATAATGGACAATGCCTCAGTGTTGAAATTTTGAAATAAGAGTTTATGAGACGTTTTGAAAACACTTGTTTGAGGATAGGGGAAGAGGAATAAGATGGAAGTCTCCTGAAAATCACTTAGCAATCACTAGAGAATCACGCAGAGTTCAAGTGATTGCTGGATTCCTGTGAGGGACAAGGAAGACCTAGCAGTAATCTGTTGTCTACAAGGTGACTAATCTTGTTGCAGTGGGCATATGATTTCACTTTTCTTCTTAGAAAGAAATAGGCTTGAGTGTGAAATATTTTGCCGTCGAGTATATCTTGTAAATGAGACCAGTATGGTGTTGTGTTTCCCGACATCAACCCAACTTACCCTAGTTCGATTAGAAGTCTGGTTCTTAAACCATAACCTTCAATCAACTTTTTTTTTTCCTGCCAAGAGGGTCTTATTACCATATGCCAAATCCTCCATGTAAGGTTCTGTTAAGTAAAGTTAGGCTAGATTCTGTAGGACAAATTCTCCACTCTACTTCCTGGAAATAAGAGCAGTCATTGGCCATGCTTACAGACTCCCAAAGAGAGTTCCTTACAAAACTGTTCAGGGTTTGTGCCAGGTTTCTTTGTGCCCACACTACCTTCTCTTACCAGGGGAAAGGCTTGGTGCTGTAAGATATGGTCGCCTTTCAATAATTTTCAAAAAGAAAAATTGGTGACATGGGACCAGGTTGTATTGAATGTACTGTTATGATTACAGAGCATAGGTGCAGTCGGCCCAATTTCTATTGTAAATGCTTTAAAGGGAGGACAGTCTTGAGGCTGTGCACTGAGTCTCTCATTGTTTATCCTCCTAGGAGATGACAACTTGGTTTTGTAGGCAAAATTTGTCTGCAAAAGTTTCTAGTAGCAGGGGCCAGACTGAGAGTTTGTTGGCCTAGGTCTTCAGACTGGACATTGTTGCCAATTAAATGGTCTTGACATTGTGGGTCTGGGTTTTCCCTACTACCTTTTCGGTGGTACGGTCTTGTTTCAGATTTCCACAGTCTTTGTTTTATGTTTTCTTTCATAAAGAAGGCTTTTGCTGTGAGCCTAGGACTCCAGGCAACATTTGTTCATAGAGGACAAGGCTGGGATTGTGGGCTTATGCCACCCTTTCAATCTATGTCGAGGAAAGTTAGAAGAAATGCTGTGGTTTATTTTCTAATATCTACATCCTGGAAATAGAAGTAGGTATTGGAATTGCAAATCAAGGTCAGCACAATGGCTACTAATAGGAAATGCGGGCAGGTGAAAAGGTTCTAGTTCTTGAGATAAGACTCTCTTACATGAAGACAGGCTTCCCCTGTGGTTTAAGTTCTCCTATCTACTAATTTTCAGAGAGAATAGGCTTATTGCCTAGGATCGCAGTCTCCCTTCTCATTTTTGTCAGCAAAAGACAATACTTGTCCTTGGGCCCATGTCACCAATCCACATCATCACAAGGGAAGATATTGTAGTGCTCCCTTTGTAGTGACAATTGCATATCGCTTGAGAAAATTCACATAAACCCTGAGAAATCATTAGTATGCATGGAACGGAAGTTGCCCGAGATAGACTTTGTACTGACCTCCAATCCAACGTCATGTCCACATTATAAATATTTCTTGAGGTCAACAGTATATGTTGCAGCCAATATTCTTTAATTCGCCTCTAGTTTTGTCTGTCAGGAAAACGGACTTATGTCAGTGGAGGGAGCGGTCGCACATTGGCAGCGTTGATAATAGAGGCTGAGTGTGCTGTGAGGAAGTAGCTGTATAGCGGTGGATACAATAGTTGCTATTTTGCTGTATTGTAGGAAAAATACCGAGTCATTGTCAGGATACCTCTTCAATGCAAAAAGAATGGCTGCCTCAAAATTTCTCCATAGCAAACCTCAGACTACAAATTTTGAGAGGGGCTAGCTTAACCACCAAGAAAGAAAATTGAGATATTGACATTGAGGCTGTTCTATCAACGTGGTGTGAAAAGGCTTGTTAGCCTAGTAGAGGAAAATGAGGTGAAAGTAACCTGGAAATCTTGTACCAAGAATTAGGGAATCATGTAATCTCACGAGACTTTCCACGGGATTCATGTGACTGTCAAGAGACAGGCCTGAGGGCATCACAGTGAGATTACTTTACACTGGGGTGATGGTGTGACACTCACTTTTGAGTTACCCTTCTACATTCTAAATTCATGTAAGCACTGAGAAAATGATAGTACCTGTGTAACTTAGCCTCCTAACAGCCCTTAAATTGAAGGGTCATATCTACATGACAAGACTCGTGTGAAGACAGCGGCTTAGGCTAACAGACAATTGTTGTTAGTTAACTGGCCTTAGGTTTCGTATGTGATTGGGCAACCTGCTTGAATGCAATGTGAGCAGCTGTCAAACATTAACTGCCTTAAAATTTGGAAGCTGAGTCTGCTTTATGAAGGTACTTTAGAGAGGTGGAAACTGTAGGCGCAATGTTGCTGTATTGCAGCAAAAATGCTGAATTATTGTGAGCATAACTCAACAGCTTCTGGTGGGACTCTCGCACTATTCTTGTTGCTGACCTTGATGCACCACTGTCGAGAGGAAGTTCCTTAATGGCCAATGTATCAATGCTGAAAAATTGAAAATAAGAGATTATAAGATGTTTTTTGATAACATTTGATGAGGATAGGGAAGAGGATTAAGGTGGAAGTCACCCGAAAATCATGTAGCAATCACTAGGGAATCACACGGAGGTCAAGTGAATACCTCGCAAGATTCACATTAGAATCAAGGAAGACACCATAGGAATCTGTTGTCTGCCAGGTGACTAGTCTTGTTGCTCTGGGTGTGGTTTTCTCTTTACTTCTTAGAGTGTAACAGGCTTCAGAGTGTGAAACGTTTTGCACTTGTGTTTATCTTTTAAATGATACCGGCATGGTGTTGTGTTTCCTGTCATCCACTCAACTTACCCTAGCTGATCAGAGGACTGGTTCTAGGGCCACAACTTTGATTGATTTTTATTTTTCTACCAAGAAGGTCTTCTTAATGTGTGCTAAGTCCTCCACTTAAGGTTCCATTAAGTAAAGTTAGGCTAGATTTTTAAGGGTCAAGGACTCCACTCTACTTCCTGGAAATAGGAGCAATGCTTGGCCTTGCTTCCAAGCTCACCAATCAAATTCCTGACAAAACATTTCAGACTTTATGCTAGGTTTCTTAGTGCCCACTCTACTTTCTCTTATCAGGGGAAAGTCTTGGTGCTGTAAGTTAAGGTCACCTTTCAATAATTTTCAAAAAGGAAAATTGGTGACATGGGTCCAGGTTGTGCTGAATGTACTGCTAAGATGACAAAGAGTTGGTGTCATTGGCTCAATTCCTATCCTAAATGCTTTAGAGGGAGAGAATGTCTTGGAGCCATGAACCAATTCCTCCATTCTTCCTCCTCCTACGAGATAACAGCTTAGTTCTGTAGGTCAAAGTGTCCACAAGAGTTTTTGGTAGCAGGAGCCAGGCTGGGTGTTTGTCGGCCTAGGTCTTCAGACTGGACATTTTACCAATTGGATGGTATTGATGTTGTGGCCCTGGGGCTGTAACAAGTTCTTTTTAGGTAGTCCAGGCTTGGTTCATTTTCCACAGTCTCTGTTCTATTTTTTCTTACATAAAGAAGGCCTTTGCTCTGAGCCTAGGACTCCAGGCAACATTTGTTCACAGAGTACAGGCTTGGGACGGTGGGCTTATGCCACCCCTTCAGTCTATGTCGGCGAATGTCAGAAGAAATACTGTGGACTTATTTCTCACATCTGCTTCCTAGAAAAAGGAGTCGGCATTGGAACTGCAAACCAAGGTCAGCATACTGGTTTCTAATTAGACGTGCAGGCAGATGACAAGGTCCTAGGACTCCAGATAAGACTCTCTTCTATGCAGACAGGCTTCTCCTGCGGGTTAAGTTCTCTTATCTACTAGTTTTCAGAGAAGACAGGCTTAGTGCCTTGGGCCCCAGTCTCCCTTCTACTTTTGGTCAGGAAAAGACAGGCTTTGTGACTTGGGATCATGTCACCAATCCAAATCCTCACAAGAGAAGACAGTGTTGCTGGTATGAACAGAGGCCTTCACTCTTCTTTTGCTCTAAGATGTCAGCTATGTTTTTGGGTCATACACTCTTCATGAGTTGCTGTTCGCAGGGGATACCTTGGGTTCAGTGTGAGTAGTTGTTTTTTTCAGTTTGTTATACATTGGATGGTCTTGAACTTCCGTGCCTGCGTCTGCACTCTAATTCATATGAGGAGAGTCCAGAATTGCTGTCACAGGCCTAAGTCTCCTTTTTAGTTTTCCTTGCATAAAGATGAACTTGAGGCTTTGGACCTAGGACACCGCATGACATTCTATCAGAAAAGACAGTCTTAGAACTTTCAGACCATGCCACCCCTTCAGTCTCTGTCAAGAAAAGAGAGAAGAAATGCTATATATCGAAGTCTCAGCTTGAATTACTGGAATAGGTTAAGAATTAGACCAGCAAGCCAAGTCACCACTCTGGTTCCTAACAAAATGTCCAGGCCTGGATTCAAGGATCTAGTTCTTCAAAAAAGATATTCTTACCAGAAAAGAGGCTGGCCTTGTGCTTTAATGTCTCCAATATACTAATTTTCAAATAGGACAGGCCTTTTTGCTTTAGACCAGGGCTGCATTGTATTAGTGCTGTGAAGATACTAGCTTTGTGTCGTTAGTCCAGATCTCCAAGTCTACATAATTTGAATGGAGGACAGTACTATTACCTGAAGATGGGTCTCCTTGACTTTTGATAGGACTCTACTGCTTTGATCTGTGGGCAATGCACTGCACGTTCTTTTCTGTCACAAAGTCTACGATGTTGGTAGTGTGAGTAGGTCCTTAGACTATTCTGTTCAATATTAAATAGTGTTATTCTTGGGAGTATGGCCCAGAGGGAATCAAGGCAGCATCACCTGACCACCTGTGGGAAACAGGTTCCCACCAAGAGACAAGACTGTATTAAAATCAGGGAGATCATGTGACAGATGGGGATGATATAGTGTTCCATTTGTAATGAAGAGTGTATATTACTTGAGAAAATTCATATAAACACTGAGAAAACATTTGTCTGCATGGAATAGAAGGTGGCTGAGGCAGCTTCCTAACTGACTTCCAATCAAATGTAGTGTCCACATTACAAATCTTCCGTGAGATCAATGGTATATACAACCAGTCAATGAACCCTAATTCATTTCAGGTTTTGTTCGTATTTCAGGAAAACAGTTTTATGGCAGTGGAGATGGCGGTCACACATTGACCTTGTTGATAATTGGAGATTGAGTGTGCTGTGAAGAATTGTTCGTGGTGGAAACAATAGCTGCAAATTTTCTGGAGTGTAGGAAAAATGCTGAGTCATTGTGAGGATACCACTTGATGGCAGAAAGAACGGCTGCCTCATAATTTCTCTATATCACACCTCAGACTACAAATTCTGCGAAGCACTGGCTTATCCACTAAGACAGAAAACAGAGCAATGACATTGAGGCAGACCCTAAAATGTGTACTCGAAATTCTTGTTTTAGCCTAGCTCAGGAAAATGAGGTGGAAGTCACCAGGAAATCTCGTAACAAGAATTAGGGAATCTAGTGATATTCACCAGGCTTACCCATGGGATTCACATGACCATCAAGAGAGGGGCCTGGGCTCATCACAGGGAGATCACTTGACATTAAGGTGATGGTGTGGCCCTCACTTTTGAGGTACCCTTCCACTTTGGTAAAATTCACATAAGAACACAGAAAATGAGAGTACTTGTGTAACATAGTCACCTAACAGCCCTTCAATAGAAAGGTCATGTCTGCATGAGAAGACTTGCTTGAGTACAGTGGCATAGGCTAACACACACTTGTCATTAGTTAACTGCCCTGAGGTTTCTTCTGAGGTCCGGCAATATGGTAGAAGGTAGTGGGAGCGGCGGTCACATTAAACACATTGAAATCTGGAGACTGAGTCTGAATGATGAAGCTACTTTAGAGCGATGGAAAGTGTAGGCGCCTTTTGCTGTATTTTAGCAAAAATGCTGAGTCATTGTGAGCATAACTCTTAACAAGTTCATGTGGGACCCCCACAATATTCTTGTATGTAGACCTTAGGCCACTACTGTCAAGAGGGAATTGCTTAACGGCCAATGCCTCGATGCTGAAATATTGAAAATAAGAGTTTATGAGAGGAGTTTTGAAAACTCTTGGTTGAGACTAGGGGAAGAGGAATAAGGTGGAAGTCACCTGAAAATCATGTAGAAATTATTGAAGATCAAGTGAAGTTCAAGTAAACACCTTGTGGGATTCACGTGGGGATCAAAGAAGACCGCACCAGATTCTCATGTCTACCAGATGATTAGTCTTGTTGCTGCGGTAGCAGGTTTTATTTAACTTCTTAGAATGACCAGGATTCAGAGTGTGAAAGATTTTGCACTCGAGTTTGCCTTGAAGATAATACCGTCGTTGTGTTGTTTTTTCATATAATCACTTATTTTACTCTAGTTTGGGCAGAGGTCTCGGCCTTGGGCCATGAACTTCCATTGACTTTTTTTATCAAGAAGGTTTTTTTTTACCGTGTTCCAAGACTTCTACCTAAAGATCTGTTAAGTAAATTTAGGCAAGATTCTGTGGGCCACGATCTCCAATCTACATGCCGGAAATAGGAGCAATTCTTGGCCATGATTCCAATCTCCTTAATTGAGTTCCTTAAAGAACAGTCGAGGATTTGCATCAGTTTTCTTATTGTCACACTACCTTCTTTTACTAAAGAAATGGTTTGGTGCTGTAAAGTTATGGCCTTCTTTCAATAATTGTCAAAAGGAAAATTGTTGATGTGGCACCAACTAGTGCTGAATGTACTATTAAGATGGTCCAGAGTTGGTGCCATTGGCCCAATTTCTATCGTAAATGCTTTAAATGGAGGACAGTCTTGGAGCTGTGAATCGAGTATTCCATTCTTTCTCCTCCTAAGAGATGAGAGCTTGGTTCTGTAGGCCAAGGTGACCATAAGAGTTTCTGGTAGCACGGGCTAGGCTAGGTGTTTTGGGACTAGGTTTTAGTCTGGACTTTGTTACCAATTGAATAGTCTTGATGTTTTGGGGATGTCACTAGTTCCTTTTAGAAGGTCCAGGTTTTGAGTAGATTTCCACAGTCTCTATTCTAGTTTGCCTTCCATAAAGAAGACTTTTTCTGTGAGCCTAGGACTCCAGGCGACATTTTTTCACAGAGGACAGGCTTGGAACTGTGGTCTTATACCACCCCTTCAGTGTCTGTCAGGGAAAAATAGAAGAAATGCTGTGGTCCACATTCTCAGCTGAACTTCCAGAAATACAGGAAGGGATCGGTACTGCAAACCAAGGTCAGCACTCTGATACTTGATTAGAAATGCCAGCAGGAGACAATGTCCTAGGTCTCGAGATAAGTTCTCTACCTGAGGACAGGCTTCCCATGTGGGTTAAGTTCTTTTATCTACTAGTTTTCAGAGAGGACAGGCTTATTGCTTTGGGTTCCAGTCTCACTTCTACTTTTTGTTAGGAAGAGACATGCTTTCTGCCATGGGCCCTTGTCATCTCTCCACATCCTCAAAAGTGAAGATAGTGTTGCTTGTACGAACAGTGGCCTCCATTCTTCTTTTGTTCTGAGATGTCAGCTTTTTTTGTGGGTCATACACTCCACATGAGTTTCTGATCACAGGGCAATATATAGTGTGAGTAATTGTTTTTCTAGTCTGTTAGAAAATGGATGGCCTAGATCTTCGGCTCCCGGGTATGCACTATAATTCTAGTGAGTAGAGTCCAGGCTTGAAATAACAGGTCTAAGTCTCCATTCTTGTTTCCATTCTGTAAAGACACGCTTGTTGCTGTGGGCCTAGGACATCACATGACATTTGTTCAGAGAAGACAGACTTAGAACCGTGGGTCCAGCCACCACTTCAGTCTCTGTTACTAAAAGAGAACAAATGTTGTGATTCGTCTTCTCAGATCGACCTCCTGGAACAGGTGAAGAATGGGGCCAGCAAGCTAAGTCACCACTCTCGCTCCTAATAGAATGTCCAGGCCTGGAACAAAGTTTATAGATTTTCAAGAAAGATATTCTTACCAGAGGAAAGGCTAGCTGTGCGGCTTAGGTCTCCAATATACTAATTTTCCACAAGGACAAGCTTTTTGGCTATAGATCCTGGCTCCATATTATTAGTTTTAGATTAAAACTGGCTTTGTGTCAGGGTCCCAGGATCCAGTCTACATCATTTGATGGGAGGATAATACTGTTACCCAAACAGCCATCTCCTTTCTTTTCTGTAGGAGCCAACGGCTTTGATCTGTTGGCCATGCACTGCACATTAGTTTCTGTCACACGGTCTAGGATGTAGGTAGTATGAGTAGGTCCTTAGCTTAGTCTGTTCAAAATTAGACAGTGTAAACCTGGGAGTATGGCCCAGGTAGACACAACAGGATCACCTGACTGACCAAGGGAAATGGATGTCCATCAAGATACTGGACTATATGAAACTCAGGGAGATCATATGGCAGACGGGGATGATGTAGTGCTCCTTTTGAAATGAAGAGGGCATATTCTTGAGAAAATTCACCTAAACACTGAGAAAACATTTGTCTGCATAGAATAGAAGGTGGCTGAGACATCCTCCTAACTGACTTCCAATCGAATGTCATGTCCATATTACAAATCTTACTTGAAGTCAATGGTATAACAGGCAGTCAATGAACCTTCATTCATTTCAGGTTTTCTCTTTTTCTCAGGAAAACTGCTTTATGGAAGGGAGGCCTCGTTGATTATTGAAAACTGACTGTGCTGTGAGGAAGTGACTTGATAGCTGTGGAAACAACAGCCACCATTTTGCTGTATTGTAGGAAAAATTCTGAGTCATTGTGAGGATACCTCTTGATGGTGGAAAGAACTGCTGCCTCAGAATTTCTCTATAGCATTCTTTAGATTACAAATTCTAACATGGACTGGCTTAACCACCATTTTAAAAGCTGAGATATTGACATTGAGTAGTCCCTAAAGCATGTACTGAAAATGTTTGTTTTGCCTAGCACAGGAAAAGGAGGTGGAAGTCATCTGGAAATCTCGTAACAAGAATAAGAGAATCTCACAATATTCTAAAGGTTTTCCCATGATATTCAAGTGACTGTCAAGAGACTGGGCTGATTGCATCACAGGAAGATCACAGAATATGGGATGATAGTGTTGCGTACACTTTTGAGTTATCCTTCTACATTCCTTGGTAAAGTTCTCCTAAGCTCTAAAAAAATGAGAGTATCTGTCTAACATAGCCACCTAACACTTCTTCAATCGAAAACTCATAGCTGCTTGAGATGGCTTCCTTGAGCACAGTGGCATAGGCTAACACACACTTGGCATTAGTTAACTGCACTAAAGTTTCTTCTGTGTACAGGCAACCGGCATGATGGCAATGGGAGCGGGGGAAATTTGGAGGCTGAGTCTCATTGACGAAGCTACTTTAGAGCAGTGGAAAGTGTAGGTGCCCTTTTGCTGTATTGTAGCAAAAATGCTGAGTCTTTGTGAGCATAACTCTTATCGGCTTCAGGTGGTACACCCGCACTATTTTTCAATGCGGAGCTTAGGCCACTACTGTTGAGAGGGTATTGCTTATCAACCAATATCTCAATGCTGAAATATTGAAAGTGAGAGTTTATGAGACTTTTTTGAAGGATACTGGAAGAGGAATAAGGTGGAAGTCACGTGAAAATCATGTAGCAATCACTAGGGAAACACACGGCAGTCAAATGAACATCTCGCTGGATTTACATGGGGATCAAGAAATCTGTTGTCTACCCTATGACTAGTCTTGTTGCTCTGGCTATAGGTTTTCTTAGAATGAACAGGGCTTCAGAGTGTGAAACATTTTGCACTCGTGTTTACCTTTAAATGGGACCTGCGTGGAGTTGTGTTATCTAACATCCACATAGCTTACCCTAGTTTCAGCAGAGGTCTGGGGCCGGGCCTTGGACTTCCATCAACTTCCTTTTTATTACCAAGAGATTTTGTTACTGTGTGCCAAGTCCACTAATTAAGTATCCCTTAAGTAAAGTTAGGCTAGATTCTATGTGCCAAGGTCTTCATTCTACCTCCTGGAAATAGGAGCAATGCTTGGCTGTGATTCCAAGCTGCCCAGTGGAGTTCAGGCTTTGTGCCAGGATTCTTAGTGCTCACATTTCCTTCTCTTACTAGGTGAAAGGCTTGGTTCTGTAAGCTGTGGTCACCTTTCAATAATTGTCAAAAAAGAAAATTGGTGATGTTATACCAGGTTGTGCTGAATGTACTGTTAAGGTAATACAATTTTGGTACCATCAGCCCAAATTTCTATTGTAAATGCTTTCAATGGAAGACGGTCTTGGCACTGTGAACCAAGACCTCCATCTTCCTCCTTCTAGGAGATGATAATTTGCTTCTGAAGGCCAAGGAGTCTTCAAGAGTTTCTGGTAACAACAATCAGGCTGGTTGTTTGTTGGACTAGGTCTTCAAACTGGACATTGTTATCAATTGGATGGTCTTGATGTGGTGAGCCTGGGGCTGTTGACTAATTCCTTTTGGACATCCAGGCTTGGTGCAGATTTCCACTGTCTCTGTCCTACTTTCTTTTCCATAAAGAAGGCTTTTGTGATCTTCGAACTCAAGAGACATTTTTTTCACAGAGGACAGGGTTAGAACTGCGGGCTTATGCCACACCTTCAGTCTCTGTCTGAGAAGGTAGAAGATATTTTTGGGGCCAATTTCTCAGCTCTAATTCCTTAAATTAAGGGAAGAAATTGACACTGAAAACTTAGGTCAGTACACTAGTTCCTAATTAGAAATGCAGGCAGGAGACAAGGTCCAAAGTTTTGAGATAAGACTGTCTTACATGAGGACAGGCTTGCCCTGTGGGTTAAGTTCTCCATCTACTAGTTTTCAGAGAGGAAAACTAGTGCCTAAGGTCCCAGTCTCCCTTCTACTTTTTTCAGAAAAAGACAGGCTTTGTGTCTTGGGCCCATGTCACCAATCCACATCCTCTCAAGGGAAGATGATATAGTGCTCGCTTTGTAGTGACGAGTGCATATCACTTGAGAAAACTCACATAAATACTGAGAAATTCTTAGTGTGCGTAGAATCGAAGGAGGCTGACTGACTCTGAATTGACCTCCAATCAAATGTCATGTCTACATTACAAATCTTACTTCAGGTCAACAGTATATGCAGGCAGTCAATGATCTTGAAATCACCTCTAGTCTTCTCTGCTTGTCAGGAAAACTGCCATATGGTCGTAGAAACGGCGGTCACATATTGGCAGCATTGACAATTGAAGCTGAGTGTGCTATGTGGAATCAACTGGGTAGCGGTGGAAACAACAGCTGCCATTTTGCTGTATTGTAAGAAAAATTCTGAGTCATTGTGAAGCTATCTCTTGATGGTGGAAAGAACAGCTGCCTCACAATTTCTCTATAGCAAAGCTCAGACTAAAAGTTCTTCGAGGGAAAGCCTTAACCACCATGGAAAGAAAGCTGAGATACTGACATTGAGGCTGATCCTCAACGTGTCTGAACACGCTAGGTTTAGCTTAGCAGAGAAAAATGAGGTGGAAATCACTTGGAAATTTTGTAATAAGAATTAGGGAATCTCACGATATTCTCAAGGTTTTCCCACGGGATTCACATGACCATCAAGAGACTGGACAGAATGCATCACAGGGAGAACACGTGACATTGGGGTTAGGGGTTAGACTGGGACCCTTCTACATTCCTTGGTAAAATACACATAAGCACTATGAAGATAATAGTACCTGTGTAACATAGCCACCTAATGACCTTTCAATCAAAAGGTCATGTCCCCATACGAAGATTTATTTGAGGACAGCATCGTAGGCTAACAGATAATTGTCATTAGTTAACTACTCTGAGGTTTCTTCTGTGGTTAGGCAACCTGCTTGAAGGCAATATAAGCAGCAGTTGCACATTAACCGCGTTGAGATTTGGATCCTGAGTCTCACTGATGAAGCTATTTTAGAGCGGTAGAAACTGTAGGTGCCATTTTGCTGTATTGTAGCAAAAATGCTGAATCATTCTGAGCATAAATCTTAATGGTATCAGGTGGGACACCAGCACTAATGCAGACCTTAGGCCTCTACTGTTGAGAGGAAATTTCTTATCCACCAATGTCTCAATGCTGAAATGTTGAAAGTGAGAATTTATGAGACTTGTTTTGTAAACTCTTGTATGAAGATAGAGGAAGAGGAATAAGGTGCAAGTCACCTGAAAATCATGTAACGCTCACTAGGGAATCACGTGAAGTTCAAGTGAACACCTTGCGGTGTTCATATGGTGAAAGGAAGACCCGCAGGAATCAGGTGTCTACCAGGTGACTTGTCTTGTTGCTGTGGCTGTAGGTTTTCACTTTATAATAGAATGAATAAGGCTTCAGAGTGTGAAACATTTTGCACTTGAATTGTCATTGTAAATGGACCGGCATGGTGATGTGTTTTCAAACATCCACACACCTTACTGTAGTTCCAGTAGAGGGCTGGGTCCTGGGCCATGGATTTCTATCGACTTCTTTTTTCTTACCAAGAAGATCTTGTTACCGTGTGCCAAGTCCATCACCTAAGGATCCGTTAATTAAAGTTAGTCTAGATTCTATGGGCCAAGATCTCCATTCTACTTCCGGGAAATTGAAGCAATGCTTGACTGTGATTCCAAGATCCCCAATTGAGTTCTTAAAAAACAGTTCAGACTTTGTGCTACTTTCTTTTACCAGGAGAAAGGCTTGGTGCTGTAAGTTATAGTCACCTTTCAATAATTATCAAAAAGGTAAATTGGTGACATTTTACCAGGTGTGCTAAATGTACTGTAAAGGTGTTCCTGGGTTCGTGCCATTGGACCAAATTTCTATTGTAAATGCTTTATAGGGAAGAAGTCTTGGATCTGTGTACTGAGTCCTCCATCTTCCTCCTTCTAGGCGATGACAACTTGGTTCCAAAGGCCAAGTTGTCCACAAGAGTTTCTGGAAGCTGAGTCAGGTTTGGTGTTAGTAGGCCTAGGTCTTCAGACTGGACATTTTATCAACTGGATGGTCTTGACGTTGTGGGACTGGGGCTTTAACTAGTTCCTTTTAGGTGGTTCAGGCTTGGTTAAGATTTCTGCAGTTTCTATTCTATTTCTTTTTTCATAAATAAGGTTTTTACTATGAGCCTAAGACTCCGGGCAACATTTCTTTACAAAGGAGAGGCTTAGGATTTTTGGCTTACATGACCCCTTCAGCCTAACTCTGAGAAAGTCAGAAGAAATGCTGTGGTCTAATTTCTCAGATCTAATTCTTGGAAATAGGAATAGACATTGGAACTGAAAACCAAGGTCAGCACACTGGTTCCTAATAAGAAATGCAGGCAGGAGACAAGGTCCTAGGTCTCGAGATAAGACAGTCTTACATAAGGACAGGCTTACCTGTAGGTTAAGTTCTCTTATCTACTAGTTTTCAGAGAGGACAGGCTTAGTGCCTAGAGTCCCAGTCTCCCTTCTAATTTTTGTTAGGTAAAAACAAGTCTTGTGACTTGGGCCCATGTCACCAAACCACCTCCTCACAAGGGAAGTTACCATAGTGCTTTCATTTAGTAACGAGTGATTATCCCTTGGAAAATTTTACATAAACCCTGAGAAATTATTAGTATGCCTGAAATAGAAGTTGGCCAACACAGACTCCATACTGACCTCCAATCCAATGTCATGTCCACATTACAAATATTACTTGAAGTCAACGGTATATGCGGCAGTCAATGATCTTTAATTAGCCTCTAGTTTTGTCTGTTTGTCATGAAAATGGACTTATATTCATGGAGGCAGCAGTCACACATTGGCAGTATTGATAATAAAAGCTGAGTATGCTGTGAGGAAGCGACTGGATAGCAATGGAAACAATAGCCGCCATTTTGCTGTATTGTGGGAAAAATGCTGAGTCATTGTGAGGACACCTCTTCATTGCAAAAGGAATGGCTTCCTCAGAATTTCTCTATAGCAAACCTCAGACTACAAATTTTGAGCGGGTGGGCTTAACCACCATGGAAAGAACTGAAATATTGACATTGCGGTAGTTCCATCGTGTTGTGAAAAGGCTTATTTTAGTCTTGCAGAGGAAAATGAAGTGGAAGTCTCCTGGATATCTTGTAACAAGAATTAGGGAATCTCACAATACTCATGAGGCTTTCGGTGAGATTCACGTGACCATCAAGAGATAGGCCCGAGGGCATCACAGGGAGATTATGTTACATTGTGGTGATGGTGTGGTGCTCACTTTTGAGTTACCCTTCTACACTCCTTGATAAAATTCAGATAAGCACTGAGGAAATGATATATCTGTGTAACTTGGCCAGCTAACGGCCCTTCAGTTGAAGGGTCATGTCTGCATGATAAGATTCACTTGAGGACAATGATATAGGCTAACAAATGTTGTTAGTTAACTGGCCTTAGGATTCATATGTGGACAGGCAAGCTGCTTGAACACTATGTGAGCGGCTGTCAAATATTAACCGCATTGAAATTTGTAAGCTGGGTCTGCTTGACGAAGCAACTTTAGAGCGGTGGGAACTGTAGGCATCATTTTGCTGTATTGTAGTAAAATGCTGAGTCATTGTGAGCATAACTCTTAATGGCTTCAGGTGGGATACTGCACTATTCTTGTTTGCTGACCTTAGATCCACTACTGTTGAGAGGGAATTTCTTAATGGCCAATGCATCAATGTTGAAAAATTGAAAATAAAGCTTATGAGACATATTTTGATCACACTTGGTTGAGGATAGGGAAGAGGTATAAGGAAGAAGTCACCTGAATCATGCAAGAGTAATTAGGTAATCATGCAGAGGTCTAGTGAACACTGGCAGGATTCATGTTGGGATCAAGGAAGACCCCGCAGGAATCGGTATTCTACCAGGTGACCAGTCTTATAGCTGTGTGTGTAGGTTTTTACTTTACTTCTTAGAATGAAACAGGCTTCAGATGGTGAAAAGTTTTGCCTTCAAGTTTTCCTTTTAACTGAGACGGGCATGGTGTTGTGTTTTCTGACATCCACCCAACTTACTCTAGTTCTTGTAGAGTTTTGGTTCTAGGGCCACAGACTTAGATCAATTTTTATTTTCCTACCAAGAAGGTCTTGTAATGGTGTGCCAAGTCCTCCACCTAAGGATCCATTAAGTAAATTAGGCTAGATTCTTTGGGCTGAGGTTTCCACTCTACTTCTAGGAAATAGGAGCAATGCTTGGCCGAGCTTCCAAGATCCCCAATCAAGTTTCTGACAAAATATTTCATGCTTTATGCTAGGTTTCTTAGTGCACACTCTACCCTCTCTTACCAGGGGAAAGGCTTGGTGCTGTAAGTTATGGTCACCTTTCAATATTTTCAAAAAGGAAAATTGGAGATGTGGGACAAGGTCGTGCTGAGTATACTGTTAAGATAACACAGGATTGGTGTCATTGGCCCAATTTCTATCTTAAATGCTTTAAAGGGAGAACAGTCTTGGAGCCATGCACTGAGTCCTCCATTCTTCCTCCTCCTATGAGATAACAGCTTGGTTCTATAGGCCAAGGTATCCACAAGAGTTTCTGGTAGCAGTTGCCAGCCTAGGTGTTTGTGGGCCTAGGTCTTCAGACTAGACAGTTTACCAATTAGATAGTCTTGATGTTGTGAGCCTGGGACTTTAACTATTTTCTTTTAGGTGGTCCAGTCATGGTTCAGATTTCAAGTCTGTGTTCTACTTTTTGTTCCATAAAAAAGACTTTTGCTTTCAATCATAGGATCCAGGTGACATTTGTTCACAGAGGACAGGCTTGGGATGGTGGTCTTACACCGCCCCTTCAGTCTATGTCAGGGAAAGTCAGAAGAAATGTTGTGGGCTAATATCTCAGCTCTACTTCCTGGAAATAGGAGATGAGATTGGAACTGCAAACTAAGGTCAGCACACTGGTTCCTAATTAGAAATGCAGGCAGACGACAAGGTCCTAGGACTCCAGATAAGTCTCTCTTACATGAGGACAGGCTTGCCCTGTGGCTTAAGTTCGCTTATCTACTAGTTTTCAGAGAGGACAGGCTTAGTGCCTTCGGTCCAAGTCTCCCTACTAGTTTTTGTCAGGAAAAGACAGGCTTAGTGCCTTGGGACCATGTCACCAATCAACAAACTCACAAGTGAAGACGGAATTGCTTGTATGAACGGAGGCCTCCATTCTTCTTTTCTTCTGAGATGTCAGCTTTGCTTGTGGGTCATACACTCCTCATGAGTTGCTGTTTACAGGGGTCCCTTAGGTGTAGTGTGAGTAGTTTTTCTAGTCTTTTATAAATTGCATGGTCTTGAACCTTTGTGCTTGGGCCTGCACCCTAATTCCTGTGAGCAGAGTCCAGGCATGATGTCACAGGCCTAAGACTCCATTCTAGTTTCCCTTGCATAAAAACAGGCTTGAGGCTGTGGGCCTAGGACACCACTACACTCGTTCTGTGAAGACGGGCTTAGAAACGTCGGCACAGGCCACCACTTTTTTTTCCTGTTAGGAAAGGATAGAAAAAATGCTGTGACTTGAGGTCTCAGCTCGACCTCATGGAATAGGTGAAGAATGGACCAGCAAGGCAAGTCACCACTCTTGTTCTTAACAGAATGGCAAGGCCTGGAGCCAAGGATCTAGTTTTTCAAAAAAGATATTCTTACCAGAAGGGAGGCTGGCCTTGTAGTTTAATGTCTCCAATATACTAATTTTGAAAGAGGACAGGATTTTTGGCTTTAGATCATGGCTCTGTTGTATTAGTGTTAGGAAGAAACTGGCTTTGTGTCATTAGCCCAGGTCCAATCTACATCATTTGAATGGAGGACAGCCCTGTTATCTGAAAATCAGTCTCCTTTGCTTTCGGTGGGAGTCAACAGCTTTGATCTGTGGGCCATGCACTGCACATTAGTTTCTGTCACAGTGTCTAGGATGTTGGTAGTGTGAGTGGGTTCTTAGCCTAGTCTGTTCAAAATTAACCAGTGTTAATCTTGGGAGTATGGCCCAGAGGTACTCACGACAGGGTCACGTGACCACCAATGGGAAACAGTTGCCCATCAAGAGACTGGACTATATGAAACTCAGGGAGATCCTGTGACAGATGGAGATGATTTAGTGCTCCCTTTGTAATGAAGAGCACATAGCACTTGAGAAAATTCACATAAATTCTGAGAAAACATTTGTATGCGTGGAATAGAAGGTAACCGAGACAGCCTCCTAAAATATCTACAATCAAATGTTGTGTCCATATTACAATTTTGACTTAAGGTCAATGGTATATTGAGCAGTCAATGAACCTTAATTCTTTTCATGTTTTGTCTATTTGTTAGGAAAACAGCTTAATGGCAATGTGGTGTTGGTTGCACACTGGCCATGTTGATAATTGGAGGTTGAGTGTGTTGTGAGGAAGCACAAGATAGCGGTGGTAACAACAGCCACCATTTTGCTGTATTGTAGGAAAAATCCTGAGTCATTGTGAGAATACCTCTTGGTGGCAGAAAGAATGGCTGCCTCACAATTCTTCTATAGGAACCTCAGACTACATATTCTGAGAGTATACTGACTTAACCACCATGGAAAGAGAGCTGAAATATTGACATTGTGGCTTAACCACCATGGAAAGAGAGCTGAGATATTGACATTGAGGCAGTCCCTTCAACTTGTACTGAAAACACTTGTTTTAGACTAGTAGAAGAAAATGAGCTGGTTATCTTCTGGAAATCTCATAACAAAGGTTAGGGAATCTCATGATATTCACAAGGCTTTCCTTCAGGATTCACGTGACCATCAAGAGAGTGGCCTGATCATCACGTGAGATCATGTGACATTGGACTAATGTATGGTGCTCAGTTTTTAGTTACCTTTCTACATTCCTTAGTAAAATTCACATAAGCACTGCGAAAATGAGAGTATCTGTGTAACATAGTCAGCTAACAGGCTCTCAATCAAAATGTCATGCCTGCATGAGAAGACTTGCTTAAGCACAGCGGCATAGGCTAGCACACTTGTCATTAGTTAACGGCCCTGAGGTTTCGTCTGTGGTCAGCTAACCCGCTTGAAGGCAATGGGTGTGGTGGTCTCACATTAACCGTGTTGAAATTTGGACTTTGAGTCTGAATGACGAAGGTACTTTAGAGTGGTGGAAACTGTAGGCGCCATTTTGCTGTATTGTAGCAAAAATGCTGAGTCATTGTCAGCATAACTCTTTCGGCTTCAGGGGAGCACCTGCACAATTCTTACACACAGACCTTTGGCCAAACTGTTGAAAGGGAACTGCTTAATGGCTAGTGCCTCAATACTGAATTATTGAAAATAAGAGGTAATGTAATGTGTTTTGAAAACCCTTAGTTGAGGATAGGGGAAGAGGAATAAGGTAGAAGTCACCTGAAAATCATGTAGCAATCACTAGGGAGTCACGCAGTGATCAAGTGATCACCTCCTGGGATTCATGTGAGGATCAGGAAGAATTCTAGAAATTTCGCTTCTACCAGGTGACTAGTCTTCTTGTTGTAGGTGTAGGTTTTATTTTACTTCTTAGAAAGACCAGAATTCAGATTGTGAAAAGTTTTGCACTCAATTTTACCTCGTAGGTGAAACTGGTGTGGTGTTGTGTTTTCAACAACCACTCAATTTACCCTAGTCAGAGCAAAAGACTGAGAGTCTTAGGCTATGAACTATGATTGACTTTTTTATTCCTACCAAGAAGTTATTGTTACTGTGTGCCAAGATCTCCAACTAAGGATTCATAAAGTAAAGTTAGACTAGATTTTGTGGGCAATTGTCTCCACTCTACTTCCTGGAAATAAGAGCAATGCATAGCCGTGTTTCCAAGCTCCTGAATCTAGTTCCTTAAAGACCAGTTCAGGCTTTGTGCCAGGTTTCTTAGTGGCCATACTCTCTTCTCTTACCAGGGGAAAGGCTTGGTTCTGTAAATTATGGTCACCTTTTAATAATTTTCGAAAAGAAAAATTGGTTACGTAGGACAAGGTTGTGCTGAATGTACTGTTAAGATGACAGAGTTGGTGTCGTCAGCCTAATTTCTATCATAAATGCTTTAAATGAGGACAGTCTTGAAACCATGAATCGGTCCTCCATTCTTCCTCTTCCTAGCAGATGACACCTGGTTCTGCAGGCCGAGGTGTCCACAGAGTTTCTAGTTGTAGGGGCCAGGCTGGTTCTTTGTGGGACTAGGTCTAGACAGGACTTTTTTTTACCAATTGGATAGTATTGATATTGTGGGCCAGGGGTTGTCAACTAGTTTCTTTTAGATGGTCCAGGATAGGTACAGATTTCTGCAGACTCTCTTCTATTTTCTCATTGTAAGAAAGCTTTTGCTGTGAGCCTAGGACTCTAGGCGACATTTCTTCACAGTCTCTAATGCCACCCCTTCAGCCTCTGTCTGGGAAAGACAGAAGATATGCTGTGGCCAGTTTCACAGTTCAACATCCTGGAAATAGAAGAAGGGACTGGAACTGCAAACCAAGGTCACCACTCTGCTTAGTAATGCATGTAGGAGACAAGGTCCTAGGTTAGAGATATAATTTCATCCCTGAGGACAGGCTTGCACAAGGGGTTAAGTTCTGTCTTCTAGTTTTCAAGAGGAAAGGGTTAGTGCCTTGGGTCCAAGTCTCCCTATTAGTTTTTGTCAGGAAAAGACAGGCTTAGTGCCTTGGGACCATGTCACCAATCAACAAACTCATAAGTGCAGATGGTATTGCTTGTATGAAAGGCGACCTCTATTCTTCTTTTCTTCTGAGATGTCAGCTTTGCTTGTGGGTCATACACTCTCATGAGTTGCTGTTCACAAAGGATACCTTGGGTTTAGTGTGAGTAGTTGATTTCTAGTCTGTTATAAATTAGATGGTGTTGAACTTTTGGCCTGGTTCTGTATTCTAAATCCTGTGAGGAGGGTCCAGGCATGATGTCACAGGCCTAAGACTCCATTCTAGTTTCCCTTTCATAAAGATGAGCTTGAGGCTGTGGGCCCAGGACACTACTACATTAATTCTTGGAATACAGGCTTAGAACTGTTGGCATAGGCAATCATTTTAGTCTCTGTTAGGAAAAAAGAGAAGAAATGCTGTGATTTGAGGTCTCAGCTCAACCTCATGGTATAGATGAAGAATTGGACCAGCAAGGCAAGTCACCACCCTTTTTCCTAACAGAATGTCCAGGCCTGGAGCCAAGGATCTGTTTCTTCAAAAAAGATATTCTTACCAGAGGAGAGGCTGGCCTTCTGGTTAATGTCTCCAATATACTAATTTTCAAAGAGGACAGGATTTTAGGCTGTAGACCAGGGCTTCATTATATTAGTATTAGGAAGAAACTTGCTTTGTGTCATTAGCCCAGTTATCCAATCTATGTCATTTGAATGGAGGACAGCACTGTTACCTGAAAATCAGTCTCCCTTGCTTTCGGTAGCAGTCGACAGCTTTGATCTGTGGGCCATGAACTGCATATTATTTTCTGTCACAGGGTGTGGGATGTTGGTAGTGTGAGTAAGTCTTTAGCCATTCTGTTAATAATTAGACAGTGTTAACCTTGGGAGTATGGCCCAGAGGAAGTCAAGGAGGGATCGCCTGACTGTCCATGGGAAGCAGGTACCCATCAAGAGACTGGACTATATGAAACTCACAGAGATCTTGTGACAGATGGGGATGAAGTAGTGCTCCCTTTGTATTGAAGAGTGCATATTGCTTGAGAAAATTCACATAAACACTGAGCATAAGATGGCTGAGACATCTTCCTCACTGATCTCCAATCAAATGTAGTGTCCACATTACAAATTTTCTTTGAGATCAATGGTATATGCGGGCAATCAATGAACCTTAATTCATTCAGGTTTTGTCTGTCAGGAGAACTATTTTATAGCAGTGGAGACGGCGGTCGCACCTTGGCCACGTTGACAATTGGAGGTTGAGGGTGTGGTGAGGAAGCCACTGGATATTCGTGGAAACAATAGCCGACATTTTGTGCTATTGTAACAAAAATGCTGAGTCATTGTGAAGATACCTCTTCATGGCAGAAAGCACGGCTGCCTCAGAATTCCTCTATAGCAAAGCTCAGACTACAGAATCTGAGAAGAACTGGCTTAACCACCATGGAAAGAAAACAGAGATATTGACATTGAGGCAGTGCCTAACAATAGTATTCAAAACACTTGTTTTAGCCTAGCACAGGAAAATGAGGTGGAAGTCATCTGGAAATCTTGTAATAAGAATTAAAGAATCTCGTGATATTTATCAGGCTTACCCACAGGATTCTTATGTCTGTCAAGAGACTGGCCTGAGTGCATCACAGTGAGATCACTTGCCATTGGGGGGCTGGTGTGGCACACAGTTTTGAGTTACCCTACTACATTCTTGGTAAAATTCACATAAGCACTGAGAAAATGAGAGTACCTGTGTATTCTAGCCATCTAACAGCCCTTCAATCTAAGGGTCATGTCTGTATGACACTTACTTGAGCAGAGTGGCATAGGCTAAGACACACTTTTTGTTAGTTAATTGCCCTGAGGTCTCTTCTGTTGTCAGGCAACATCCTTGCAAGCAATGGGAGTGGTGGTCGGACATTATCCAAGTAGAAATTTGGAGACTGAGAGTAAATGAGGAAGCTACTTGGAGCGGAGGAATCTGTAGGCACCATAAATACTGAGTCATTGAGAGCATAACTCTTAACGGTTTCAGGTGAGATACCCACAGTATTCTTGTATACGGCCCCTAGGTCACTAAGGATTGGGGAATAGTTTAATGGCAAATACCTTAATGCCGAAATATTGAAAATAAAATTTATGAGATATGTTTTGAAAACACTTGGTTGAGGATAGAGGAAAAAGAACAAGATGTAAGTCACCTGAAAATCATGTAGTAATCACTAGGGAATCATGCAGAGGTCAAGTGACACTTTGCGGGATTCATGCGGGGATCAAAGAAGACCCCATAGAAATCTGGTGTCTACCAGATGACTAGTCTTCTTGCTGTGGCCATAGGTTTTTGCTTTACTTTGTAGAATGAACCAGGCTTCAGAGTGAAACATGTTTCACTCGAGTTTACCTTTTAAATGAGAATGGTGTGGTGTTGTTTTTACAAATATCTGCCTAATTTACCCTACTTCCAGCAGAGGACTGCGTTCTAAGCCGTGGACTTCCATCGACTTTTTTTTTTTTCCTCCCAAGAAGGTCTTGTTACCATATACCAAGTCCTCCACCTAAGGATCTGTTAAGTAAAGTTAGGGTAGATTCTGTGGGCCACGATCTCCAATCTACATGTGGAAAATAGGAGCAAAGCTCATCCGTGACTCCAAGCACCCCAATCGATTTCCTTAAAGAATAGTCTAGGATTTGTGTCAGGTTTCTTATTGCCACACTACCTTCTCTTACCAAAGAAGTGGTTTGGTGCTGTAAGTTATGGCCTTCTTTCAATAATTGTCAAAAGGAACATTGGAGATGCGGCACCAACTTGTGCTGAATGTACCGTTAAGATGGCCCAGTGTTGGTGCCATCAGCCCAATTTTTATTGTAAATGCTTTAAATGGAGGACAGTTTTGGAACTGTGAATCGAGTATTCCATTCTTTCTCCTACTAAGAGATGAGAGCTTGGTTCTGTAGGCCAAGGTCTCTACAAGAGTTTCTGGTAACAGGGGCCAGGCTGGGTGTTTGTGGGACTAGGTTTCAGTCTAGACTTTGTTACCAATTGAATGATCTTGACATTTGAGCCTGGGGATGTCACTAGTTCCTTTCAGGTGGTCCAGGTTTTGAGCAGATTTCCACAGTTTCTGTTCTAGTTCTCTTCTATAAAGAAGGCTTTTGCTCTGAGCCTAGGACTCCAGGTAACATTTCTTTAGAGAGGAGAGGCTTGGGAATGTGCGCATATGCCACCCCTTCAGTCTATGCCAGGGAAAGTCAGAAGAAATGCTGTGGGCTGATTTCTCAGATCTACTTCCTAGAATAGGGATAGGTATTCGAAGTGCAAACCAAAATCAGCACAATGGCTGCTAATAGGAAATGCAGGCAGGTGGCAAGGTTTTAGGTCTCGAGATAAGACCCTCTTACATGAGGACAGGCTTGCCCTGTGGGTTAAGTTCTTCTTTCTACTAGTTTTCAGAGAGGACAGGTTTTGTGCCTTGGGCCAGTGTCACCAATCCACATCATCACAAGGGAAGAGGATATTGTGCTTCTTTTGTAGTGCATATCAATTGAGAAAATTCACATAAACACTGAGAAATTATTATTATGTGTGGAATAAAAGGAGACTGTGATAGACTTTGAATTGACCTCCAATCGAATGTCATGTCCACATTACAAATCTTACTTCAGGTCAATGGTATATGCGGGCAATCAACGATTTTTAATTCACCTCTGATTTTGTCTGCTTGTCAGGAAAACTGCCTTATCGTGGAGGTGGCTGTCGCACATTGGCGACATTGATAATTGAAGCCAAGTGTGCTGTGAGGAAGTGACTAGATAATGGTGGAAACAATAGCCAACATTTTGCTGTATTGTAGAAAACTGTTGAGTCATTGTGAGGATATCTCTTGATGGTGGAAAGAAAGGCTGCCTCAGAATTTCTTTATAGCAAACCTCAGACTACAAATTTTGAGAGGGACTGGCTTAATCACCATAGAAAGAAAACTGAGATATTGACATTGAGGTTTTTTTTTTTTAACATATTCTGAAAAGGCTTGTTTTAGTCTAGCAGTGGAAAATGAGGTGGAAGTCACCTGGAAATCTCATAACAAGAGTTAAGGAATCCCATAATATTCACCTGGCTTACTCACAGTATTCACGTGACTGTCAAGCAAGTGGCTTGAGACCATCACAGAAAGATAATGTGACATTGGAGTGATAATGTGGTGCACACTTTTGAGTAACGCTTATACATTCCTTAGTAAAATTCACATAAGCACTGATAAAATGAGAATACCTGTGTAACATAGCCACCTACGACCCATCAATCGAAAAATCATGTCTGCATGAGAAGATTTGCTTGAATACAGAGGCATAGGCTCACACACACTTGTAATTAGTGAACTGCCCTGAGGTTTTCTCTGTGGTCAGGTAACATGCTTGAAGACAATGGGTGGTGCGGTCGCACATTAACCACGGTGAAATTTGGAGACTGAGACTGAATGACAAAGCTACTTTAGAGCAGTGGAAACTATAGGCACCATTTTGCTGTATTGTAGCAAGAAGTCACCAGGAAATCACGTAACAAGAGTTAGTGAATCTCTCAATATTCACGAGGCTTTCCCACAGGATTCACGTGACCATCAAGAGACTGGCCTGAGAGCATCACAGGGAGATCATGTGACATTTGGGTGATGGTGTGGTGCTCATTTTTGAGTCACTCTTCTCCATTCCTTGGTAAAATTCACATAAACACTGAGAGAATGAGAGTCCGTGTATAAAAGAGCCACTTAATGGCCCTTCAAACAAAAGGTTATGTCTACATGAAAAGACTTGCTTGAGGAAAGTGGCATAGGCTCCCAGACGATGGTCATTAGTAAAGTGTCCTGAGGTTTTGACTAGGGTCATGCAACCAGCTTGAAGGCAATGGCAGTGGCTGTCACACATTAACTGCATTAAAATTAGGAGGTTGAGTCTGCTTGAAGATGCTACTTTAGAATGGTGGAAACTATAGGCACCATTTTGCTGTATTGTAGCAAAAATGCTGAGTCATTGTGAGCATAACTCTTAACAGGTTCAGGTGGAACTCCTGCACTATTCTTGTATGCGAACCTTAGGCTACTACAGTCGAGAGGAAATTGCTTAACGGCCAATGTATCAATTCTGAAAATTTGAAAATAAGAACTTATGAAACATGTTTTGATAACACTTGATTGAGGTTACAGGAAAAAAAAATAAGGTGGAAGTCACCTGAAAATCATGTAGCAATCATTAGAGAATCACACGTAGGGCAAGTGAACACCTTGCGAGATTTTCGTTGGGATCAAGAAAGACCCCGTAGGAATCTGTTGTCTACCAAGGGACTAGTCTAGTTGCTTTGTGCATAGGGTTTTACTTTATTTCTTGGAATGTAACAAGCTTCAGACTGTGAAATGTTTTGCACTCGTTTTCCTTTTAAATGAGACGGCATGATGTTGTGTATTCCAAAATCCATCCAACTTACCCTAGTTTGAGCAGAGGTCTGGTTCTAGGGCCATGGACTTTAATCAACTTTTTTTTCCTACCAAGAAGGTCTTATTCCAGTGTGCCAAGTCCCCATCTAAGGATCCGTTAAGTAAAGTTAGGCTACATTTTGTGGACCAAGCTCTCTACTTTACCTCTTGGGTACAGGAGCAATTCTTGGCCATGATTCCAAGCTCCCCATTTGAATTCCTGACAAAACAGTTTAGGCTTTGTCTGGGTATCTTAGTGTCCACACTTCTTTCTTTTACGAGGGGAAAATCTTGGTGCTGTGAGTTATGGTCACCTTTCAAAAATATTCAAAAAGGAAAATTAGTGATGTGGAACGAGGTTGTGCTGAATGTACTGTTAAGATGACACAGGATTGGTGTCATTGGCCCAATTTTTATTGTAAATGCTTTAAGTGGAGGACAGTCTTGGAGCCATGCACTGAGTCCTCCATTCTTTCTCCTCCCAGGAAATGACAGCTTGGTTCTGTAGGCCAAGGTGTCCACAAGAGTTTCTGGTAGCAGGGTCAGGTTTGATGTTTGTGGGCCTACATCTGCAGACTAGACTTTGTTACCAATTGGATGGTCTTCACATTGTGGAATTGGGGCTTTAACTAGTTCTTCTTAGGTGGTCCAGGCTTGGTTCAAATTTCCGAATTCTCCATTTTATTAATTTTTCATAAATAAGGCTTATGTTGTGAGCCTGGGACCCCAGGCCACATTTCTTTACAGAGTACTGGCTTGGGACTGTGGACTTATGCTACCCCTTCAGTCTATGTTGGAGAAAGTCAGAGGAAATGCTGTGGGCTAATTTCTCATATCTACTTCCTGGAAATAGGGGTAGATATTAGACCTGAAAACTAAGGTTAACACTGATTCCTAATTAGATTCCTAATTAGAAATGCAGCCAGGAAACAAGGTTTTAGGTCTAGAGATAAGAATCTTTTACATAAGGACAGGCTTGCCCTGTGGGTTAAGTTCTCCTCTCTACTAGTTTTCAGAGAGGACAGGCTTAGTGCCTTGGGTCCCAGTCTCCCTTATACTTTTTGTCAGGAAAAGAGAGAATTTGTGCCTTGAGCCTGTGGCACCAATCCACATAATCACAAGGGAAGATGATGTTGTACTCCTTTTGTAGTGATGAGTGCATGTCAATTGAGAAAATTCACATAAAGCCAGATAAATCATTAGTGTGCGTGGAAGAGAAAGTGGCCAAGACTGACTCCGAACTGACTTTCAATCGAATGTCATGTCCAAATTATAAATATTACTTGAGGTCTATGCGGGCAGTCAATGATTTTTAATTCACCTCTGGTTTTGTCTGCTTGTCAGAAAAACTGCCTTATGGCCGTGGAAGTGGTGGTCGCACATTGGCAGCATTGAGAATTGAAGCTTAGTGTGCTATAAGGAAGTGACTGGATAGCAGTGGAAACAATTGCCACCATTTTGCTGTATTGTAGGATAAATGCTGAGTCATAGTGAAGATAGCTCTATAGTGTGAAGAATGGCTACCTCAGAATTTCTTTATAGTAAAACTCAGAATACAAATTCTGAGAGGGACTGGCTTAACCACAATGGAAAGTAATCTGAGATGCTGACATTAAGGCTATTTTTTCAGCGTGTTCTGAAAAAGCTTGTTTTAGCCTAGCAGTGGAAAATGAGGTGGAAGTCATCTGGAAATCTCGTAACAAGAATTATGGAATCTCACGATATTCACCAGACTTACCCACGGGATTCACGTGACTGTCAAGAAAGTGGCCTGAGTGCATCACAGGGCAATCACGTTACATTTGGGTGATGGCATGGTGCTTACTTTTGAGTTACCCTTCTACATACCTTGGTAAATTCACATGAGCTCTGAAAATGAGAGTATCTGAGTAACATAGCTACCTAAAGGCCTTTCAATTGGAAGGCCATGTATGCTTGAGAAGACTTACTTGAGTTGAGAGGTGTAGGCTAACACACACTTGTCATTAGTTAACTGCCCTGAGGTTCGTCTGTGGTCAGGCAACCTGCTTGAAGGAAATGGGAACAGCGATCGCACATTAACCACGTTGAAATTTAGAAGCTGAGTCTCATCGACGAAGCTACTTTAAAGTGCTAGAAACTGTAGCCCTCATTTTGGTGTATTGTAGAAAAAATGTGAGTCATTGTGAGCTTAATTAACTCTTAATGGCTTCAGGTGGGACACCCACACTATTTTTCAATGTGGACCTTAGGCCCCTACTGTCTAGAGGAATTGCTTATCGACCAGTGTCTCAATGCTGAAATATTGAAAATGAAAGATCATGAGACAAGTTTTAAAAACACTTCTTTGAGGATAGGAGAAGAGGAATAATGTGGAAGTCACCTGAAAATCACATAAACAATCAATAGGGAATCACACGGAGGTCAAGTGAACACCTGGCTGGATTCGCCTGGGGATCAAGGAAGACCCCGCAGGAATCTCTTGTCTACCCTGTGACTAGTCTCGTTGGTATGGCCGTATGTTCTCATTTTACTTCTTAAAAAAACAAACGGCTTCAGAGTATGAAACATTTCGAACTCGAATTTACCTTGTAAATGGGACCAGCGTGGTTTTGTGTTTTCTAACATCCACCTAGCTTTCCCTAGTTCCAGCAGAAAACTGGGTCTTGGGCCATGGACTTCCATCTATTTCTTTTTTTTTTTTGCCAGGAAGATCTTGTTACCGTGTGCCAAGTCCATCACCTAAGGATCTGTTAAATAAACTTAGGCTAGATTCTGTGTGCCAAGGTCTCCACTCTACTTCCTGGAAAAAAGAGCAATGCTTAGCTGTGATTCCAAGTTCCCCAATCAAGTTCTTTACAAAACAGTTCAGGCTTTATGCTAAATTTCTTAATGCCAACACTTTCTCTTTCCACGGGAGAGGCTTGGTGCTATAAGTTCTGGTCACCTTTCAATTATTTTCAAAAAGGAATAAAGATTACATGTGACAATGTTGTGCTGATGGTACTGTTAAGATGATACAAGGTTGGTGTCATCAGCCCAATTTTTATCCTAAATGCTTTAAAGGGAGGACAGTCTCGGAGCAGTGCACCGAGTCCTCCATTCTTCCTTCTCTAGGAGATGACAGCTAGGGACTGTAGGCCAAGGTGTCCACAAGAATTTTTGGTAGCTGGGGCCTAGCTTGATGTTTGTGGGCCTAGGTCTTCAGACTGGACTTTGTTACCAATTGGATAGTCTTGACGTTCTGGGAATGGTGCTTTAACTAGTTCTTTTTAGGTGGTCCAGGCTTGGTGCAGATTTTCATAAACTTTGTTCTAGTTTTCTTTTTTCCCATAAAGAAGGCTTTTGTTGTGAGCCTGGGACTCCAGGCAACATTTGTTTACAGAGGAAAGTCTTGGGACTATGTGCTTACGCCACCTCTTCAGTCTATGTTGGGGAAAGTCAGAAGAAATGCTGTAGGCTAATTTCTCAGATCTCCATTCTCAATGTCCATATCTCTGTTTTTTTTCCTTGGTGGTTAAGCCAGTCCCTCTCAGAATTTGTAGTCTGAGGTTTGCTATGGAGAAATTCTGAGGCAGCCGTTCTTTCCACCATCAAGTGGTATACTCCCAACAAATCAATATTTTTCCTATAATACAGAAAAATAGCGGCTATTGTTTCAACCACTATCCAGTCGCTGCCTCACAGTACACTCAGGCTCAATTTAACGATGCCAGTTTGTGACTGTTGCCTCCACGAACGTAAGGCTGTTTTCCTGACAAACAGACCAAACTAGAGACGAATTAAAGATCATTGACTGCTCGCATATACAGTTGACTTCAAAGTAGTTTTGTAATGTGGACGCAGCATTCGTTTGGAGGACAGTTAGGAGGCTGTCTCAGCAACCTTCTGCTCCATGTAGACTAATGACTTCTCAGAGTTGATGTCAATTTTTTCAGTGATATGAAGGATCACTACATCATCCTCCCTTGTGAAGATATGGATTGATGGCACAGGCTCAAGGCACAAGGCCTGAATTCCTTTAAAAAAGTAGAAGGGAGACTGGCACCTAAAGCACTAAGCCTGTCCTCTCTGATAACTAGTAGATAGAAGAACTTAATTCAAAGGGCAATCCTGTCCTCATGTAATTTGAGTCTTATCTAGAAACCTAGAATCTTCTCTCATGCCTCTATTCCCTATTAGGAACCAGGGTGGTGACCTTTTAGCAGTTCCTATCAGTATGTCAATTTACAGGAAGTAGATCTGGGCAATTAGCCCACAGCATTTCTTTCGACTTTCCTCGACATAGACTGAAATGGTGGCGTAAGTTTAAACTCCAAGCCTGTTCTATGTAAATAAATGTTGCCTTGAGCCCTGGCTCAGTGCAGAAGCCTTCTTTAGGAAAGGAAGAATAAAACAGAGAGTATGGAAATCTGAACCAAGCCTGGACCTCCTAAAAGAAAGCAGTTAAACTCAGGAGCACAACGTCAAGATCATCCAATTGGTAACAATATTCATTTGAGGATGTAGGCCGACAAAGATCCAGCATGTCGCCTGCTACCTGAAACCATTGTGGACACTTTGGCCTACTGAATTAAGCTGTCATCTCCTAGGAAGAGGAAGAATGGAGGACTCGGTGCATAGTTCCAAGATTGTCCTCCCTTTAAAGTATTTATGATCGAAATTAGGCCGAAGATATCAACCTGTGTCATCATAACAGTACCTTCATTCCAAATGGGTCCACTTCACCAATTTTTCTTTTAGACAGTTATTGAAAGATGACCATACCTTACAGCACCAAGCCTTTTCTCTGGTAATAGAACATAGTTTGGGCACTAAGAAACCTGGATCAAAGCATGAACTATTTTGTAAGTTACTCAAATGAAGAGCCTGAAATCACGGCCAAGCATTGCTTTTATTTCCAAAGAGTAGAGTGGAGACCTTGGCACACAGTTCTAGCCTAATTTTACTTGACAGATCTTTAGATAGAGGACGTGGCACACAGTCACAAGTCCTTCTTGGTTGAAAAAATGTCAATGGAAGTCCATGGCCCAGGATGCAATCCTCTGCTGGAACTAAGGTAAGTTGTGTGGACGTATGAATACACTATACCAGGCCTGTATCATTACAGGGTATACTTGAGTGCCAAACATTTCACAAACTGAAGACTGATTCATTGTAAGAGGAAAGGTGAAAACCTACAGCCACAGCAAAAAGACTAGTCACCTGGTAAACACCAAATCCCTGCAGGGATTTCCTTGATACCCATGTGAAATCCTCCCAGTATTCACTTGACCTAAATGAAATTACCTGTTAATTACTATGTGATTTTCAGGTGACTTCGACGCTATTCCTATTCCCTTATCCTTAAACAAGTGTTTTGAAAACACATCTCATAAACTCTTATTTTCAATATTTCCGCATAGAGTCATTGACCTTAAGCAATTACTTCTCAACAGTAATAACCTAAGGTTCACCTTCAAAAATAGCATGGATCTCTCACCAGAATTATTAAGGGTCTGCTTACAATAACTCAGCATATCTGCTACAATACAGCATAATGTAGCTTAGAATTTCCACCACTCAAAGGTAGCTTCGTCATTCAGGATAAGCCTCTAAATTTCAATGCAGTTGATGTGTGACCATTGATCCCGTTGTGTTCAAGCAGGTTGCCTGACCAGAGATGAAAACTTAGGGCAGTTACCTAATGACAAGAGTATGTTAGCCTATTACACTGTCCTCAAGCAAGTCTTCTCATACAGACATGACCTTCTGATTGAAGGGCTATTAGATGGCAATGTTACACAGTTAATCTTATTTTCTCATTGCTTATTTGAATTTTACCAAAGAATGTAGAATGGTGAAACAAAAGTAAGCACTACACCATCATGCCATTTCCCATGATTTTCGTGTGTTACCCTCAGAGCAGTCTCTTCCTGGTCACATGAATTCCATAAAAAAGCCTCGTGAGTATTGAGAGATTTTCTAATTTTTGGTACCAGATTTTCAGGAGACTTCCACCTTATTACCTCTGCTAGGCTACTACAAGCCTTTTCAGAACTCATTGAAGAAATTGCCTCAATGTCACTATCTTAGTTTTTTTTTTTTTTCCATATTGGTTAAGCCAGTCTCTCACAGATTTTTCGTCTGTGGTTTGATATAGAGAGATCTTGATGCATCTGTTCTTTTTGCAATGAAGAGGTATCTTCACAACGAATCAGCATTTTTCCTACAATAAAGCAATATGGCAGCTATGGTTTCAAATGCTATTCATTCGCTTCCTCACAGCACACTCAGGCTCAATTATAAACACAGCCAATGTACGACTTCGGCCTCCACTGACATAGGCAGTTTTCCTGAAAAACAGACAATAGTAGAGGCAAGTTAAAGATCATTGACTGCCGCATATACCGCTGACCTCACATAAGATTTGTAATGTGGAAATGACATTCAATTGCAGGTCAGCACAAAGTCTGTCTCGGGCACCTTCTGTTCCATGTATACTAATGATTTCTCAGTGTTGATGTGAATTTTCTCAGTGATATTCACTCATCACTTCAAAAAAGCACTACATTATCTTCCTTGTGAGGATGTGGATTAGTGACATGGGCCCAATGCACAATGTCTGTCTTTTCTCAACAAAAAGTAGAAGGGAGACTGCAAACCAAGGCACTAAGCCTATCCTCTCTGATAACTTAAATCACAGATAGGATAGTAGTAGATTGGATAACTTAAACAACAGGCCTAGACTGTCCTCATGAAATTTGAGTCTTATCTCGAAACCTAGGAACTTCTCTCCTCCCTGCATTTCCTATTGGGCCCAGTGTGCTGTCCTTGGTTGCAGTTAAAATCCCCACCTCTTTTCCCAGAAAGTAGATTTGAGAAATTAGCCCAGATTTTCTCTGACATAGACTGAAAGGGTAGCGTAAATCCACAGTTTTAAGCCTGGTTTCTGTGAACGAATGTTGCCTGAAGTCCTTGTCTCAAAGCAAAAGCCTTCTTTAGGGAAGAAGAAATAAAACTGAGACTGTGGAATTCTGAATCAAGCCTGGACCTCCTAAGAGGACATAGTTAAGCCCAACCCGCAACGTCTGATCATCCACTTGGGAACACTGTCCAGTCTCAAGACCTAGGTCAACAATCATCCAGCCTGGCCCTTGTTACCTGAAACTCTTGTGGACACCTTGGCCTATAGAACCAAACTGTCATATCCTAGAAGGAGGAAGAATGGAGGACTCGGTGCACGATCCAAAACTGTTTTTCCTTGAAAACATTTCCAATAGAAATTGGACTGATGGCACCAAATCTGTGTCAATATAAAAGTACATTCAGCACAACCTGGTCCCACATCACCATTTTTCCTCTTATTGAAAAGTCAACATAACTTGCAGCACCTAGCCTTTCTTTAGGTAAGAGAAGGTAGTGTGGGCACTAAGGAACCTGGCCAAAACCTGGACTGTTCTTTCAAAAACTTGACTGGGGAGCTTGGAATCCCAACCAAATATTGCTCCTATTTCTAAGAAGTAGAGTGTAGACCTTGGTCCACAGGATCTAGCCTAACTTTACATAATGAATCTTTAGGTAGAAGTTTTGGTGAATAGTCACAAGACATTCTTCGTAGGTAAAGAAAAGTCGTTAAAAGTCCTTTGCCAAGGCAGCTGTCCTCTGCTGGAAATGGGGTAAGTCGGGTGGATGATTGAAAACACAACAGCACGCCAATCTCATATATAAGGTAAACTCATTTGCAATATGATTCAGGCTCTGAAGCCTGGTTCATTCTATGAAGTAAAGTGAAAATTACGGCCAGAGCAACAAGACTGGTCATTTCATAGATACCAGATTCATGCGGGGTATTCCTTGATCCCCATGTGAACTCCAACAGGTGTTTACTTGATCTCCATGTGATTCCCTAGTGATTTCTAAGTGATTTTTAGGTGGTTTCCACCTTATTTGTCTTCCCCTATTTTTAAACAAGTGTTTTCAAAACTTTTCTCATGAGTTCTTATTTTCAATATTCAGCATTGAGTCTTTGGCCTTTAAGCAATTCCCTGTCGACAGTAGTGACCAAATGTCTGCGTGAAAGAATAGTGTGGTAGTCCCACATGAAGCCATTCAGAGTTATATTCATAATGACTCAGCATTTTTGCTATAATGAGGCAAAATGGCACTTACAGTTTACACCGCTCTAAAGTACATTTGAAAGCAAACTCAGCCTGCAAATATCAACACAGTTAAAATTCGACAGCAGCTTCCATTGTGTTCAAGCAGATTGCCTGACCACAGATGAAACCTAAGGTAAGCTATCTAACAACTGCGTGTTCACCTCTGGCCATCGTCCTCAAGCGAATCTTCTCACTTAGACATGACCTTTCTATAGACGTGTCATTAGGTGGCTATGTTATATAGACACAATAATTTCTCAGTGGTGATCTGAATTTTACCAAGGAATGGAGAAGGGTAACTCAAAAGTGAGCACCACACCATCATCGCAATATCACATGACTCTCTTTGAAGCCCTACGGCCTGTCTCTTAAGGGTCACAGGAATCCTGCTGAGAAGCCTCGTGAGTATTGTGAGATTCCCTAATTCTTTTTAAGAGATTTCCAGGCAACTTCCACCTCATTTGCCTTAGTAGGCTAAAATAAGCCTCTTCAGAACACTTTGATAAACAACCTCATGTCAAAATCTCAGTTTTCTTTTCTTGGTGGTCAAGCCAGTCACTCTCAGAATTTGAAGTCTGAGCTTTGGTATAGAGAAATTCTGAAGAGCCGTTCTTTCCACCATTAAGTGGTATCCTCACAATGACTCAGCATTTTTCCTACAATATAGAAAATTGGCAGCTATCGTTTCCACCACTATCCAGTCGCTGCCTCATAGCACACTCAGGCTTAATTATCAACGCCGCCAATGTGCTACTGTTGCCTCCACGAACAAAAGGCAGTTTTCATGACAAACAGACCAAACTAGAGGCGAATTAAAGATCAGTGATGGCATGCATATACAGGTGACTTCAAATTAGATTTGTAATATGGACACGGCATTCAACTGGAAGACAGTTAAGTGTCTGACTCGACCACCTTCTGCTCCACGTAGATGACTGACTTCTCAGTGTTGATATGAATTTTATCAGAGATATGAACTTGTCCTTACAAAGGGAACACTATATCATCCTCCCTTGTGAGGATATGGATTGGTGACACAGGCCGAAGGCACAAGGCCTGTCTTTTCCTAAGAAAAAGTAGAATGCAGACTGGGACCCAAAGCACTAGGCCTGTCCTCTTTGAAAACTAGTGGATAGGAGAACTTAATCCAAAGTTCTCATGTAATTTTAGTCTTATCTAGAAAACTAGGACCTTGTCTCCTACTGGAATTTCCTATTGGGATACAATGTGCTCTCCTTGGTTGCAGATACAATCTCTACTTCTATTTACAGAAAGTAGATTTGAGAAATTAGCCAAGAACATTTCTTACGACTTTCTCCGACTTAGACTAAAGTGGTGGTGTAAGCCCACAGTTCCAAGCCCTTTCTCTGTGAACAAATGTTGCCTGGAGCCCTTGCTCAAAGCAAAAACCTTCTTTAGGGAAGAAAAAATAAAACGGAGACTGTGGAAATCTGAACCAAGCTTGGACCTCCTACGAGGACATAGATAAAGCACAGGCCCACAATGTCAAGACCATTCGAATGATAACAAAGTTTCAAGATCTATCTAGGCCCACAGTCATCTAGACTGGCCCGTGTTACCTGAAACACTTGTGGACACTTTGGCCTATAGAACCAAGCTGTCGTCTTTTAAAAGGAGAAAGAATGGAAGATTTGGTGCACATCTCCAAGACTGTACTCCCTTGAAATAACTTACGATAGAAATTGGGCTGATGGCACCAACCCTGTGCCATCATAATAGTACATTCAGCACAACCTGGTCCAACGTCACCAATATTCCTTTTAGACAATTATTGAAAAGTGACCATAGTTTGCAGCGCCAAGTTTTCTTTCTGGCAAGAGAAGGTAGTATGGGCACTAAGAAACCTGGCCCAAACCTGGACTATTCTTTGAAAACTCTTTAGGGGAGCTTGGCCACAGATTCTAGCCTACCTTTACATAACGAATCTTTAGGATGAGGTCTTTGCAAATGGTCACAAGACATTCTTGGAAGAAAAAGAAAAGTTGTTGGAAGTCTATGGCTTAGAATACAGTCCTATGCTGGGACTGGAGTAAGATGGGTGGACGTTTGAAAATACAACACCACGACAATCTCATATATAAGGAAAATTCGTTTGCAATAAGATTCATGCTCTGAAGCCTGGTTCATTCTACAAAGAAAGTAAAAACATACGGCCACTGCAACAAGACTGGTCACTAGGTAGATATCTGATTAGTGTGGGTTATCCCTTGATCCCCATGTGAATTCTACCAGGTGTTTCCTTGAACTACACACGATTCCCTAGTGATCTCTAAATGATTTTTAGGTGATTTCCACCTTAATCCTCTTCCCTTATTTTCAAACAAGTGTTTTTAAAACTTGTCTCATAAACTCTTATTTTCAATATTCAGCGTTGAGTCTTTGGCCTTTAAGCAATTCCCTGTTGATTGTAATGGCGAAATGTCCGCATAAAAGATTAGTGTTGGCGTCCCACTTGCAGTCATTCAGAGTTATACTCATAATAACTCAACATTTTTGTTATAATACAGCAAAATGGCTCTTACAGTTTACACCGCTCTAAAGTAGCTTGGTCAAGCAGACTCAGCCTCGAAATATCAACGCTGTTAATGTTCGATAGCAGCTTTTATTGTGTTCAAGCAGGTTGCCCGAACAGAGATGAAACCTAAGGCCAGATATCTAACAACAATTGTCTGTTCAACTATGCCGCCATCTTCAAGCGAACTTTCTCACGCCGACATGACCTTTCGAATGGAGAGCTGTTAGGTGGCTATGTTACACAGACACTATCATTTTCTCAGTGGTTATCTAAATTTCAAGGAATAGAGAAGGGTAACTCAAAAGTGAGCACCACACCATCAACCCAATATCACCTGACTTTCTGTGAAGCCCTCATGAGAATGCCCCAGGGAAGCCTCGAGAGTATTGAGATTTCCTAATTCTTGTTACGAGATTTCCAGGTGACATGCAGCTCACTTTCCTCTGCTAAGCTAAAATAAGCCTCTTCAGAACACGTTGATTGAACAGCCTCAAGGTCAATATCTCAGCTTTCTTTTTTTGGTGGTTAAGCCAGTCCCTCTCAGAACTTGCAGTCTCTGGTTTGGTATACAAAAGTTCTGAGGCAGTCATTCTTTCCACCATCCAATGGTATCCTCACAATGACTCAACATTTTTCCTACAATACAGAAAATGGTGGCTATTGTGTCCACCATTAGCTACCTCACAGCACACTCTGGCTCAATTATCAATGCTGCCAATGTTCTACGGTTGCCTCCACTAACATAAGGCAGTTTTCCTGACAAACAGACAAAACTAGAGGTGAAACAAAGATTATTGTCTGCCCATATACATCATTGACTTCAAATTAGACTTGTGATAATATTCAATTGGAGGACATTTAGGAGGCTGTCTCAGCCACTTTCTGCTCCAAGTAGACTGAAGACTTCTCAGTGTTGATGTGAATTTTCTTAGTAATAATCAATTGTCACTACAAAGGGAGCACTACATCATTCTCCCTTGTGAAGATATGGATTGATGACACAGGCCCAAGGCACAACGGCTGTCTTTTTCTAACAAAAAGTAGAAGGGACACTGGGACCCAAAGCACTAAGCCTATCCTGTCTAAAAACTAGTAGATAGAAAAACTGAATCTAAAGCCTGTCCTCATATAATTTGAGTATTGTCTAGAAACCTAAGACTTTGTCTCCTGCCTCTCTTTCCTATTAGGAACCAGGGTGCTGATTTTGGTTTTGCAGTTCCAATCTCTACCTTTATTTCTAGAAAGTGGATCTGAGAAATTAGCCCACAGCATTTTTTCTGACTTTCTCCGACATAGACTGAAATGGTGGCATAAGCCTAAAGTCCAAGCATGTTTTCTGTGAACAAATCTTGCCTTGAGGCCTGGCTCAAAACAAAATCCATCTTATGGAAGAAAATATAAAATGGAGACTATGGAAGTCTGAATCAAGCCTGGACTACTTAAAAAGAAGAAGTTAAACTCAGGGCCACAACGTCAAGATCATCTAATTGTTAACAATATCCAATCTGAAGACCTAGGCCCACAAACATACAGCCTGGCCCCTGCTACCTGAAACTATTGTGGACACCTTGGCCTACAGAATCAAGCTATCATTTCCTAGCAAGAGGAATAATGGAGGACTCAGTGCATGGTACCAAGACTATCCTCTCTTAAAAGTATTTATGATAGTAATTGGGCAGACACCAAATTGTGTTCTCATAACAGTACATTCAGCAGAAACTGGTTCCACGTCACCAATTTTCCTTTTAGACAATTGTTAAAAGGTGACCGGACCTTTCAGCACCAAGCCTTTTTCCTGGAAATAGAACATACTGAGGGTACTAAGAAACCTGGATCAAAGATGAACTGTTTTGTAAGTTACTCGATTGAATACCCTGAAAACACAGCCAAGCATTGTTTTTATTTTCAGGATGTAGAGTGGAGACCTTGGTACTCAGAATCTAGCCTCACTTTACCTAACAGATCTTTAGATAGAGATCATGGCACACGGTCACATACCTTCTTGATAGGAAAAAATGTCAATGGAAGTCCATGGCCCAGGACCCACTCTTCTGTTGGAACTAGGGTAAGTTGTATGGACATTTGAATACACAATACCACGCTGGTCTCATTTACAGAGTACATTCGAGTGCAAAACATTTTACAACCTGAAACCTGATTCATTGTAAGAGGGAAGGTGAAAACCTCCAGCCACAGCAACAAGACTAGTCATCTGGTAGACACCGGATTCCTGCAGGTTCTTCTTTGATCCCCACTTGAATTCCTTGAGGTATTCACTTGAACTCCATGTAATTCACTGGGGATTACTACGTGATTTTCAGGTGACTTCCACCTTATTCCTCTTCCCATATCCTCAAACAAATGTTTTCAAAACATGTCTCATAAACTCTTCAATATTTCAGCATTGAGTCATTGGCCTTTAGCAATTTCTTTTTGACAGTAGTTGGCTAATGTTCACCTTCAAAAATAGCATAGATTTTTCCACCAGAACCATTATAATCACAATAACTCAGCATTTCTCCTACATTACAGCATAACGGCACTTAGAGTTTCCACCGCTCAAAGGTAGCTTCGTCATTCAGAATGAGCCTCTAAATTTCAATGCAGTTGATGTGTGACTGCTGTTCCCATTGTGTTCAAGCAGGTGGCCTGACCAGAGATGAAACCTCAGGGCAGTTCCCTAACCACAAGTGTATGTTAGCCTATACTACCAACCTCAAGCAAGTCTTCTCATGCAGACATAACCTCTCAATTCAAGGGCTGTTAGGTGGCAATGTTACACAGGTAATCTAATTTGCTCAGTGCTTATGTGAATTTTACCAAGAAATGTAGAAGGGTGACACAAAAGTGAGCAACAAACCATCACCTCAATTTCACGTGATTTTAATGATTTAGCTCAGGACAGTCTCTTTCTCATCAGGTGAATTCCCCAGAATAGCCTCGTGACTATCGCGAGATTTCCTAATTCTTGGTATAAGATATCCAGGCGACTTCAACCTCATTACCTCTGCTAGGCCAATATAAGCCTTTTCAGAATACGTTGAAGAAACTTCCTCAATGTCAGTATCTCAGCTTTTTTTCCATATTGCGTAAGCCAGACTCTTGCAGAGTTTTAGTCTGTGGTTTGATATGGAGAAATTCTTAAGCAGCCATTCTTTTTGCAATGAAAAGGTATCCGCACAATGACTCAGCATTTTTCCTACAATAAAGCAACATGGCAGTTATGGTTTCAACCGCTATACTATCGCTTCCTCACAGCACACTGAGGCTCAACCTTGAAATCAGCCAATGTGCGACTTTTTCCTCCATCAACATAGGCAGTTTTCATGACAAAGAGATAAAAGTAGAGGCAATTAAAGATCATTGACTGCTCGCAGAAACTGTTGACCTCACATAAGATTTGTAATGTGGACGTGACATTCGATTGGAGGTCAGTACGAAGTCTGTTTCGGCCACCTTCTGTTCCACGCATACTAATATATTCTCAGAGTTGATGTGAATTATCTCAGTTATAGACACTTGGCACTTCAAAGAAAGCACAACTACAGTTTTTCTTGTGAAGATGTGGATTGGTGACAAGGTCCTAAGGCACAGACCTTTCTTTTCCTTACAAAAAGTAGAAAAGAAACTGGGAACCAAGGCACTAAGGCTATCCTTATTGAAAATTAGTAGATAGAATAACTTAAACCACAGGACAAGTCTGTCCTCATGAAATTTGAGTCTTATCTCGAAACCTAGTACTTTGTCTCCTACCTGCATTTCCAGTGTGCTGTCCTTGATTGCAGTTACAAACCCTACCCCTATTTCTAGGCAATAGATCTGAGAAATTAGCCCACAGCATTTCTTTCGACTTTCTGTGACATAGACTGAAATGGCGGCATGAATCCACATTCCAAGCCCGTTTTCTGTGAACAAAATGTTGCCTAGAGCCCTGGTTCAAAGCAAAAGCCTTCATTAGAGAAGAAAAAATAAAACAGAGACTGTGGAAATCTGAACCAAGCCTGGACCCCCTAAAAGGAAGCAGTTAAACTCAGGCCCACAAACATGCAGCCTGGCCCCTGCTACCTGAAACTATTGTGGACACCCTGTCATAGAGTAGGAAGTTGTCATCTCCTAGCAGGAGGAAGAATGGAGGACTTGGTGCACGGTTAAAAGACTGTCCTCCCTTTAAATTATTTACAGTTGGAATTGGGCCAAAGATACCAACCTGTGTCATCATAACAGTACATTCAGTACAAACTGGTTTCACGTCACCAATTTTCTGTTTATACAATTATTGAAAGGTGACTACACCCTACAGACCAAGCCTTTCCCCTGGTAATAGAACATAGTTTGGGCACTAGGAAAACTGGATCAAAGACTAAACTGTTTTGTAAGTAACTTGACTCAAGAGCCTGGAAGCACGGCCAAGCATGGCTTTTATTTCCAGGAAGTAGAGTGGAGACCTTGGCCCACAGAATCTAGCCCGACTTTACTTAACGGATCTTTAGATGGAGGATGTGACACATGGTCACAAGACCTTCTTGGAAGGCAAAAATATCGGTGGAAGTCTATGGCCTAGGACCCAGTCTTTTGCCGGAACTAGTGTAAGTTTGTGGATGTTTAAATACACAACACCACAATGGTCTCATTAACTTGAGTGTACACTCAAGTGCAAAACATTTCACAAACTGAAGCTTGATTCATTATAAGAGGGAAGGTCAAAATCTTCAGCTACAATAACAAGATTAGTCAGTCACCTGGTAGACACCAGATTCCTGCAGGGTCTTCTTTGATCCCCATGTGAATCCCTCCAGGTATTCATTTGATCTCCATGTAATTCCCTGGTGATTACTATGTGAGTTTCAAGTGACTTCCACCCTATTCCTCTTCCCCTGTCCTCAAACAAGTGTTTTCAAAACACGTCTTATAAAATCTTCTTTTCAATATTTCTGCATTGAGTCACTGGCCTATAAGAAATTTCTTCTTGACATTAGTAGCCTAAGGTTCGCCTACAAGAATAGCATTGATCTTCTACCAGAATCCTTAAGGGTTATGCTCACAATCACTCAGCAATTCAGCTACAATATAGCATAATGGTGTTTAGAGTTTTTTCTGCTCAAGGGTAGCTTCATCATTCGGACTCAGTCTCCAAATTTTAACACGGTTAATGTGTGATAGCATTGTATAACCAGGTCGCCTGACCAGAGATGAAACCTTAGGGCAGTTACATAACGACAAGTGCGTGTTATCCTGTGCTACTGTTCTCAAGCAAGTCTTCTTTTGCAGATATGGCCTTTCGATTGAAGGGCTATTAGGTGGCTATATTTCACAGGTATTCTTATTTGCTCAGTGCTTCTGTGAATTTTATCAAGAAATGTAGAAGGGTGGCATTAAAGTGAGGGCCACATCATCTCCCCAATTTCGCCTGACTTTCATGTGTTGCCCTTAGGCCAAACTCTTCCTGGTCATGTGTCTCTCACAGGAATTCCTCATGAGTATTGCGAGATTTCCTAATTCTTGCTACAAGATTTCCAGGTGACTTCCACCTCATTACCTCTGCTAGGCTAATAAAAGCATTTTCAGAACACATTGAAGAAACTGCCTCAATGTCAATATCTCAGCTTTGTTTCCTTTTTGGTTAAGTCAATCTCTCGCAGTATTTTAATGTGTGATTTGATATAAAAAAATTTTTAAACAGCCATTCTTTTTGCAATGAAGAGGTATCTTCACAATGACTCAGTATTTTTCTGAAAATAAAGCAGTATGGCAGCTATGGTATCAACGACAATCTATTCGCTTCCTCACAGCACACTCAGTCTTAATTATGAACGCAGTTACTCTGTGACTTCTGCCTCCACTGACATAGGCAGTTTTCCTGAAAAACAGACAACAGGAGAGGCGAATAAAAGATGATTGACTGTCTGCATATACCGTTGACCTCACATAAGATTTGTAATGTGAACATGACATTTGATTGGAGGTCAGACAGAAGTCTGTCTTGGGCACCTTCTGTTCCATGAATACTAATGATTTCTCAGTGTCAATGTGAATTTTCTCAGTGATATTCACTCGTCCCTTCAAAGAAAGCACTATATCATCTTCCCTTTTGAGGTTGTGGATTGGTGACATGGGCCCAATAAACAATGCCCATCTTTTCCTAACCAAAAGTAGAAGAGAGAATGGGAACCAAGGCACTAAGCCTATCCTCTCTGGTAACTTAAACCACAGATAGGATAATAGTAAATTGGATAACTTAAACAACTGTGCAAGACTGTCCTCCTGAAATTATAGTCTTATCTCAAAACCCAAGAACTTGTCTCCAGCTTGCATTTTCTATTGGGATCCAGTGTGCTGTCCTTGGTTGCAGTTACAATCCTTAATTTTATTTCTAGAAAGTAGATTTGAGAAATTAGCCCAGATTTTCCCTGAAATAGACTGAAAGGGTGGCATAAGCCCACAATTCTAATCTTGTTCTCTGAGAACATATGTTGCCTGAAGTCCTTGTCTCAAAGCAAAAGCCTTCTTTAGGGAAGAAAAAATAAAATGGAGAGTGAAAATTTGAACGAAGCCTGGATGTCCTAAAAGAACATAGTTAAAGGCTAGGCCCACATCAAGACCATCCAATTAGTAACAATGTGCAGTCTCAAGACCTAGGCACACAAACATCCAGCCTGGCCCTTATTAACTGAAACTCTTGTGGACACCTTGGCATATAGAACCAAGCTGTCATCTCCTAGGAAGAGGAAGAATGGAGGACTCGGTGCATGCCTTCAAGACTGTACTTCCTTGAAAGCATTTACGATAGAAATTGGGCTGATGGCACCAAACTTATGTCATCATAACAGTACATTCAGCACTATCTGGTCCCACATCACCAATTATCCGTTTAGACAATTATTGAAAGCTGACCATAGCTTGCAGAACCAAGCCTTTCTTCTGATAAGAGAAGGTAGTATGGGCACTAAGAAACCTGGCTAAAACCTGGACTGTTCTTTAAAAACTCGATTTGGGAGCTTGGAATCACAATCAACTGTTGCTCCTATTTCTAGTAAATAGAGTGGAGTCTTGGCCCACAGAATCCAGCCTAAACTTCAAAACGAATCTTTAGGTAGTGGACTTGGCAAACGGTCACATGACATTCTTGGTAGGATTAGAAAATTTTGTTGTTAGTCCATGGCCTAGGAGGAAATCCTCTGCTGGAACTGGGGTTAGTTGTGTGAACGTTTGGGAAAAAACAAAAAAACAAAAAACACAACACCACACCAATCTGATATATAAGGTAAACTCATTTCCAATAAGATTCATGCTCTGAAGCCAGGTTCATTCTACAAAGTAAAGTAAAAACCTACAGTCACAGCAACAAGACTGGTCACTTGGTACATATCAGATTCGTGTGTGGTATTCCTTGATTTCAATGTGATTTCCACCAAGTGTTTACTTGACCACTCAGTGAATCCCTAGTGATTTCTAAGTGATTTTCAGGTGATTTTCACCTTATTCCTCTTCCCCTACTTTCAAACAAATGTTTTCAAAACTGTTCTCATTAACTTTTATTTTCAATATTCAGCATTGAGTTATTGGCCTTTAAGCATACCCTGTTGATATTAGTGACCAAATGTCCACATAAAAGTATAGTGCGGGAGTCCCACGTAAAGCCGTTCAGAGTTATACTCATAATGACTCAGCATTTTTGCTATAATACAGCAAAATGATGCTTACAATTTACACCACTCTAAAGTAGCTTGGTCAAGCAGACTCAGTCTCCAAATATCAACGCAGTTAATGTATGACAGCAGCTTCCATTGTATTTAAGCAGGTTACCTGACCACAGATGATACCTAAGGCCAGTTATCTAACAATTGTCTGTTAAGCTATGCCGCCGTCCTCAAGCTAACCTCATTCACAGATTGACCTTTCCATTGAAGGGCCATTATGTGGCTTTGTTTCACAGACACTACCATTTTCTCAGTGGTTATCTGAAAATTACCAAGGAATGGAGAAGGGTAACTCAAAAGTGAGTGCCACACCATCAATGCAATATCATGTGACTCCCTGTGATGCCCGCAGGCCTTTCTTTTGACGGTCCTGTGAATCCCACAGGGAAGCCTTGTAGTATTGCAAGATTCCCCAATTCTTGTTATGAGATTTCCAGGTGACTTCCCCCTCACTTTCTTCTGCTAGGCTAAAATAAGCCTCTTCAGAACACGTTGATGGAAGAGCTCAATGCCAATATCTCAATTTTCTTTCCTTGGTAGTAAGCATGTCTCTCAAAATTTGTAGTAGGAGGTTTTGTATAGGAAAAGTCTGAGGCAGCCGTTCTTTTCGCCATCAAGTGGTATCTTCACAATGACCCAGCAATTTTCCAACAATACAGAAAAATGGCGGCTATTGTTTTTACCACTATCCAGTTGATGCCTCACAGCACACTCAATCTCAATGATCAATGCAGACAATGTGAGACTGTTGCCTCCACCATCATAAGGCAGGTTTCCTGACAAACAGACCAAACTAGAGGCGAATTAAAGATCATTGATTGTCCGCATATACTGTTGACTTCAAATTAGATTTGTAGTGTGGACACAACATTCAATTGGAGGACAGTTAGGAGGCTGTCTCGGCCACCTTCTGCTCCACGTAGACTAATGCCTGTTCAGTGTGATATGAATTTTCTCAGGGATATGCACTTGTCACCTCAAAGAGAGCACTACATCATCCTCTTTTGTGAGGATATGGATTGTTGCATGGGCCCAAGACACAGTCCTGTCTTTTCCTAACAAAACGTAGAAGGGAGACTGAGACCCAATGCACTAAGCCTGTCCTGTTGGAAAACTAGTACACAGGAGAACTTAATCCAAAAGGAAAGTCTGTCCTTATGTAATTTGATTCTTATCAAATTACCTCTCCTGCCTCTATTTCCTATTAGGATCCAGGGTGCTGACCTTGGTTTTGCACTTTCGATTCATATCACTATTTCCAAAATGTAGATCTGAGAAATTAGCCCATAGCATTTCCTCCAATTACTCTGACATACTGAAATAGTGACTTAGGCCCAAGTTTTAAGCCAGTTTTCTGTGATCAAATGTTGCCTGAAGTTCTGCTCAAAGTGAAAGCATTCTTAAAGAAAGAAAAAATAAAACGGAGACTGTGAAAATATGAACCAAGCCTGGACCATCTAAAAGGAAGCAGTTCATCTCAGGGACACAATGTCAATATCATCCGATGGGTAACAATATCCAGTCTGAAAACCGAGGACCACAATCATCTCACCACAATGTGAGACTGTTGCCTCCAGACTGTTGCCTGGCCTCCACTACCTGTACCTATTTTGGACACCTAGGCATACAGAATCAAGCTGTCATCTCCTAGTAGGAGGAAGAATGGTGGATTCGTTGCACAGTTCCAAGACTGTCCTCCCTTTAAAGTACTTTCGACAGAAATTGGGCTGAAGACACCAGCCTTTTCACCATAACAGTACATTAAGCAAAAAAGGGTTCCACGTCACCTATTTTCTTTTTATACAATTATTGAAAGGTGACCATACCTTACAGCACCAAGCCTTTCCCCTGGAAATAGAACATAGTTTGTGCACTAAGAAACTTGGATCAAAGCCTGAACTCTTTTGTAAGTTTCTTGATTGGAGAGCCTGGAAGCATGGCCAAGTATTGCTTTTATTTCCAGAAAGTAGAGTGGAGACTTTGGCATGCAGAATCTAGCCTAACTTTACTTAACAGATCTTTAGATAGAGGACATGGCCCTCGGTCACAGTGGAAGTCCATGGCCCAGGACCTCATCCTCGGCTAGAAGTAGGGTAAGGTGTGTGGATGTTTGAGTACACAACACCATGATAGTCTCATTTATAGGGTACACTCAAGAGCAAAACATTTCACAAACTGAAGCCTGATTCATTGTAAGAGGTAAAAGTGAAAGCCTACAGCCACAGCGACAAGATTAGTCACCTGGTAGACACCAGATTTCTTCAGGTTCTTTCTTGATCCCCACGTGAATCCACCCAGGTATTCACTTGACTCCATGTAATTCGCTCTTGATTACTATATGATTTTCAGGTGACTTCCACCTCACTCATCTTCCTGTGTCCTTAAACAAGTGTTTTCAAAACATGTTTTCAAAACTCTTCTTTTTAATATTTCAGCATTGAGTCATTGGCCTTTAAGCAATTTCTTCTCGACAGTAGTAGCCTAAGGTTCATCTTCAAAAATATCATGGCTCTCCCATCAGAATTGTTAAGGATTCTGCTCACAATGACTCAGCATCTCTGCTATAATAAAGCTTTAAGGCGCTTAGAGTTTCCACTGCTTTAAGTTAGATTTGTCAGTCAGACTCAGCCTATATCTTTCAAGGTGGTTGATGTGTGATCACTGCTCCCATTGTATTCAAGCAGGTTGCCTGACCAGAGACGAAATCTCAGGGCAGTTACCTAATGTCAAGTGTGCATTAGCCTATGCCGATGTCCTCAAGCAATTCCTCTCATGCAGACATGACTTTTCTATTGAAGGGCTGTTAGGCGGCTTTGTTACACAGGTAATCTTATCTTTTTAGTGCTTACGTGAATTTTACCAAAAATGTATAAGGGTGACTCAAAAGTGAGTGCCACACCAACACCCCAATTTCAAGTGATTTTCGTGTGTTGACTTCAGGCCAGTCTCTTTCTGGTCATGTGAATCCCATGGGAAAGTCTCGTGAGTATCAGGAGATTTCCAACTCTTGGTATGAGATTTCCAGTCGACTTCCACCTCATGACCTCTACTAGGCTAATACAAGCCATTGCAGAATATGTTGAAGAAACCTCCTCAATGTCAGTATCTCAGCATTTTTTCCACATTGGTTAAGCCAATCTCTTGCAAATTTTTTGTCTCTTGGTTTGAGATAGAGAAATTTTACACAATAGTTCTTTTTGCAATGAAGAGGTATCCTCACAATGACAGCATTTTCCTACAATAAAGCAATATGGCAGCTATGGTTTCAACCACTCTTTAATTCACTTCCTCACAGCACACTCAGGCTATTATGAATGCAGCCAATGTGCGACTCTGCCTCCACTAAATAGGCAGTTTTTCTGACAGACAAATTAGAGGCGAATTCAAGATTATTGATGGCCCGCATATACCGTTGACCTGATACAAGATTTGTAATGTATACATGACATTCGATTGGAGGTCAGTATGATGTCAGTCTTGGCCACCTTTTCTTCCACCCATACTAAATATTTTTCAGTGTTGATGTGAATTTTCTCAGTTATATGAACTCGTCATTTTAAAGAAAGCACTACACCATCTTCCCTTGTGAGGATGTGGAATAATGACATGGGACCAAGGCACAAGGCCTGTCTTTTCATAACCTAGAGTAGTAGGGAGGTGGGAAACAAGGCACTAAGCCTATCCTCTCTGAAAACTAGTAGATAGGATAACTTAAACCCAGGGCACATCTGTCCTCATGTAATTTGAGTCTTATCTTGAAACCTAGGACCTTGTCTCCTGCCTGTAATTCCTGTTGGGTTCTAGTGTGCTGTCCTTGGTTACACTTACAATCCCTACCTCAATTTCCAGAAAGTAGATTTGAGAAATTAGCCCTGGTTTTCTTCGACATAGACTAAAAGGTTGGTGTAAGGCCACAGTTTCAGGCCTGTTCTCTGTGAACAAATGCTGCTTGAAGTCCTTGTCTCGAAGCAAAACTCTTCTTTAGGGAAGAAAAAATAACACAGAGACTCTTAAAATCTAACCAAGCCTGGACCTCCTTACAGATCTAGTTAAAAGTAGTCCCACAATGTCAAGACCATGCAATTGGTAACAATGTCCAGTCTCAAGCCCTAGGCCCACAAACATCCAGCCTGGCCCTTGATACCTGAAACTCTTTTGGACATCTTGGGGTATAGAGCCAAGCTGTCATCTCCTACCTAGTAGGAGGAATAATGGAGGACTTGATGCATGCCTCCAAGACTGTCCTCCCTTTAAAGATTTTACAATAGAAATTGGGCCGATGGCCCCAACTCTGTTTCATCATAACAGTACCTTCAGCACAACCTGGTCCCACGTTGCCAATTTTCTTTTAGACAATTATTGAAAGGTGACCATATCTTGCAACACCAAGCCTTTCTTCTGGTAAGTGTATGCAATGTGGGCAATCAGAATCCTTCCAAAATTGGACTGTTCTTTAAAAAACTTAATTGGAGAGCTTGGAATCACAGCAAAGTATTGCTCCTATTACCAGAAAGTAGAGTGGAGACCTTGGCCCACAGAATCTAGCCTAGCTTTCCATAATGAATTTTTAGGTAGAGGCAATCGATCAGAACACATTTTTGTTAGGAAAAGAAAAGTTGTTGGAGGAGGCAGTTCACTGCTGCAACTGGGGTAAGTTGGGTGGACGTTTGAAAACACAACACCACGCCAATCTCAAATATAAGGTAAACTTGTTTGTAGTATATTCATGCTCTGAAGTGTGGTTCATTCTACGAAGTAAAGTGAAAACCTATGGTCACTGTAGATACCAGATTAGTGCGGTGTATTTCTTGATCTGCATGTGAATTCTACCAGTTGTTTACTTGATCTCCGCGTGATTCCCTAGTGATCTCTAAGTGATTTTCAGGTGATTTCCACCTTATTGCTCTTCCACTATTTTCAAACAATTGTTTTCAAAACTCATCTCATTAATTCTTATTTTCAATATTCAGCATTGAGTCTTTGGCCTTTAAGCAATTCCTTGTCGACAGTAGTGGCCCACGGTCTGTATAAAATAATAGTGCTGTAGTCTCACTTGAAGCCGTTTAGAGTAATACTCACAATGACTCAGTATTTTTGCTATAATGAGGCAAAATGGCTCTTACAGTTTACACTGCTCTAACGTAGCTTCATTAAGCAGAATAAGATTCCAAATATCAACGCAGTTAATGTTCGACGGCAGCTTCCATTGTGTTGAAGCAGGCTGCTTGACCACAGATGAAACCTAAGGCCAGTTATCTAACAATAATTGTCCTTTCACCGATGCCGCCATCCTCAAACACACCTTCTCACGCAGACACAACTTTTCGATTGAAGGGCCATTACGTGCCTATGTTTCAAGACACTATCATTTTCTCAGTAGTTATCTAAATTTTACCAAGGAATGGAGAAGGGTAACTCAAAAGTGAGTACCACACCATCAACCCAATATCTCGTGACTCCCTGTGATGCCTCAGGCCTGTGTCTTGATGGTTTTGAATCTCGCAGTGTAGTCTCCTGATTATCGTGAGATTCCCTAAATCTTTTTACGAGATTTTCAGGTGACTTCCACTTCACTTTCCTATGCCACTTTAAAATAAGGCTCTTCAGAACACATTGATGGAACAGCCTCAATGTCAATACCTCAATTTTCTTTCCTTGGTGGTTAAGCCAGTCCCTTTCAGAATTTGTAGTCTGAGGATAGGTATAGAGAAATTCTGAGGCAGCTGTTATTTCTGCCTTCAAGTGGTCCCTCCACAATGACTCAGCATTTTCCTACAATACAGAAAATTGGCGGCTACTGTTTTCACCACTATCCAGTGGTTGCCTAAGAGCACCCTCAGGGTCAATTATAAATTCCATCAGTGTGCGACTGTTGTCTCCAGAAATATAAGGCAGTTTTCTTGACAAACAAACCAAACTAGAGGTGAATGAAACATCATTGACTGCCCATTTGTAACGTTGACCTCACAGAAGATTTGTAATATGGAGATGACATTCGATTGGAGGTCAGTACGAAGTTTGTCTCGGCCACCTTCTGTTCCACGCATACTAATGATTTCTCAGTGTTGATGTGAATATTCTCACTTTTAAGCACTTGTCACTTCAAAGAAAACACTACATCATCTTCTTTTGTGAGGATTTGGATTGGTGACATGGGCCCAAGACACAAGGCCTGTTTCTTCCTATCAAAAAGTAGAAGGGAGACTGAGAATCAAGCAACTAAGCCTATCCTCTCTGAAAACTAGTAGATAGGATAACTTAAACCACAAGGCAAGACTGTCCTCATGTAATTTGAGTCCAATTTCTTGAAACCTAGGATCTTGTCTTCTGTTGGCATTTCCTGTTGGAATCCAGTGTGCTGTACTTGGTTGCAGTGACAATCCCTTCCTCTATTTCCAGAAAGTAGATTTGAGAAATTAGTTCAGAACATTTCTTATGACTTTCTCCAACATAGACTGAAAGGGTGACATAAGCTCAAGTTCCTAGCCTGTTCCCTGTGAACAAATGTTGCCTGAAGTCTTTGTCTCAAAGCAAAAGCCTTCTTTAGCAAAGAAAAAATAAAACGAAGACTGTGGAAATCTGAACCAAGCCTGGACCATGTAAAAAGAAGTAGTTAACTCAGGGCTACAATGTCAAGATCATTCAATTGGTAATAATATTCATTCTGAAGACGTAGGCCCACAAATATTCAGCTTGGCCTCTGCTACCTGAAACTACTGTGGACACCTTTGCAAATAGAACCAAGAGCTCAGGTCCTAGGAGGATCAAGAATGGTGGGCTTGCTGCATGCCTCCAAGGCTGTACTTCTTCAAAGTATTTATGATAGAAATTGGGCCGATGTCACCAACCCTGAGTCATCATACCAGTACATGCAACACAACCTTGTCCCACGTCATCAATTTTCCTTTTAGACAATTATTGAAAGGTACCATACCTTACAACACGAAGCCTTTCCCCTGGTAAGAGAACATAGTTTAGGCACTAAGAAACCTGGATGAAACTGAACTGTTTTGTATGTAGTTCGATTGCAGAGCCAGGAAGCAAAGCCAAGTATTGTTTTAATTTCCAGAAAGTAGAGTGTAGACCTTGGCACACAGCATCTAGCCTAACTTACTTAAGAAATCTTTAGATAGAGGTCGTGGCACAGTGTCACAAGACCTTCTTGGTAGGAAAAAAAGTCAATGGAAGTCCGTGGCCCAGCACCTGGTCCTCTGTTGGAGCTAGGGTAAGATTTGTAGATGTTTGAAAACACAACGCCATGCTAATCTCATATATAAGGTAAACTTGTTTCCAATATGATTCATGCTCTGAAGCCTGGTTCATTGTACAAAGTAAAGTGAAAACCTATGGCCAGAGCAACAAGACTGGTCACTTGGTAGATACCAGATTGGGGCAGGGTATTCCTTGAAAAGCAGGTGAATTCCACTAGGTGTTTACTTGAACTCTATGTAATTCCCTAGTGATTTCTAATTAATTTGAAAGTGATTTCCACCTTATTCGTCTTCCCCTATTTTCAAACAAGTGTTTTCAAAACTCTTCTCATAAATTTACTTTCAATATTCAGCATTGAGTCTTTGGCCTTTAAGCAATTTCCTGTTGATGGCAGTGGCCAAAGGACCGCATAAAACAATAGTGCAGGAGTCTCCCATGAATCCGTTCAGAGTTATACTCACAATGCCTCAGCATTTTTGCTATAATACAGCAAAATGGCGCTTAGAGATTACATTGCTCTAAAGTAGGTTCATCAAGCAGACTCAGACTCCAAATATCAATGCAATTAATGTTCGACAGCAGCTTCCATAGCATTCAAGCAGGTTGCCTGACTACAGATGAAATCTAAGGCCAGTTATCTAACAACAATTGTCTGTTCACCTATACAACCATTCTCAAGCGAACCTTCTCACACAGACGTGACCTTTCAATTAAAGGGCCGTTAGGTGGCTATGTTAAACAGACACTCATTTTTCTGTGGTTATCTAAATTTACCAAGGAATAGAGAGTAACTCAAAAGTGAGCACCAGACCATCAACCAAATAACACGTGACTCCATGTGATCCCCTCGGCCTTTCTCTTGACGGTCACGTGAATCCCACAGGGAAGCCTTTTGAATATCGCAAGATTCCCTAATTTTTGTTACTTGATTTCCAGACGACATCCACCTCACTTTCCTCTGCTAGGCCAAAATAAGCCCCTTCAGAATACGTTGATGGAACAGCTTCAATGTCCATATCATGGTTTTCTTTCCTTGATGTTAAGCCAGTCCCTCACAGAATTTTTTGATGTTTGTTATAGAGAAATCTGACGCAGGGGTTCTTTCTGCCAAAAGTGGTATCCTCACAATGACTAAGCATTTTTCCTACATTACAGAAAAATGGCAGCTATTATTTTCACCACTATCCTGTTGCTGCCTCACAACACACTCAGGCTCAATTATCAATGCCACTGCTGTCCTCAAGCGAACCTCCTCAAGCAGACATGACCTTTCGATTGAAGGGCTGTTAGGTGGCTCTGTTACACAGACACTATAATTTTCTCAGTGATTATCAAAATTTACCAAGGAATGAAGAAGAGTAACTCAAAAGTGAGCATCACACCATCAACCCAATATCACGTGACTCCCTGTGATGCCTTCGGGCTGGTCTCTTGATGGTTACGTGATTCCCACTGGGATGCCTTGTGAGTATCACGAGATTCCCTAATTCTTGTTAACAGATTTCCAGGACTTTCACCTCACGTGACTCTGCTAAGCTAAAATAAGCTTCTTCAAATTATGTTGATGGAACAGCTTCAATGTCAATATCTCAGTTTCCTTTCCTTGGTGGTTAAGCTAGTCCCTCTCAGAATTTGTAGTCTGAGGTTTGGTATAGAGAAATTCTGAAGTAGCCATTCTTTCCGCCATCAAGTGGTATCCACACAATGACTCAGAATTTTTTCTACAATACAGAAAAATGGCGACTAATGTTTCCACCACTATTCAGTCGCTGTTTCACAGCACACTCAGGCTCAATTATCAATGCCACCAATTTGTGAATGTTGCCTCCATGAACATAAGGCAGTTTTCCTGACAAACAGACAAAACTAGAGACAAATTAAAGATCATTGACTGTCCTCATATACCGTTGATTTAAAATTTGATTTGTAATGTACACACGACATGCTTGGAAGACAGTTATGACACTGTCTCGGCCACCTTCTGATCCACTTAGACTAATGACTTCTCAGTGGTGATTTGAATTTTCTCAGTGATATGCACTTGTCGCTAGAAAGGGAGCACTACATCATCCTTCTTTGTGAGGATAAGGATTGGCGACACGGACCCAAGGCACGAGGCCTGTCTTTTCTTAACAAGAAGTAAAGGCAGACTAGGACCCAAAGCACTAAACCTGTCCTCTCTGAAAACTAGTAAATAGGAGAACTTAATCCAAAGGGAAATTGTGTCCTCATGTAATTTCAGTCTTACCTAGAAACCTAGGACATTGTCTCTTGCCTCTATTTGCTATTAGGAACCAAGTTGCTTGGTTTTTGTAGATTCAATCCCTACCCATATTTCCAGGATGTAGATCTGAGATATGAATCCACATAATTTCTTCCAACTTTCTCCAACATAGAGTGAAATGGTGGCATGAGACCAAGTTCCAAGATAGTTTTCTGTGATCAAATGTTGCCTGGAGCCCTGGCTCAAAGCAAAAACCTTCTTAGGGAAGAAAAAATAATGCAGAGACTGTTGAAATCTGAACCAAGTCTTGACCACCTAAAAGGAAGCAGTTAAACTCAGTCTCGTCTCTGCTTCCGAAAACTATTGTGGACACCTTGGCCTACAGAATCAAGCTTTCATCTCCTAGAAGGAGGAAGAATAGAGGACTCAGGGCATGGTTCCAAGAATGTCCTGCCTTTAAAGTATTTACAATAGAAATTGGGATGAAGACCCCAACCTGTTTCATCATAACAGTACATTCAGCACAAACTGGTTCCATGTCACCAACTTTCCTTTCACACAATTATTGAAAGGTGACCATATCTTACAGCTCCAAACCTTCTCCCTGGTAATAGAACATGATTTGAGCACTAAGAAACCTGGATCAAAGTCTGAACTGTTTTGTAAGTTACTCGACTGGAGAGCTTGGAAGCATGTCCACGCAGTGCTTTTATTTCCAGGAAGTAGAGTGGAGATCGTGGCACACAAAATCTAGTCTGATTTTATTAGATCTTTAGATAGTGGACATGGCACATGGTCACAAGACCTTCTTGGGAGGAAAAAATGTCGATGGAAGTCAATGGCCCAAGATCCAGTCCTCTGCAGGTACTATGGTAAGTTGTATGGACGTCTGAGTACCAACACCAAGCCGGTCTCATTTACAGGGTACACTCAAGGGCAAAACATTTCACAATCTGATGCCTGATTCATTGTAAGTGGGAAGGTGAAAACCTTCAGCCACAGCAACAAGAATAGTCACCTGGTAGATACCAGATTCCTGCAGGGTCTTCCTTGATCTCTGCGTGAATCCCTCCGGTATTCACTTGTCCTCCATTTAATTCCCTGGTGATTATTATGTGATTTTTTAGGTGACTTCCACCTTATTCCTCTTCCCCTATCGTCAAACAAGTGTTATCAAAACATGCCTCATAAACTCTTATTTTCAATATTTCAACATTGAGTCATTGGCCTTCAAGCAATTTCTTCTCAACAGGAGTAGCCTAAGGTCCACCTTCAAGAATAGCGTAGATCTCCCACCAGAACCGTTAAGGATTATGCTCACAATGACTGAGGATTTCTACTACAATACAGTGTGATAGCGCTTAGAGTCTCAACCACTCTAAGGTAGCTTTGTTAGTCAGATTCAGCCTCTAAATTTCAATGTGGTTGATGTGTGACCGCTGCTTCTTTTGTATACAAGCAGGTCGCCTGACCAGAGATGAAACATCAGGGCAGTTACCTATGGACAAGTGTGTTAGCCTATGCAGCTGTCCTCAAGCAAGTCTTCTCATTCAGACATGACCTTTCTTTTGAAGGGCTGTTAGGTAGCTATGTTACACAGATAATCTTATTTTCTCAGTGCTTATGTGCATTTCACCAAGGAATGTAGAAGGGTGACCCAAAAGTGAGTCCCACATCATCATCCCAATTTTCATGATTTATGTTTGTTGCCCTCAAGCCTATCTCTTCCTGATCATGTGAATTGCATGGGAAAGGCTCGTCTTTATCATGAGATTTCCTAATTCTTGGCACGAGATTTCTAGTGGAACTCCACCTCATTACCTCTGCTAGGAAATGCAAGGCTTTTCAGACATGTTGATCAAACAGCCTCAATGTCAGTATCTCAGCTATTTTTTATATTGGTTAAACAAGTCTCTCGCAGATGTTTAGTCTATTGTTTGATACAGAGAAATTCTAAAGCAACAGTTTTTTGTTTTTGTTTTTTGTTTTGTTTTATTTTGCAATGAAGAGGTATCCACACAATGACAAAGCATTTCACCTACAATAAAGTAATATGGCAGCTACAGTTTCAACTGCTCTACATTTGCTTCCTCACAGCACAATCTGGCTCAATTATAAACATAGCCACTGTGAGATTTCTGCCTCCATTGACATAGGCAGTTTTCATGACAAACACACAAAAGTAGAGGCAAATTAAAAATCATTGACTGCCTGCATATACCATTGACCTCACATAAGATTTGTAATGTGGACATGACATTCGATTGGAGATCAGTATGAAGTCTGTCTCAGCCACCTTCTGTTCCATGCATACTAATGATTTCTCAGTGTTGATGAGAATTTCTTGTTATATACACCAGTAACTTCAAAGAGAGCACTAAGTCATCTTCCCATGTGAGGATATGGAGAAGTGACATTGGCCCAAGGCACAAGGTCCGTTTTTTCCTAACAAAAAGTGGAAGTGAGACTGAGAACCAAGGCATTAAGCCTATCCTCTCGGAAAACTAGTAAATAGGATAACTTAAACCACAAGACTCATGTAATTTGAGTCTTATCTCGAAACCTAGCACCTTGTCTCCTGCCTGCATTTCTTATTGGGATCCAGTGTGCTGTCCTTGGTCACAGTTAAAATCCCTACCTCTATTTCCAGAAAGTAGATTTGAGAAATTATCCTAGGCATTTCTTATGACTTTCTCTAACATAGACTGAAAGTGTAGTGTAAGCCCATAGTTCTCAACATGTTCTCTATGAACTAATGTTGCCTAAAGTCCTTGTCTCAAAGCAAAAGCCTTCATTAAGGAAGATGAAATAAAACGGAGACTGTGGAAAACTGAACCAAGCCTGGACCTCCGAAAAGGACATCGTTAAAACACAGGCCCACAACGTCAAGACTATCCAATTGATAACATGTCCTGTCTCAAGACCTAGGCCCACCAAGACCAAGGCTGGACCTTGTAACCTGAAACTCTTGTGGACACCTTGGTCTATAGAACGAAGCTGTCATCTCCTAGGAAGAGGAAGAATGGAGGATTCATCGCATGCCTCCAAGACTGAAAAGATTTGCAATAAAATTTGGGCCGATTTCACCAACCCTTTGTCATCATAACGGTACATTCTGCACAACCTGGTTTTTCGTCACCAATTTTCTTTTTAGACAGTTATTGAAAGGTGACCATACCTTGCAAAACCTAGCTTTTCTTCTGGTAAGAGAAGGTAGTATGGGCAGTAAGAAATTTGGCCAAACCTGGAGTCGAATGGGGAGCTTGGAATCAAATTCTGGTATTGCTCCTATTTCTAGGAAGTAGAGTGGACACCTTGACACACAGAATCTAGCCTAACTTTACAAAACAAATCTTTAGGTAGTGGACTTGGTAAAGGGTCACAAGACATTCTAAAGAAAAGTCATTAGAATTCCATGGCCTAGCAGGCAGTCCTCTGCTGGAACTGGGCAAGTTAGGTGGACATTTGAAAGCACAACACCATGCCAATCTCATATATAAGGTAAACTCATTTGCAATGCGATTCATGCTCTGAAGCCCGGTTCATTCTACGAAGCAAAGTGAAAACCTACAGCCTCAGCAATAAGACTGGTCACTTGGTAGATAACAGATTGGTGCAGGGTATTCCTAGATCAGCATGTGAATTCCACCAGGTGTTTACTTGATCTCTGCGTAATTCTCTAGTGATTTCTAATTAATGTGAAGTGATTTCTACCTTATACTTCTTCCTCTATTTTCAAACAAGTGTTTTCAAAACTTGTCTCATAAACTTTTATTTTCAATATTCAGCATTGAGTCTTTGGCTTTTAAGCAATTCTCTATCGACAGAAATAGTTAAAGGTTCACATAAAACAATAGTGTTGAAGTTCCACATGAAGCCCTTCAGCATTATACTTACAATGGCTCTGCATTTTTGCTATAATACAGCCAAATGTTGCTTAGAGGTTACAATGCTCTAAAGTAGCTTCGTCGAGCACACTCAGCCTCCAAATATTAACCCAGTTAATGTTCGATAGCAGCTTCCATTGCATTCAGGCAGGTTACCTGACCACAAAAGAAACGTAAGGTCAGTGAATTAGCAAGAATTGACTATGCCGCCATCCTCAAGCGAACCTTCTTATGCAGACATGACCTTTCGATTGAAGAGCCGTTAGGTTGCTATGTTACACAGACACTACCATTTTCTCAGTGGTTATCTAAATTTTACCAATGAATGGAGAAGGTTAACTCAAAAGCGAGTGCCACACTATCAACACATATCACGTGCCTCCCTGTGATGCCTTCAGATGTGTCTCTTGATGGTTATGTGAAACCCGGAAAAAAGCCTCGTGAGTATCGCGAGTTTCCCTAATTCTTGTTACAAGATTTCCAGGAGACTTCCACCTCACTTTGCTCTACTAGACTAAAATTAGCCTCTTCAGAACACATTGATGGAACAGCTTCAAAGTCAATATCTTAGTTTTCTTTCCTTGGTGGTTAAGACAGTCCCTCTCAGAATTTGAAGTCTGAGCTTTGGTATAGAGAAATTCTGAAGAGCCGTTCTTTCCACCATCAAGTGGTATTCTCACAATGACTCAGTATTTTTCTACAATACAGAAATATGGCACCTATTGTTTCCATGACTATCCAGTCACTGCCTCACAGCACACTTAGGCTCTGTTATCAACACTGCCAATGTGCGACTGTTGCCTCCATGAACATAAGGCAGTTTTCCTGAAAAAAAAAAAGACCAAACTAGAGGGAAATGAAACATCATTTACAGCCCTCATATACCATTAACTTCTATTTAAATTTGTAATGTTGACACGACATTTGATTGGAGGACAATTAGGAGGCTGTCTCGGTCACCTTCTGCTCCCCGTAGACTATTGACTTCTCTGTGTTGATATGAATTTTCTCAGTGATATGCTCTTGTCACTATAAAGAGAGCACAACATCATCCTCCCTTGTGAGGATATGGTTTGGTGATAGGAGCTCAAGGCACACGGCTTGTCTTCTCCTAACAAAAAGTTTAAGGGAGAATGGGACCCAAAGCACTAAGCCTGTCCTCTCTGAAAACTAGTAGATCAAAGAACTTAATTCAAAGAGCAAGCCTGTCCTCATCTAATTTGAGCCTCATGTAGAAACCTAGGATCTTGTCTCCTGCCTGTATTTCCTATTAAGAACCAGGGTACTGACCTTGGTTTTGTATTTCCAATCTTTAGCCCTATTTCTAGGAAGTAGATCTAAGAAATTAGCCCACAGAATTTCTTCCGACTTTCGTCGACATAGACTGAAATGGTGGCATAAGCCTGTTTTCTGTGAATAAATGTTCCAAGCCTGCTTTCTGTGAATAAATGTGGCCTGGAGCCCTGGCTCAAATCAATAGCCATCTTTGGGAAGGAAAAATAATGTGGAGACTGGAAATCTGAACCAAGCCTGGACCACCTCAAAGGAAGAAGTTAAACTCAGGGCAACAATGTCAAGATTATCCAATTGGTAACAATATCCAGTATGAAAACCTAGGCCCACAAACATCCTGCCTGGCCCTGTTACCTGAAACTCTTGTGGACATCTTGGCCTACAGAATCAAGCTGTCATCTTCTAGGATGAGGAAGAATAGAATAGTCAGTGCACGGGTCCAAGATGGTCCTCTGTTTAAAGTATATATGATAGAATTTGGACCAAAGACACCATTCTGTGTCATCATAACAATACATTCAGCACAATCTAGTTCCACGTCACCAATTTTCTTTTCAAACAATTATTGAAAGGTGACCAAACTTTACAGCACCAAGCCTTTACTCCAGTAATAGAATGTAGTTTGGGCGCTAAGATACCTGGATCAAAGTGTGAACTGTTTTATAAGTTACTTGATTGGAGAGCCTGGAATCTCCGCCAAGCAATGCATTTATTTCCAGAAAGCAGAGTGGAGACCTTGGCACCAGAATGTAGTTTAATTTTACTTACCAGATCATTCGATAAAGGACCTGGCACACAGTCAGAAGACCTTTTGGTAGGAAAAAATATCGATGGAAGTCCATGGCACAGGACCCAGTACTCTGCTGGAACTAAAGTAAGTTGTGTGGACATTCGAATGCACAACAATACGCCTGTTTCATTTACAGGGTACATCTGAGTGCAAAACATTTAACAAACTGAAGCCTGATTCATTGTAAGAGATAAGGTGAAAACCTACAGCCACAGCAACTAGACTATTCACTTGGTAGACAGCAGATTCCTGCAGGGTCTTCCTTGATCTCCACGTGAATTTCTCCAGGTATTCTCTTGACCTCCATGGAATTCCCTGGTGATTACTACATGATTTTCAGGTGACTTCCACCTTATTCCTCTTCTCCTATTTTCAAACAAGTGTTTTCAAAACACATGTCATAAACTCTTATTTTCAATATTTCGTCATTGAGTCATTGGCCTTTAAAAAACTTTTTCTCGACAGTAGTAGCCTAAGGTTCTCTTTCGAGAATAGCATGGATCCCCCAGCAGAACCGTTAAGGGTTATGTTCACAATGACTCAGCATTTCTGCTACAATACAGCATAATGGTGCTTCAACTTTTCACTGCTGTAAGGTAGCTTCGTTATTTGGACTCAGCCTCTAAATTTCAATGTGCTTGATGTGTGTTCACTGCTCCCATGTATACAAGCAGGTAGCCTGACAAGGAAACTTCAGGGCAGTTACCTAAAGACAAGTGTGTGTTACCTTATTCCGTCGTTCTCAAGCAAATCTTCTCAGGCAGACATGACTTTTAGGTTGAAGGGCTGTTAGGCGGCTATGTTACACAGATAATCTTATTTTCTAAGTGCTGATGTGAATTTTACCAAGAAAAGTAGAAGAGTGACACAAAAGTGAGCACCAGAGCATTACTCCAATTTCAAGTGATTTTGTGTGTTGCCCTCAAGCCAGTTTCATCTTGGTCACGTGAATTCCACAAGAAATCCTCATGAGTATCATGAGATTTCCTCATTCTTGGTATGAGATTTCCAGGTGACTTCTACCCCATTACATCTGCTAGGCTAATACAAGCCTTTCCAGAACACATTGAAGAAACTGAGTCAATGTCAGTATCTCAGCCTTTTTTCCATATTGGTTAAGCCAGTCTCTCGCAGATTTTTATTCTGTGGTTTGATATAGAGAAATTCTGAAGCTGCCGTTTTCTTTCAATGAAGAGGTACCCTCACAATAACTCAGTATTTTCCTACAATAAAGAAATATGTCAGCTATGGGTTCAACCGCTATCCATTCATTTCCTCACAGCACACTCAGGCTCAATTATGAATGAAGCCAACATGTGACTTCTGCCACCACTGTCATAGGCATTTTTCCTGTCAGAGAAAAGTAGAGGCGAATTGAAGATCATAGACTGCCCGTATATACCGTTGACCTCACATAAGATTTGTCATGTGGACATGACATTCGATTGAAAGTCAGTATGAAGTCTGTTTTGGCCACCTTCTGTTCATGCATACTAATAATTTCTCAGAGTTGATGTGAATTTTCTCAGTTACAGGCATTAGGCAATTCAAAGAAAGCACTAAGTCATCTTCCGTTGTAAGGATGCGGATTGGTTACATGGGCCCAAGGCACAAGGCTTGACTTTTCCTAACAGAAACTAAAAGTGAGACTGGGAACCAAGGCAGTAAGCCTATCTTCTTTCAAAATAGTAGATAGAATAACTTAAACACAGGGCAAGTTTGTCTTCATGCAATTTGAATCTTATCTCAAACGCTAGGACCTTGTCTCCAGTCTGCATTTCCTATTGGGATCCAGGATGCTGTCCTTGGTTGCAGGTACTATCCCTACCTCTATTTCCAGAAAGTAAATTTGAGAAATTATCCCCGATCATTTCTTACGACTTTAACCGACATAGTTTGAAAGGATGGCATAAGCCCACAGTTCCAAGCCTGTTGCCTGTGAACAAATGTTGCCTGAAGTCCTTGTCTCAAAGCCAAAGCCTTCTTTAGGAAAGAAAAAATAAAACAAAGACTGTGGAAATTTAAGCCAAGCCTTAAAGGACATAGTTAAAGCCCTGGACCACAACGTCAAGACCACCCAATTGGTATCAATGTCTAGTCTCGAGACCTAGGCCCGCAAACATCCAGCCTGTCCCTTGTTACCTGAAACTCTTGTGAACACCTTAGCCTATAGAACAAAGTTGTCATCTCCTAGGCAGATGAAGAATGGAAGATTCGGTGTACGCCTCCAAGACTGTACTCCCCTGAAAGCATTTATGATAAAAATTGGGCCGATGGCACCAACCCTGTGTCATACTAACAGTACATTCAGCACAACCTGGACTCATGTCACCAATTTTCCTTTTAGACAGTTATTGAAAGGTGACCATACCTTGCAGCACCAAGCCATTCTTCTGGTAAGAGAAGGTAGTGTGGACACTCAGAAAGTTGACCAAAGCTTGGACTGTTCTTTAAAAACTCGATTGGACAGCTTGGAATCACAAGCAAGTATTGCTCCTATTTCTAAAAAGTAGAGTGGAGACCTTGGCCCACAGAATTTAGCCTAATTTTACATAACGAATCTTTAGCTAGAGGACTTGGCAAATGGTCACAAAACATTTTCGGTAGGAAAAGAAAAGGCATTGGAAGTCCATGGTCTAGGAAGCAGTCCTCTGCTGGAACTGGGGTAAGTTGGGTAGACATTTATAAAAACAACACCACACCAATCTCATATATAAAGTAAACTTGTTTGCAATACGATTCATGCTCTGAAGCCTAAATCATTCTACAAAGTAAAGTGAACTTCAATGGCCAGAGCAACAAGACTGGTCACTTCATAGATACCAGATTCATGTGGCGTATTACTTGATCCCATGTGAATTCCACCAGGTGTTCACTTGATCTCCTCATGATTCCCTAGGGATTTCTAAGTGATTTTCAGGTGATTTCCACCTTATTTCTCTTCCCCTATTTTCAAACAAGTGTTTTCAAAACTGGTCTCCTAAATTCTTATTTTCAATGTTCAGCATTGAGTCTTTGGGCTTAGGCAATTCCCCGTAGACCTTAGTGGCCAATGTTCTGCATAAAAGAGTAGCGTGGGAGTCCCACATGAAGCTATTCAGAGTTATATTCACAATAACTCAGCATTTTTGCTATAATACAACAAAATGGTGCTTACAGTTTACACCGCTCTAAAGTAGCTTCGTCGTGGAGACTCAGTCTCCAAATGTAAATGCAGTTAATGTTCGACAGCAGCTTCCATTGCATTCAGTTTGTCTGACCGCAGATGAAACCCTAGGACAGTTATCTAACAACAGTTATCTATTCATCTATGCCACCGTCCTCAAGTGAACCTTCTCACGCAGACATGACCTTTTGATTGAAGGGCCGTTAGGTGGCTATGTTACACAGACACTATGATTTTCTCAGTGGTTAACTAAATTTTACCAAAGAATGGAGAGAGGTAACCCAAAAGTGAGGACCACACCATCAACCCAATATCAAGTGACTTCCTGTGATGCCCTCAGGCCTGTTTCTTGATGGACAGATGAATCCTGCAGGGAAGCCTCGTGAGTATTGCGAGATTCCCTAATTCTTGTGATGAGATTTCCAGGAGACTTTCACCTCACTTTTCTCTGCTATGCTAAAATAAGCCTCTTCAGAACATGTTGATGGAACAGCCTCAATGTCAATATCTCTGTTTCTTTTCTTGGTGGTTAAACCAGTCCCTCTCAGGATTTGTGGTCTGAGGATTGGTATCCAGAAATTCTGAGGCACCATTCTTTCCACCATCAAGTGGTATCCTCACAAAGATTCAGCATTTTTCCTACAATACAGAAAAATGGCGGCTATTGTTTCCAATTGCTGCCTGAAAGCACACTCAGGCTCAATTATCAAGGCTGCCAATGTGTGACAGTTGCCTCAATGAATATAAGGCAGTTTTCCTGACAAACAGACCAACCTAGAGGTGAATTTAAGATCATTGACTGCCTGCATGTACTGTTGACTTCAAATTAGATTTGTAATTTGGACACGACATTTGATTAGAGGACATTTGGAAGCTCTCTCATCAACCTTCTTCTCCAAGTAGAATAATGACTTCTCAGTGTTGATGTGAATTTTCTCAGTGATATGCACTCGTCACTTAAAAGAGCACTACATCACCGTCCCTTGGGAGGATATGGATTGGTGACACTGGCTCAAGTCACAAGGTTTGTCTTTTCCTAACAGAAAATAAAAGAGAGACTGGGACCCAAAGCACTAAGCCTGTCCTTTCTGAAAACCAGTAGATAGGAGAACTTCTTCCAAAGGTAAGCCTGTCCTCATGTCATTTGAGTCTTATCTAGAACGGCTGACCTTGGTTTTGCAGTTCCAATCCCTATCCATATTTCTAGGCAGTGGACTGAGAAATTAGCCCACAGCATTTCTTCTGACTTTCTGTGACATAGACTGAATAGTGGCATAAGCCCAAGTTTCAAGCCTGTTTTCTGTGAACAAATGTTGCCTGGAGCCCTGGCTCAAAGCAAAAGCCTTCTTTAGGGAAGAAAAATAAAACGTAGACTGTGGAAATCTGAACCTAGCCTGGACCACCTGAAAGAAAGTAGTTAAACTCAGGGCCGCAACGACAAGATCATCCAATTGGTAACAGTATCCACTATGAATACCTAGTCCCACAAACATCCAGCCTGGCTCCTTCTACTTGAAACTATTATGGATACCTTGGCCTACAGAATCAAGCTGTCATCTCCTAGTAGGAGGAAGAATGGAGGACTCGGTGCACAAGTTCCAATACTGTCCTCCTTTTCAAGTATTTACGATAGGAATTGAGCCAAAGACAACAAACTGTTTTATCATAACAGTACATTCAGCAAAAACTGGTTCCATGTCATCAATTTCCTTTTATACAATTATTGAAAGTTGACCCTCCGTTACAGCACAAAGCCTTTCCTCTGGTAATAGAACATAGTTTGGGCACTAAGAAACCTGGATCAAAGCCTGAACTGTTTTATAAGTTATTTGAGTGGAGAGCCTGGAAGCACGGCCAAGCATTGCTTTTATTTCCAGGAAGTAGAGTGGAGACATTGGTATATAGAATCTAGCCTAACTTTACTTAACAGATCTTTATATAGAGAAAGTGGCATAAGGTCACAAGTCCTTTTTGGTAGGAAATAATGTCGATTGAAGCCCATACCACAGGGCCCAATCTTCTGCTGGAATGAGGGTAAGTTGTGTGGATGTTTGAATACAAAACAAAATGCTGGTCTCATTTACAGGGTACACTCGAGTATGAAACATTTCACAAAGTGAAACTTGATTTATTGTAAGAGGGGAGATAAAAACAGACAGCAACAGCAACAAGACTAGTCACCTGGTAGACACCAGATTCCTGCAGCGTCTTCCTTGATTTCCACGTGAATCTTTGCAAGTATTCACTACAACTCTTTGTAATTTCTTGGTAATTACTACGTGATTTTCAGGTGACTTCCACCTTATTTCTCTTCCCCTACCGTCAAGTGTTTTCAAAACATGTCTCATAAACTCTTCTTTTCAATATCTCAGCATTGAGTCATTGGCCTTTAAGCATTTTCTTCTCGACAGTAGTAGTCTAAAGTTCACCTTCAAGATGCATGAATCTCCCACTAGAACCATTAGGGTTATGCTCACAATGACTCAGAATTTCTCCTACAATACAGCAAAATGGCTCTTAGAGTTTCCACTGCTCTAAGGTAGCTTTATCATTCAGACTCAACCTCTAAATTTTAACGCGGTTGATGTGTGACTGCTGCTCTTATTTTATATAAGCAAGTTCCTGACCAGAGACAAAAACTCAGGGCAGTTAACGACTAGTATGTGTTAGCCTATGCCACCGTCTTCAAGCAAGTCTTCTTATGCAGAAATGACCTTTCGAATGAAGGGCTGTTATGTGGCTATGTTACACAGATAATCTTATTTTTTCAGTGTTTACGTGAATTTTACGAAGGAATGTAGGAGGGTAACACAAAAGTGAGTGCCACACCATCACCCAAATTTCATGAGAGTTTCGTGTGTTGCCCTCAGGCCAGTCTCTTCCTGGTCACCTGAATCCCATGGTAAAGCCTTGTGAATATCGTGAGATTTCCTAACTCTTGGTATGAGATTTCAGGGCGACTTTCAACTCATGACCTCTGCTAGGCTAATATAAGCCTTTTCAGGACATGTTGGAGAAACTGCCTCAATGTCAGTATCTCAGCTTTTTTTTTCCATATTACTTAAGCCAGTTTCTCGCAGATTTTTAGTCTGGGGTTTGATATAGAGAAATTCTTAAGAAGCGGTTCTTTTTGCAAAGAGGTATCTTCATGACTCAGCATTTTTCCTTCAATAAAGTATTATGGCAGCTATGGTTTCAACCGCTTTCCATTTGCTGCCTCACAGCTCCCTCAGGGTCAATTATGAACGCAGCCAATGTGAGACTTCTGCCTCCACTGACATAGGTAGTTTTGCTGATAAACAGACAAAAGTAGAGGTGAATTAATGATTACTGACTGCTCGCATATACAGTTGAACTCACATAAGATTTGTAATGTGGACATGACATTCGATTTGAGGTTATATGGAGTCTGTCTCGGCCACACTCTGTTCCACGTATACTCAGTGCTGATTTCTCAGTGCTGATGTGAATTTTCTCAGTTATATGCACTCGTCACTTAAAGGAAAGCACTATATTATCTTCCCTTGTAAGGATGTGGATTGGAGACTTTGACTCAAGACACAATGCCTGTCTTATCCCAACAAAAAGTAGAAAGGAGACTGGGAACCAAGGCACTAAGCCTATGCTCTCTGAAAACTAGTATATAGGATAACTTAAATCACAGGGAAAGTCTGTCGTCATGAAATATGAGTTCTATCTCGAAACCTAGGATCTTGTCTCTTGCCTGCATTACCTACTGGGATCCAGTGTGCAGTTTTAGTTTGCAGTTACAATCCCAACCTCTATTTCCAGATAGTAGATTTGAAAAATTAATCCAGTACATTTTTTACAACTTTCTACATATAGACTAAAATGGTGGCGTAAGACTACAGTTCCAAGCCTGTTCTCTGTGAACAAATGTTGGAGCCCTGGCTCAAAGCAAGAACTTTCTTATGGGAAGAAAAAATAACTCGGCGACTGTGGACATCTGAAACAAGCCTGGACCTCTGAAAAGGACATAGTTAAAGCCCAGTCACACAATGTCAAGACCATCCAATTGGTAACAATGTCCAGTTTCAAGACCTAGGTCCACAATCATCCAGCCTGGCACTTGTTAACTGAAACTCTTGTGGAATCAAGCTGCCATCGCCTAGGAGGAGGAAAAATGGAGGACTCAGTGCATGCCTCCAAACTGTACTTCCTTGAAAGCATTTATGATAGAAATCGAGCCTATGGCACCAACGCTGTGTCATCATAACAGTACATTCAGCACTACCTGGTCCCACATCACCAATTTTCCTTTTAGATATTTATTGAAAGGTGACCATATCTTGTAGAACCAAGCCTTCCTTCTGGTAAGAAAAGGTAGTGTGGACACTAAGAAATCTGGCCAAAGACTGGACTGTTCTTTAAAAAACTCGATTTGGGAGCTTGGAATCACAATCAAGTATTGCTTCTATTTATAGCAAGTAGAGTGGAGATCTTGGCTCACAGACTCTAGCCAGCTTTACATAACAATACTTTAGGTAGAGGACTTGGTAAACAGTCACAACACATTCTTGGTAGGAAAAGAAAACTCATTGGAAGTCCATGGCCTAAGAGGCAGTCCTCTCCTGGAACTACGGTAAATTGGTTGGATGTTTGAAAACACAACACTATGCCGATCTTACATTAAGGTAAACCCGTTTGCAATACAATTCATGCTCTGAGGCCTGGCTCATTCTACAAAGTAAATTGAAAATACAGCCAAAGCAACAAGACTCGTTACTTGGTAAAACCAGATTAGTGCGGAGTATTCCTCGATATCCGTGTGAATTCCACCATGTGTTTACTTGATCTACGCCTGATTCTCTATTGATTTCTAAATGATTTTCAGGAGATTTCCACTTTATTCTTCTTTTCTTATTTTCAAACAAATGTTATCAAAACTTGTCTCATAAACTCTTATTTTCAATATTCAGCATTGAGTTATTGTCTTTTAAGCAATTCCCTGTCAACAGTAGTTGCCAACGGTCCACATAAAAGAATAGTGCGGAGTTCCACATGAATCTCTTCAGAGATATACTCACAATGACTCAGCATTTTTGCTATAATACAGCAAAATGGTGCTTACAATTTACACCTCTCTAAAGTAGCTTCCTAAATCAGACTCGGGGTTCAAATATCAACGCAGGTAATATTCTACAGCAGCTTCCATTGCAATGAAGCAGGTTGCCTGACCATTGATGTCAGGCAAGTAATCTAACAACAATTGTCTGTTCAGCTATGCCGCTGTCCTCAAGCAAACCTTCTCAGGTAGACATGACCTTTCAATTGAGGGTCCGTTAGATGGCTATGTTACACAAATACTATCATTTTCTCAGTGGTTATCTGAATATTACCAAGGAATGGAGAAGGGTAACTCAAAAGTGAGTGTCACACCATCAACACAATATCATGTGACTTCCTGTGATGCCCTCAGACCTGTCTCTTGATGGTCACATAAATCCTGCAGTGAAGCCTAGTGAGTATCGCGAAATTCCCTAATTCTTGTTATGAGATTTCCAGGCATCTTCCACCTCACTTTCTTCTGCTAGGCTAAAATAAACCTTTTTAGAACACATCGATGGATCAGCCTCAATGTCAATATCTCAGTTTTCTTTTATTAGTGGTTAAACCGGTCCCTCTCAGAATTTATAGTCTGATGTTTGGTACAGAGAAATTCTGAGGTAGCCGTTTTTCCGCCATCGTGTGGTATCCTCACAATGACTCAGCATATTTCTTGCAATATAGAAAAATGGCGGCTATTCTTTCCCTCACTATCTAGTCGATGCCTCACAGTACCCTCAGGCTAAATTATCAACGCCTCCAATGTGCGACTCTTGCTTCTCCGAACATAAGCCTGTATTCCTGACAAACAGACAAAACTAGAAGAGAATTAAAGATCATTGACTGCCTGCATATACCATTGACTTCAAATTAGATTTGTAATGTGGATATGACATTTGATTGGAGGACAGTTAGGAGGCTGTCTGGGTCAACTTCTGTTCCACATAGACTAATGACTTCTCAGTGTTGATGTGAATTTTCTCAGTGATAAGAACTTTTCACTACAAAGGGAGCACTACATCATCTTCCTTTGTGAGGATATGGATTGGTGTCATAGGTCCAAGGCACAAGGACTGTCTTTTCCTAACAAAAAGTAGAAGGGAGTGTGGAACCCAAAACACTAAGTCTCTCCTCTGAAAACTAGTAGATAGGAGTACTTAATCCAAATGACAAGTCTATCCTCCTGTCCTATCTAGAAGCCTAGGACCTTGTCTCCAGCCTCTATTTCTTATTAGGAAACAGGATGCCGACCTTGTTTTTGCAGTTCCAATCCCTACCACTATTTCTAGGAAGAAGATCTGGGAAATTAGCCCACATATTTCTTCCGACTTTCTCCGACATTTACTGCAATGGTGGTGTAAGCCCAAGTTCCAAGACTGTTTTCTGTGAACAAATGTTGCCTGGATCCCTGGCTCAAAACAAAAGCCTTCTTTAGAGAAGAAAAAATAAAACGGAGACATCAAAACTGAACCAAGCCTGGACCAACTAAAAGGAAGCAGTTACTCTCAGGGCAATGACGTCAAGATCATCTAATTGGTAACAATGTACAGTCTCAAGACTTAGACCCACAAATATCCAGCCTTGTGTCTGCTACCTAAAGTTATTGTGGACACTTTTTCCTACAGAATTGAGCTGTCATCTTCTAGAAGGAGGCAGAAGGGAGGATTTGGTGCACAGTTCCAATTCTATCTTCCCTTTAAAGTATTTATGATAGAAATTGGACCGAAGACACCAACCTGTGTCATCATAACAGTACATTCTACACAAACTGGTTCCACATCACCAATTCTTCTTTTATATTATTATTGAAAGGGGACCTACCTCACAGCACCAAGCTTTCCTTTGGTAAGAGAATATAGTTTGGGCACTAAGAAACCTGGATCAAAGCCTGAACTCTTTTGTAAGTAACTCAACTGGAGTGCCTGGAAGCACAGCTAAGCATTGCTTTTATTTTCAGGAAGTAGAGTGGAAACCTTGGCACACAGAATCTACCCTATCTTTACTTAACGGATCTTTAGATAGAGGACGTGGCACAGGGTCATAAGACCTTCTTGGAAAGAAAAAATATAGATGGAAGTTTATGGACTAGGACCTAGTCCTCTGCTGAAACTAAGATGTGTGGACCTTTGAATAAACAACACCACGTCGGTTTCATTTACAGAGTATACTCGAGTGCAATATGTTTCACACACTGATTCGTGGTAAGAGGCAAGGTGAAAATTTACAGCCACAGCAACAAGACTAGACACCTGGTAGACACCAGATTTTTACGGGGTCTTCCCTGATCCCCACGTGAATCCCTCCAGGTATTTACTTACCTTCATGTAATTTTCTGGTGATTCCTACATGATAATCAGATGACTTCCACCTTATTCCTCTTCCTTTATACTCAAACAAGTGTTTGCAAAACACCTATCATAAACTGTTATTTTCAATATTTCAGCATTCAGTCATTGCCCTTTAAGCAATTTCTTCATGACAGTAGTAGCCTAAGGTTCACCTTCAAGGATAGTGTGGCTCTCACACCAGACCGTTGAGGATTATGCTCACAACGACTAAGCATTTCTGCTACAATAGTGCATAATGGAGCTTAGAGTTTTCACCACTCTAAGGTACCTTCCTCATTCAGATTCAGCTTGTAAATTTCAAGGCAGTTGATGTGACCGCTGCTCCCATTGTATACAAGCAGGTTGCTTGATCAGAGACAAAACCTCAGGGCAATGACCTAATGACAAGCGTGTGTTAGCCTAAGCCACTGTCCTCAATCAAGTCTTCTCATGCAGACATGACCTTTCGATTGAAGGGCTGTTAGGTGGCTACGTTTCACAGGTAATCTTATTTTCTCAGTGCTGAAGTGAAATTTACTAAGGAATGTACTAGGGTGATACAAAAGTGAGCACCACACCATAACCTCAATTTCATGTGATTTTCATGTGTTTCCCTCAGGCCAGTTATCTCTAGGTCATGTGAATCTCACGAGAAAGCCTCGTGATTATAGTGAGATTTCCTAATTCTAAGTACGAGATTTCCAGGCTACTTCCACCTCATTACTTCTGCTAGGCTAATACAATCCTTTTCAGAATATGTTAAAGTAACCGCCTCAATGTCAGTATCTCAGCATTTTTTCCATATTGCTTAAGTTATTCTTGGATGCTCACTTAGGCCACTATTGTCAAGATGCTCAACTTAGGCCACTACTATCAAGAGGAAATTGCTTAATGGCCAATGCATCAATGCTGAAATACAGCAAAATGGCGATTGCTGTTTCCACTGCTCTCGGGTAGGTTCCTCAAGCAGATTCAGCCCCCAATTTCAAGGTAGTTAATGTGCGACAGATGTTCCTATTGTCTTCCAGCAGGTGGACTGACAACGAACAAATCCACAGTCCATTTATCTAATGAGAATTGTCTGATAGACTGCACCACTGTCAGCAAACAAGTCTTCTCATGCAGACTTGACCCTTCAATTAAAGAGCAGTGAGGTGACTGTCAGCCATGTTGTGTTACCCACGGACTCTCCTTTTCTCAGTGTTTATGTAAATTTTACCAAGAAATGTAGAAGGGTAACTCAAAATTGTGCACCATACCATAACCCAATGTCAAGTAATCTCCCTGTGATGCCCTCAGGCCAGTCTATTGATGGTCACATGATGCCCGTGGGGCAACCACCTGAATATCACAAGATTACTGTGCTCTTGCTATGAGATTTTCAGGTGACTTCCACATTATTTTCCTCTACTAGCCTAAAGCAACGGTTTCCAGAACTCATTGAAGGAACTGCCTCAACGTAAATATCTCAATTTTCTTTTTAAGGTCGTTAAGCTAGTCCTTCTAACAATTTGTAGTCTGAGGTTTGCTATAGAGGACTTCTGAGGCAGTCGTTCTTTTCGCCATGAAGAGGTATCCCCACAACTACTCAGTATTTTACCTACAATACAGCAAACTGGCTGCTCTTGTTTCCACCGCTATGCAGTCGCTTCCTCACAGCACACACAGCCTTTAGGTTTCAGCATGGCCAATATATGACCACCTCTTCCACTGCCATAAAGCAGGTTTCCTGGAAACAGGCAAAACCTGAGGCAAATTAAAGATTATTGTCTGGCCTCATATACCATTGACCTCAAGTAAGTTTTGTAATGTGGACATAATATTCGATTGGAGGTCAGTTAGGTGGCTGTCTCAGCCACCTTCTTTTACCGAGAGACTACGTTTTCTCAGTGTTTATGTGAATTTTATCAAATGATATTCCTCCGTCATTCCAAAGGGAGCACTATGTCATCACGGTCTCTCACATGATCTCCCTGAGTTTCAAACAGGCCAGCCTCTTCATGGGCAGGTGATTCCCGCAAAGTGTCATGTGATCCTGTTGTGACCTCACGGGCACTGGTTTCGAGTTAACACTGTCTAATGTTGAACAGATTAGGCTAAAACATACTCACACTACAAACAACATAGACCCTGTGATGGAAACTAATCTGCATTGCATGGCTCATTGTCCAAAGCTGTCTATACTTACAGAAAAGAAAGGAGACCTCCGTTCATGGTAACAGCACTGTCTTCCCTTCAGATGATGTAGAATGGAGACCCGGGCCCATGACACAACACCAGTCTCTTCCTAACAATAATGCAACGGAGCCCTGGTCTAAAGACACAAGCCTGTCCTCAATGAAAATTAGTAGAATGCAGAACTTAAACCACAAGACCAGTCTTTCATCTAGTAAGATATTCTTTCTTGAAGAACTAGAACCTTGGTTCCATGTTTAGAATTTCTCTTAGGAGTGAAAATGGTGACTTTGGCTTTCAGTTGCAATCCCTTCACCTGTTCTAAGAGGTACAGCTGAGACCTTATTCCACAGCCTTTCTTTTGTCTTTTCCTAACAGACGGAAATACTGGCCTGGGACCCCGGCTCTAAGCCTGTCCTCTGAACGATGGTTGAGTAGTGTCCTAGGAACACAGCAACAAGCCTGTCTTTATGGAAAGGAAACTAGAATGGAGACTTAGTCCTGTGACACCAATCCTGGACTCTCCTCACAGGAACTAGAGTGCAGTTCCAGACTCCCAAGGTCAAGACCATCTAACCGATAACAGACTAGACGAAAAAACTACTCTCACTACACTGAAGGTAGCCATTGTGAACAGAAACTCATGTATTGCATGGCCCACAAACAAAGCTCTCTTCTCTGAACAAAAGGAAGAATGGAGGCCTCCATTTGTACCAGCAACACATTCTTTCTTCAAAAGGATGTGGATGTGGTGGAAAGGAAAAGATGTG
>NW_006494608.1:5758225-5793638 GCF_000325575.1 Pteropus alecto | reverse complement strand
CCCTAACAATAAGTTCAGGGATACTGGGACTCATGATAATATAACTGTCCTCTCTAAAAAGTAAGAGAGAGAAGAGTTTACCCCACAGAGTAAGCGTGTCCTCAGGTAAGAGAAGCTTAACTCAAGACGTAGGACCTGGAATTCTAAGCAGGAACCATAGTGCTGACCTTGGTTCGCAGTTCCAATCCCTTCCCCTATTTCAAGAATGTAGAACTGAGAAATCGGCCAACAGCATTTCTTCTGTCTTTCCTTAAAAGAGACCTAAGAGGTGGCCAGGGCCTATGATTCTAAGCCTGTCCTCTCTGAACAAATGTTGCCCTGAATCCTAGACACTCAGCAACAAGCTTTCTTTATAGAAGAGAAATTAGAATGGAAGCTGTAGAAATCAGCACCAAGCCTGAACCTCCTCAAAAGAACTAGTTGACAGCTCCGGTCCCACAAGGTCAAAATCATCCAATTAGTAACAAAGTCCAGACTAAAGATCTAGGCTCACATAATCCAGCATGGACTCTGCTACCAGAAACTCTTGGGAAGGCCTTGGCCCCCAGAAACAAGATGTGATCTCCTAGGATGAGGAATTATTGAGAATTCAATTCATGGCACAATACTGTCCTCCCTTTAAATCATCAACGTTACAATTTTGGGCCAATGGCACCAACATTGTGTCATCCTAACAGCTCATTCAGCACAACATTGTCCCACATCATTGTACCCTGGTAAGAGAAGGTAGTGTGGGCACTTAGAAACTTGGCACAAGGCCATGACTTTCTTTCAGGACCTCATTTGGGGAGCTTTGAGCACAGCCAAGCATTGTTCCTATTTCCAGGAAGTAGAGTGGAGACCGTGGGGGCACAGAATATAGCCTAAATATTCATAATGAAACATTTGGTGCAGGTCTTGGCACATGGCAATATGACTATCTTGGTAGAAAAAAAAGTCGATAGCAGTCTGTGGCCCATGACCCAGTTATCTGCCTATATCACTGGAAGTAGAATGGATGTTTGAAAACCAATGCCATCATGTCTCATTTTCAAGGTAAACTTGAGTTGAAAACATTTCACACACACTAAAGCCTGGTTTATTCTAAGAGGTAGAGTTAAAACTTATGCTCACAGTAATAAGATTCGTCACCTGGTAGACAAAGGATTCCTGCAGGGTCTTCCATGAGACCCATGTGAATTCCGTGAGGTGTTCACATGACCGTTGCATGATTCACTAGTGATTGCTACATGATTTTCAGGGGACTTCCACCTGATTCCTCTTTTCCTATCCTCAACTGAGTGATTTCAAAACAGACTCATAAACTGAACATTTTCAATATTTCAGCATTGATGCATTTGCCATTAAGCAATTCTTTCTAGACAGTAGTGACCTAAAGTCCACATCCGAGAATAGTGCAGGAGTCGTAGTTGAATTTGTTAAGAGTTATGCTTACAATGACTCAGCCTTTTTTCTATAGTATGTAAAAATGGCAACTGCAGTTTACTCCTCTCTAAAGTAGCTTCCTCAAGCAGACTCAGCCTCCAAATTTCAATGAGATTAATGTGCAACAGCCGCTACAATTACTTTCAAGCAAGACCCTGATGACAGACAATATTTGAGGCTAATTAAGGATCATTGTCTGCCCACATATACCATTGAACTCAAGTAAGTTTTGTAATGTGGACACTATATTTCAAAGGAGGTTAGTTAGGTGGCTGTTAGTTAGGTGACTACCTACTGTTACACAGAGACTAATGTTTTCTCAGTGTTTATGTGAATTTTATCAAGTGATATGCACTCATCATTCCAAAGGGAGGACTACATCATCTTCAACTGTCATGTGATCTCCCTGTGTTTCATAGAGGCCAGTCTCTTGATGGGCACATGATTCCCACAGGGCCATCATGTGATTCTGTCATTATTCCTGTAGGACCATGGTCTCGAGGTTAATACTCTCTAATTTTGAATAGACTAGGCTATGACCTACTCACACTACCAACAACCTAGACCTGTGTCGGAGACTAATGTGCAGTGCATGAACCACAGAACCAAGCTCTCTATCATTTAGAAAAGAAAGACTTCCGTTCATGGTAACATTACTATCCTCCCTTCAAATGATGTAGACTAGAGACCCGGGCCCATGATATGAAGCCAGTCTCTTCCTAGCAATAATACAAAGGATCCCTAGTCTGAAGTCACCAAGCCTGTCCTCATTGAAATTAGTACATTGAAGACTTTAAGCCACAAGGCCAATCTTTCCTCTGGTAAGAGTATCTTTCTTGGAGAGCTAGAACATTTGCTCCATGTCTGGAATTTCTCTTAGGAGTGGTAGTGGTGAATTTGGCTTGCAGCTCCAATTTGTTTTCCTTTTCCAGGAGGTAGAGCTGAGACCTCGTCCCACAGTATTTCTTCTGTCTTTTCCTAACAGAGACTGAAGTTGTAGCCTGGGCCCACGGTTGTAAGAACCAAGATATCATCTCCTGTGAGGATGAAGAACGAAAGACTTGGTTCACGACACAAAGACAATCCTCCCTTTAAAGCATTTATTACATAAATTAGGGCTGATGGCACCTAGCTATGTCCTCCTAACAATCCATTCAGCACAACATTGTGATTTTCAGGTAACATAAACTTTATTCCTTTTCTCCTTTCCTCAACCAAGTGTTTTCAAAACACATCTCATTAACTGCACATTTTCAATATTTCAGCATTGATGCATTGGCCGTTAAACTATTACCTCTTGACTGTAGTAGCCTAAGGTCCGCATAAAAGAAGAGTACAGGAGTCGCACCTGAAGCCATTAAGTGTTATGCTCACAATGACTCAACATTTTTGCTACAATAGAGCAGAATGGTAGCTGCTGTTTCCACTGCTCAAAGGTAGCTTACTCAAGCAGACTGAGCTTCCAAATGTCAACACGGTCAATTTGCGACAGCTGCTCCCATTGACTTCAAGCAGGTTTTCTGACCAGAGCCATAACCTCAGGCCAGTTATCAAAGGATTACTGTCTGGTAGCCTACACTGCTGTCCTCAAGCAAGTCTTCTCGTGCAGTCCTGACCTTTCAATTAAAGGGGAGTGACGTGGCTGTCTCAGCCACACTCCATTACACATGGACTCTCCATTTCTCATTGTTTATGTGAATTTTACCAAGGAATGTAGAACAGTATCTCAAAAGAAAACATCATACAATCACTCAATGTCACATGATCTCCCTATGAAGCCCTCAGGCCTGTTGCTTGGTGGTCACGTGATTCCTTCGGGGCAGGCACGTGAAAATCACGAGTTTCCTGCTTCCTTGTTACATGATTTTCAGGTTCCCTCATTTTCCTCTACTGGCCTAAGCAAGGGTTTCCAGAACACATTGCAGGAACTGCCTCAATGTCAATATCTCAGCTTTCCTTTTATGGTCGTTAAGCCAGTCCCACTCTGAATTTGCAGTCTGGGGTTTGCTAGAGGAACTATGAGACAGCCATTTTTTCTGCCATGAAGAGATATCCTCAGAATGAGTCAGCATTTTGCCTACAATACAGCAAAATGGCGACTGACGTTTTCACCGCTATGCAGTCACTTCCCCAGAGTACACTCAGCCACTAGGTTTCAACGTGGCCAATGTGTGACGCCATCTCCACTGCCACAAAGCAGGTTTCCTGACCACAGAGAAAACCTTAGATGAATTAAGGATCACTGTCTGTCTGCAAATACCATTGACCAAAAGTAAGTTTTGTAATGTGGAAACAACATTCGATGAAGGTCAGTTAGGAAGCTATCTTGGCTACCTTCTGTTACACAGAGACTAATGTTTTCTGAGTGTTTTTGTGAATTTTACCAAGTGACATGCACTCAGAATTCCAAAGGGAGCACTACGTTATCCCCATCAGTCACATAATCTCCCTGTGTTCCATGCAGGCCAGTCTCTTAATGGGCACATGATTCCCACGAGGTGGTGAAGTGATCCTTTTGTGACTCCTGCAGGGCCATGGTCCCGAGGTTAACACTGTCTTATTTTGAACAGACAGGCAAAAATCTACTCACTACCAAGAACCTAGACCCCGTGACAGAAACTAATGTGCAGTGCATGGCCCACAAACCAAAGCTGTCTACTCTTATGCAAAGAAAGGAGACTTCCATTCATGGTAACAGTATTGTCCTCATTTCAAATGATGTAGACTGAAGACCAAGGCCACTGACACAAAGCCAGTCTCGTCCTGAAAATAATACAACAGAGCCCTGGTCTAAAGCCACCAAGCCTGTCCTAGTTGAAAATTAGTAGATTGGAGATCTTATACCATGAGGCCATTCTTTCTTCTGGTAAGAAAATCTTTCTTGGAGAACTAGAACTTTAGCTCCATGTTTGGAATTTCTCTTAGGAAGGAGCATGGTGATTTTGGCTTACAATTCCAATCCCTTCACCTTTTCCGGGAGATAGAGCTGAGACCTTGTCCCACAGCATTTCTTCAGTCTTTTCCTAATAGAGATGGAAGTGGTGGCCTGGGCTCATGGTTCTAAGACTGTCCAACCTGAATGAATGACAAGTGGAGACCTAAACCCAAAACAAAAAGATTCTTTTTATGCAAGGGAAACTAGAATGGAGACTTAAGCCTATGACACCATGCCTGGACTCTGCTCACAAGAACTATAATGCAGGCCCAGGCTCCCAAGGTCAAGATCATCTAAATGATAACAGACTAGACAAAACAACTACTCACACCACACCCAAGGTAGCCCTTGTGAACAGAAACATATGTGCTGTGCATGGACCACAAAAAAAACTGTCTTTTCTGAACAACAACAACAAAAAAGAGTGGAGGCCTCCGTTTGTACCAGCAACACTGTCTTCCCTTGAAAAGATGTAGAGTGGTGACACGAGCCCAAGGCACAAAGTCTGTCTTTGCCTATAAATAAGTACAGCAGATACTAGTACCTATAGCACTAAACCTGTCATCTCTGAAAACTAGAAGAGAATCGACCTTACTCCACAAGGCAAGCCTGTCCTCAGGTAAGAGAAGCTTAACTCAAGATCTAGGACCTTGTTTCCTGCCTAGATTTCTAATCAGGAATGAGAATGCTGATTTGCAGTTACAGACTCTTCCCCTATTTAATCATGTTGAGCTGAGAACTGGGAACATCATTTTTTTTGTTTCCCTAACAGACCTTGACGGGTTGGCCTAAGACCACAGTTCTAAGCTGTTCTTTCTGAATGAATGTTTTAGACACACACAAACAAGGCCTTTTTATGGAAGATAAACTAGACAGAGACTGGAAATCATCAACAAGCCTGAACCTCCTCAAAGGAACTAGTTGGCAGCCACAGCTCAAAAGGTCAAGACCAATTTATTGGCAAAAAGTCCAGACTGAAGACATAGATTCACAACACCCAGCCTGACCACTGCCACGGGAAACTCTTGGGGAGACCTTGGGCTCCAGAACCAAGATGTCATCTCCTAGGACTAGGAAGAACGGAGAACTCAGTTGACAGCACCAAAACTGTTCTCTGTTTAAAGCATTTATCACAGAAATTTGAGCCGATGAAACCAAATTTCTCTCATCCTAACAGTCCACTCAGCACAATCTGGTCCCACATCACCAATTTTCCCTTTGGCCATTGATTGAAAGGTGACCGTAATCTACAGCATCAAGCCTTTCCCCTGGTAAGAGAAGGAAGTGTGGGCACTTAGAAACTTGGCACAAAGTCAGGACTCTTCTTTCAGGTTCTCGAATGGGGAGATTGGAAGCATGGCCAAGTATTGTTGCTATTTCCAAGAAGTAGAGTGGAGACCATGGAACAAAGTATCTTGCCTAAATTTTCATAATGGAACCTTAGGTGGAGGACTTTCCACACGTAAAAGACCGTCTGTTAAAAAAAAAAAAAAAAAGTCGATAGAAGTCCATGGCCCATGACCCTGTCCTTTGGCTGGATCAGGTGAAGTAGAGTGGAAGTTTGAACACACAACACCATGTTGGTCTCATTTTCAAGATAAACTCGAGTGAAATATGTGTTACGCTCACAATGACTCAACATTTTTGCTACAATAGAGCAGAAGTAGACTGTAAACCTACACCCACAGAAAGAAGACTAGTCACCTGGGTGACAAAGGATTCCTGCGGGGTCTGCCATGACCCCAATGTGTATCACACGAGGTGTTAACATGATTGCTTCATGATTTCCTAGTGATTGCTACATGAGTTTCAGGTGACTTCCACCTTATTCCTCTTCTCCTATCCTCAACCAAGTGCTTTCAAAACACATCTCGTAAAATGTATATTTTCAATATTTCGGCATTGATGCATTGGCTGTTAAGCTATTCCCCTTTGACAGTAGTGGCTTAAGGTCTGCATCCAAGAATAGTGCAGGAGTCGCACCTGAAGCCGTTAAGAATTCTGCTCACAATGACGCAGCATTTTTGCTACAACACAGCAAAATGTCAGCTGCTTTACACCACTCTAAAGTAGCTTCCTCAAGCAGACTCAGCCTACAAATTTCAACACAGTTAATGAACAACAGCCGCTCCCATTGTCTTCCAGCAGGTGACCTGACCACAGGCGAAACCTCAGGCCAGTTATCTCCTAAGGATCACTGTCTGGTAGCCTACACCATTTGCATCAGGCAAATCTTCTCATGCAGACCTAACCTTTCGACTGAAGGCCAGTGAGGGAGTAGTCTAAGCCATGCTCTGTTAAACACGGAATCTCCTTTTATTAGTGTTTATGTGAATTTCACCAAGGAATGTAGAAGGGTACCTCAAAAGTGAGCACCACACCATCACCTGAATGTCACGTGATCTCCCAGTGATGTCCTCCGGCCAGTCAGTTAAAGGTCACGAGATTCCTGTGGGGCAGCCACATGAATATCACGAGATTCCCGCGTTCTTGCTATGAGATTGTCAGGTGACTTTCACCTCATTTTCCTCCACTGGCCTAAACTAAGTGTTTCCAGAATATGTTGAAAGAACTGCCTCAATGTCAATATCTCAGCTTTCTTTTTATGGTCGTTAAGCCAGTCCCTCTAAGAATTTGTAGTCTCAGTTTTGCTGTAGAGGAATTTTGAGGCAGCTGTTCTTTCCTCCGTGAAGAGGTCTCACTATGACTGTGTTTTACCTACAATACAGCAAAATGGCATCTGCCATTTCCACCGCTCTCCAGTTGCTTCCTCACAGCACACTCAGCCTCCAGGTTTCAATGTGGCCAATAGGTATCCGCCACCTCCACTGCTCTAAAGCAGGTCTCCTGACAACAGACAAAACCTGAGGTGAAATAAGGATCACTGTCTGGCTGCATATACCATTGACCTCAAGTAAGGTTTGTAATGCAGACACAACATTTGATGGAAGGTCATTTAGGAGGCTGTCTCGGCCTCCTTCTGTTACACAGTGACTAATGTTTTCTCAGTGTTTATGTGAATTTTATGAAGTGATATGCACTTGTCATTCCAAAGAGAACTCTACGACATCCCCATCTGTCAAGTGATCTTCTTGTCTTTTATATAGGCCAGTCTCTTGAAGAGCCCTTGATTCCCACAGGGCGGTCACATAATCATGTTGTGACTCCTGCAGCACCATGGACCTGAGGTTAACACTGTCTGATTTTGTAAGACTATGCAAAAGACCTACTCACACAACAAACAACCTAGACCCTGTGACGGAAACTAATGTGCAGTGCATGGCCCACAGATCAAGGCTGTTTACTATTACAGGAAAGAAAAAAGAGCCCCATTCATGGTAACAGTATTGTCCTCCCTTCAAATGATGTAGATTAGAGTCCCAGGCCCATGACACAAAGTCAGTCTCTTTCTAACAAATATATAAGGGTTCTCTGGTCTAAAGCCACCAACCTTGTAAGCCTGTCCTCATTTAAAATTATTACATTGGAGACCTTATACCACAAGGCCAGCTGATATGCTTCTAAAACTACCTTTTTTTGGAAAACTAGAACCTAAGCTCTATGTCTGGACCTTATAGGAAATAGAGTGGTGATTTTGGCTTGCAGTTCCAATTCTCTCAACTTTTCCAGAAAGTAGAGCTGACTTCGTCCTACAGCATTTCTTTTGTCTTTTCCTAATTGACTGAATTGGTGGCAAGGACCACAATTTTAAGTCTGTGCTTTCTGAAGGAATGACGAACGATGTCATAGGCCCACGGAAGCCAGCTTGTCCTTATGCAAGTGAAACTAAAAGGGAGACTTAGGCCTGTGACACCAAGTCTGGACTCTCCTTACAGGAACAAGAGTGCAGGCCAAGGCTCCCAAGGTAAAGATCATCTTATTGATAACGGACTAGACAAAACGACTACTCACACCACACCCAACATAGCCTCAGTGAACAGAAACTCATGTGGAGTGCATGGTCCACAAACAAAGCCGTCTTCTCTGAATGAAAGGACAAAAGGAGGCCTCTGTTCATACCAGCAACACTGTCTTCCCTTAAAAGGATGTGGAGTGGTGACACAGGCCCAAGGTACAAAGCCTGTCTTTTCCTAACAATAAGTACAAGAGAGACTGGGATCCATGGCAATAAACGTGTCTTCTCTGATAACTACAAAAGAGGAGACTTTATACCACAGGGCATGACTGCCCTCAAGTAAGAGAATCTTAACTTGAGTCCTAGGACCTTGTCTCCTGCATGGATTTCTAATTAGGAGTCAATGTGCTATCCTTGGTTGGAGTTACAGTACCAACCTCTATTTCCAGAAAGGGAAGTAGAACTGTGAAATGGTCCCACACCATTTCTTCTATATTTCCCTAGCAGAGACTGAGCGGCGGCCTGGGGTCATGATTCTAAGCCTGTCCTCTCTGAATGAATGTCACCTTCAGTCCTAGGCATAGGGAAACAAGCCTTCTTTATGGAAGAGAAACTGGAATGGAGACTGTGAAAATGGGAACCAAGTCTGGAACTTCTAATAGAAATTAGTTGGCAGCCACAGGCCCAGAAGATCTAGACCAACCAATTGGTAACAAAATCCAGACTGAAGACCTAGGTCCGCAACACCCAGCCTCACTCCTGGTACCAGAAACTCTTGGGGAGACATTGAGGAGACACAGAACTAAATGTCATCTCCTAGGAGTAGGAAGAACAAAGGACTTGATTCACAGTACCAAGACTGTCCTTCCTTTAAAGCATTTATGATGGAAATTTGGGTGAATGGGACCAAACTTGTGTCATCCTAACAGTCCACTCAGCACAACCTGGACCCACAACACCAATTTTCCATCTTGCCATTGATTGAAAGGTGACCATAACCTACAACACCAAGCCTTCCCTTTTGGGAAGAGAAGGTAGTGTGGGCACTTAGAATCATGGCATAAAACCTAGACTCTTTTTTCAAGAACTCGAATGGGGAGATTGGAAGCATGGCTAAGCATTGTTTCTTTTTCCAGGAAATAGAGTGGAGACCTTGGCCCAGAGTATCTCACTTAATTTTCATAACGTAATCTTTGCTGGAAGAGTTGGCACACATAACATTACTATCTTGGTAAAAAAAAAAAAAAAAGAAAAAGAAAAAGAAAAAGAAAAAAGTCAATAGAAGTCCATGGCCCATGACTCTGTCCTCTACGTGGAAGTAGAGTGGATGTTTGAAAATATGACACCATGCCAGTCTCATTTTCAAGGTAAACTCGTGGAAATGTTTCACACACACTTAAGCCTGGTTTGTTCTAAGAAGTAGAGTAAAAACCTACACCCTCAGGAAAAGGCTAGTCACCTGGGTGACAAAGGATTCCAATGGGGTCTGCCATGACCCCAATGTGTATCATGCGAGGTGTTAAGGTAACTGCCACATGATTCTCTAGTGATTGTTATGTGATTTTCAGATGATTTCCACCTTATTCCTCTTCCCCTAACCTCATCCAAGTGTTTTTAAAACTTGTCTCATAAAATACACATTTTCAATATTTCAGCATTGATATTGGTCGTTAAGCAATTCCCTATTGACATTAGTGGCCTAAGGTCTGCATCCAAGAACAATGCGAGAGTTGCACCTGAAGTCTTTAAGAGTTATGCTCACAATGACTCAGCATTTTTTCTACAATAGAGCAAAATGGCGGCTACTGTTTCCTCCGCTCCAAAGTAGCTTCATCAAGCCGACTCAGCCTCCAAATTTCAACGAGGTTAATGTGGAATAGCCGCTGCCCTTGCTTTCAAGTAGGTTGCCTGACCAAGGTGTAACCTCAGGCCAGTTATTTAAGAATCATTATTTGTTAGCCTACACCGCTTTCCTACAGCCAGGCTTCTAATGCAGCCCTGATCTTTGTTTAAAAGGCAGTAGGTGGCTGTCTTTCCATGCAGTGGTAAACAAGGACTCTCCATTTCTCAGTATTTATGTGGTTTTACCAAGGAATGTAGAAGAGTAACTCAAAAGTGAGTGCCTCACCAGCACTCAATGTCTTGTGATTAACCTGTGATGCCCTCAGGCCAGTCTCTTCAAGGTCACGGGATTCCTGAGGGATAGGACATTACTATCGCAAGAATCCCTGTACTTGCTACGAGATTTTCAGGTCACATCCACCTCATTTTTCACTGCTGGTAAACAAGGAATTCCAAAACACTTTGAAGGAACTGCCTCAATGTCAATATCTCAGCTTTCTCTCCATGGTTAAGAATTTGTAGTCTGTGGTTTGCTATAGAGGAATTCTGAGACATCTGTTCTTTGCGCCAAAAAGAGGTATCCTCACAATGACTCAGCATTTTACCTACATCAGCAAAATGGCAACTACTGTTTCCACCACTCTAAAGCACCTTCCTCAAATAAAGTCACCCTCCAAATTTAATGTGCTAGAGCAGCACCAGTTGGCTACAAGGATGTTGCCTGACCACAACTGAAACCTCAGGCCAGTTATCTAAGTGTTGTATCCTGGTATCCTACAGTGCTGTCCTAAAGCCACTCTTCTCATGCAGACCTGACCTGTCGATTGAAGGGCAATGAGGTGGCTGTCTCGGCCAACCTCTGGTACACACTGGCTCTCCTTTTCTGTGTTTAAGTAATTCAGAAGAGTAACTCTAAAGTGAGCGCAACTCCATTACCCAATCAAATGTTCTCTGTGTGATGCTCTTCGTGTGAGGCCAATATCTTGATGGTCTTGTGATATCCATGTGGCAGCCACATGAATATCGCGAGTTTCCTGTGTTCTTGCTACAAGATTTTCAGGTGACTTTCACCTTATTTCCTCTCCTGGCCTAAACCAAGGGTTTCCAGAACATGTTGCAGGAACTATCAATGTCAATATCTCAGCTTTCTTTCAATGGTCATTAAGCCAATCCCTCTCAGAATTTGTAGACTGCATTTTGCTCTAGAAGAATTCTGAGGCAGCTGTTCTTTGCACCATGAAGAGGTATCCTCACAATGACTCAGCATATTTTTGCAATACAGCAAAATGTCCGCTGTTGTTTCTAGTACTATCCAGTTGCATCCTCACAGCACACTCAGCTTCCAGGTTTCATTGCGTTCCATATGTGACTGCTGACTCCACTTCCATAAAGCAGGTTTCCTGACAACACACAAAATCTAAAGCAAATTAAAGATCATTGTCTGGCTGCATATACTGTTGATCTCAATTAAGTTTTGCATACAATGTTTGTTTGCAGGTCAGTTAGGCGGCTGTCTCGGCCACTTTCTGTTAAACACAAACTATTGTTTTCCCCTTGCTTATGTGAATTTTATCAAGTAATATGCACTCGTCATTTCAAAGGGAGCACTACGTCATCCCCATGATTTCCCTTTGTTTCATACAGCCAAGTCTCTGATGGGCACCAGATTCACAAGGGGTGGTCACGTGATTCTGTTGTGACTCCCATGGGCAGATGGTCCCAAGCTTAACACTAATTTTGAACAGACTACACAAAAGATCTGCTCACACTACCAACATCCTACACCATGTGATGGAAACTAATTTGAAATGTATGGCACACAGACCAAAGCTGTCTTCCCTTACAGAAAACAAAGGAGACCTCGGGTCATGGTAATAGCACTATCTTCTCTTCAAATGATGTAGATTGGAGACTCGTGCCTATGACACAAAGCCAATCTCTTCCTATAATGATAGAGTGGAGCCCTGGACTAAAGCCACCAAGCCTGTCCTTATTGAAAATTACTAGATTGTAGATGTTAAAATGCAAGACTAGTCTTTTTTTCTGGTAAGAATATCTTTCTCAGAGGACTAGAACCTTGGTTCCATGTCTGGAATTTCTCTTAGGAGTGTGAATGGTGACTTTGGCTTGCCATTCACATCTCTTCACCTCTTCCAGAATGTAGAGCTGAGACAAAGTCCCACAGTGCTCTTCTGTTTCTACCTAACAGTGATTGAAGCAGTGGCCTGGGGTCACAGTTCTACGCCTGTCCTCTCTGAACAAATGTCGCCTTCAGTCATAGGTACACAGCAACAAGCCTTTCTTAAAGAAGAGAAACTAGAATGGAGACTGTGGAAATCAGCATCAAAATTGGAATTCCTAAAAGAAAGTAGTTGGCAGCCAGAGGCCCGCAAAGTCTTGACCAACCAATTGGCAAGAAAGTCCAGACTAAAGACCTAGGCCCACAATACCCAGCCTGGCCCCTGGTACCAGAAACTCTTTGGGAGTCATTGGCCCACAGAACCAAGATGGTATTGTTATGATGACACATGGTTGGTGTCATCCACCCAATTTCTATCATAAATGCTTTCAAGGGAGTATAGTCTTGAAGGCATGCACCGAGTCCTCCATTCTTCCTCCTCCTAGAAGATGACAGATTGGTTCTATAGGCCAAGGTGTTCACAAGAGTTTCAGAAATCAAGGGCCAGGCTGGATGTTTTGGGGCCTAGGTCTTGAGACTGGACATTGTTACCAGTTGTATGCTCTTTAAATTGTGGGCCTGCGCTTTAACTATGTCTTCTTAGTAGGTCCAGGCTTGGTTCAGATTTCCAGTCTTTGTTTTTTTGTTTTTTGTTTTTCTTCTCTATAGCATGCTTTTGCATTGAGACAAGGACTTCAGGCAACATTTGCTCACAGAAAACAAGATTGGATCTGAGGGCTTACGCCACTCTTCCAGTCTATGTCAGAGAAAGTCATAAGAGATGTTCTGGACTGATTTCTCAAATATGTTTTCTGGAAATAGAGGTAGGGATTGTGACTGAAAGCAAGGACAGAACACTAGACCCAATAGGAAATTCAGGAAGGAGACAAGGTCCTAGGTTTCGAGATAAGACTCAAATTACATGAGGATAGACTTGCCCTGTGCTTTAAGTTATCCTATCTACTAGTTTTTAGAGAGGATAGGATTTGTGCCATGGTTTCCACTCTCCTTTCTACTTTTTGTTAGGACAAGATAGGCCTTGTGCCTTGGGTCCTTGTCACCAATCCACATCCTCATAAGAGAAGATGATGTAGTGCTTTCTTGAAGTGAAGAGTGCCTATAACTGAGAAAATTCACATCAACACTGAGAAATCATTAGTATGCATGGAATAGAAGGTGGCCAAGACAGACTTTGCACTGACCTTCAATTGAATGTCATATTCACATTACGAATCTTATGTGAGGTCAACGGTATATGCGGGTAGTCAATGATCTTTAATTCGCCTCTACTTTTGTCTGTTTGTCAGGAAAACTGCCTATGTCATTGGAGGCCAAATTCACATATTGGCTGTGTTCATAATTGAGCCTGATTTTGCTAAGAGGCAGAGAAAGGAGAGCGGTTGAAACCAAAGCTGCCATATTGCTTTATTGTAGGAAAAATGATGAGTCATTGTGAGAAGATGAGTTATTGCAAAAGAATGGCTGCTTAAGAATTTCTCTATATCAAACCACAAACTAGAAATCTGCAAAAGACTGGTTTAACCAATATGGAAAAAAAGCTGAGATACTGACATTAAAGCAGTTTCTTTAAAGTGTTCTGAAAAGTCTTGTATTAGCCTACCAGAAGTAATGAGGTAGAAGTCTCCTGGAAATCTCATACCATGAATTAGGAATTCTCGCGATACTCACAATGCTTTGCCACGAGATTCACGTGACCAGGAAGAGACTAGCCTGTGGGTAACACAAGAAAATCACGTGAAATTGGGGTGATGGTGTGCCGCAATTTTTGTGTCACCCTTTTACATTCCTTGGTAATTTTCATATAAGCAATGAGAAAATAAGATTATGTGTGTAACATAGTCACCTAACAGCCCTTCAATCGAAAGGTCATGTTTGCATGAGAAGATTTGCTTAAGGACGGAGGTATAGGCTAACACATAGTTGTTGTTAGATAATTGCCCTGAGGTTTACTTTCTTGTCGGGCTACCTGCTTGTATGCAATGGGAGCAGCAGTCACACATCAACCACGTTGAAATTTAGAGTCTGAGTCTGAATGACGAAGGTACCTTACAGCGTGGAAACTCTAAGCACCATTATGCTGTATTGTAGCAGAAATGCTGCGTCATTGTGAACAGAACTCTTAACGGTTCTGGAGGGAGATCCACGCTCTTCTTGAAGGTGAACCTTAGGCTATTACTGTCAAGAAGAAATTGCTCCAAGGCCAATGACTCAATCCTGAAATATTAAAAATAAGAGTTTATGAGACATGTTTTGAAAACATTTGTTTGGAAGTAGGGGAAGAGGAATACGGTAAAAGTCACCTGAAAATCATGTAGTAATCAACAAGGAATTACATGGAGGTGAAGTGAATATCTGGAGGGATTCACGTGGGCATCAAGGAAGACCCTGCAGGAATCTGGTGTCTACTAGGTGACTAGTCTTGTTGCTGGTGCTCTAGGTTTGCACCTTCTCTCTTTCACTGAATCAGAGTTCAGTTTGTGAAATGTTTTGCACTCGAGTGTACCCGATAAATGAGACTGGTGTGTTGTTGTGTATTCAAATGTCCAATCAACTTACCTTGTTTCAGCAGAGGACTGGGTTCTGGGCCATGGACTTCCATCAACATTTTTTCTTCCCAAGAAGGTCTTGTGACTGTGTGCAATGACCTCTATCTAAAGATCTGTTATATAAGATAGACTAGATTGTTTGTGCCAATGTCTACACTCTACTTCCTGGAAAAAAATGCAATGCTTGGGCAGTGCTTTCTTGTTCTCCATTTGAGTAACTTACAAAACAGTTCAGCTTTGATCGAAGTTTCTTAGTGCCAAATTACATTCTATTACCAGGGGAAAGGCTTGGTGCTGTAATGTGTGGTCACTTTTAAATAATTGTATAAAAGAAGAATTGGTGACGTGGAACTAGTGTGTGCTGAATGTACTGTTATGAGGACACAGATTGGTGTCTTCAGACCAATTTCTATCCTAAATACTTTTAAGGGTGTACAGTCTTGGAATTGTGCACCTAGTCCACCATTCTTCCTTCTTCTAAGAGATGACAGCTTACTTCTGTAGCCCAAGATGTCCACAATTGATTCAGGTAGTAGGAGGAAAGCTGGATGTTTGTGGTCCTAGGTCTTCAGACTGGACATTGTTACCAATTGGATGATCTTGATGTTGTTGTGCCCCTGAGTTTAACCTCTTCCTTTTAGGTGGTCCAGGCTTGGTCAGATTTCCACAGTCTCCGTTTTATTTTTTCTTCACTAAAGAAGGATTTTGCTGTAAGCCAGGTCTCCAGGCAACATTTGATCACAGAAAACTGTCTTGCAACTTGGGCTTACGCCACCATTTCAGTTTATGTTGAAGACTGTTGGAAGAAATGCTGTGGGCTAAATTCTAAGATCTGCTTCTTAGAAATAGGGATAAAGATTGGAACTGCAAAACCAAGGTTAGCACCCTGATTCCTAATAGGAAATATAGGCAATAGACAAGGTCCTAGGTTTCAAGATAAGGCTCAAATTATGTGAGGACAGACTTGCACAGTGGTAAAAGTTATCCTATCAGTTTTCTGAGAGGATAGGCTTAGTGCTTCGGTTCCCATTCTCCCTTCTACTTTTGATTAGGAAAAGTCAGGCCTTGTGCCTTGGGCCCATGTCACCAATCCACATCTTCACAAGGGAAGATGTTGTAGTGCTTACTCTGAAGTGACGAGTGCATAAAAAAAGAGAAAATTAACATAAACACAGAGAAATCATTAGTATGTATGGAACCGCAGTTTGCTGAGACAGACTTCATACTGACCTCCCATCAAAAGTCATGTCTACATTACAAATCTTATGTGAGGTCAACGGAGTATCCGGGCACTAATGATCTTGATTTCGTCTCTACTTTTGTCTGTTGTCAGCAAAACTGTCTATGTCAGTGGAGGCAGAAGTAGCACATTGGCTGTATTCATAACTGACCCTGAGTGTACTGTGAGGAAACAAATGGATAGTGATTGTCAACATAGCTGCCATATTGATTTATTGTAGGAAAAATGCTGGATAATTCTGAGGATACCTTTTCACTGCAAAAGGAACTGCTGCTTAAGAATTTCTGAAATATTGAAAATGTGCAGTTTATGAGACATGGTTTGAAACACTTGATTGAGGATAGAGGAAGAGGAATAAGGTGGCAGTCACATGAAATTCATGTTGGTCATTGGAACACCTCTCAGGATTCACACGAAGGTCATAGAAGATCTCGCGGGAATTGTTTGTCTACCAGGTGACGAGACTTGTTAATGTGCTCGTAGGTTTTAACTCTACTTCTTTTAATGAACCAGGCTTGAGTGCGTGTGTAAATTCCTCTGGAGTTGACATTGAAAATGAGACCTACATCATGTCGTGTTTTCAAACTTCCACTCTACTTCCCCTGATCAAGGCAGAGAAATGGGTCATGGGCCATGGAATTCTATTGACTTCTTTTTTTCTACCGATACGTTCTTGTTACCGTGTGCCAAATCCTCCGCCAAAGGTTACGTTATGAAAATTCAGGCTACATCCTGTGGGCAAGGACCGCACTCTACTTCCTAGAAAAAGGAATAATGATTGGCCATGCTTCCAAGCTCCACAATTGAGTTCCTGAAAAAGAATCCAGTCTTTGTGCCAAGTTCGTAGTGCCCACACTACATTCTCTAACCAGGGGAAAAGCTTGGTGCTCTAGGTTACGGTCACCTTGTGATAACTGGCAAAAGGGAAATTTTGTGGCGTGGGACCAGGTTATGCTTAATAGACTGTTAGGATGATGCAAGGTTGGTGCTGTCGGTACAAATTTGTACCATAAACGCTATAAAGGGAGGACAGTCCTGGCGCTATGAACAGAATCCTCCATTCTTTCTTCTTAAGGAGATGACATCTTGGTTCTGTGGGCCAAGGTCTCCCCAAGAAGTTCTTATAGCAGGGAGCCGGGCTGGGTGTTGTGGTCCTAGATCTTCATTCTGGACTTTTAAGACCATTCTGGATGATCTTAAACTTGTGTGCTTGAAACTGTTAACTAGTTGTTTGAGGAGGTCCAGCCTTGCTGCCAATTTCCACTTTCTCCATTCTAGTTTCTCTTCCAAGGAAGGCTTCTTGCTGTGTGCCTAGGACTCCAGATGGCATTCATTCAGAGAGGACAGGCTTAGAATTGTGGGCCTAGGCCATCCTTTCACTATCTGTTAGAGAAAGACTGAAGAATTGTTGTGGGTCAATTTCTCAGCTCTACTTCCTGGAATAAAGGTAGAGATTGGAGCTACAAACCAAGGTCAGCTTTCTGGTTCTTGATTAGAAATCTAATCATGAGACAAGGTCCTAGGTCTCGAGTTAAGATTCTCTTACCTGAGGAGAGGCTTGCCCTGTAAGATAAGGTCTCTTCTCTCCTACTTTTTAGAGAGGACAGGTTTATTGTCACGGGTCTGTGTCTCCCTTATATTTATTGTTAGGAAAGGACAGGCTTTGTGCCTTGGGCCAGTGTCAGCATTCCAAATCCTTACAAGGGAAGACATTTTTGCTGATATGAATGGAGGTCTCCATTATTCCTTCTGTTCAGAGAAGACAGCTTTGTTTGTGGGCCATTCACTCCACATGACTTTCTGTTCACAGTGGCTATGTTAGTTATAGTGCGAGTAGTTGTTTCATGTAGTCTGTTACAAATTAGGTGGTCTTGACCTTGGTAGTCTGGGCCCGCACTCCAGTTCCTGTGAGGAGAGTCCAGGCTTGGTGTCACAGGCTTAAGTCTCTATTTTAGTTTCCCTTGCATAAAGACAGGCTTGTTGTTGTGCACCTAGGACACCACTTGAAATTCACTCAGGGAGGAGAGGCTTAGAATCGTGGGCCCAGGCTACCACTTCAATCTCTGTTAGGAAAAAAACAGATGAAATGCTGTAGTAATTTGTCTTAGTTCTGCATGCTGGAAAAGGTGAAGGGATTGAAACTGCAAGCCAAAGCCACCATTCTCGCTCCTAAGAGAAATTCCAGACAAGGAGCCAAGGTTTTAGTTCTACAAGAAAGATATTCTTACCAGATAAAAGACTGGCTTTGTGGTTTCAGGTCTCCAATTTACTAACTTTCAACAAGGACAGGCTACATGGCTTTAGAGCAGGGTTCTATTGTATTAGTGTTAAAAGAGACTGGCTTTGTGTCATGGGTGCTGGTCTCCAATCTACATCTTTTGAAGGGAGGATAGTACTGTTCATGAATGGAGATATCCTTTCTTTTCTGTAAGAGTGGACAGGTTTGTTTGTGGTCCAAGGACTTCACATTAGTTTCTGTCGCAAAGTCTAGGTTCTTGGTAGTGCGACTAGGTTGTTTGCCCAGTCTGTTCAAAATTAGGCAGTGTTAACCTCTGGAACATGGTCTGATGGGAGTCAAGACAGGATCAGGAGATTGCCATGTGGTAACCACGTGCCCATCAAAAGATTGGTCTGTATGACATAGGGAGATCATGTGACAGAAGAAGATGATGTAATGCTCCCTGCTGAATGACAACTGCATATCACTTGATAAAATTTAAATAAACACTGAGAAAACATTAGTCTGTGTGTAACAGAAAGTGGCTGACACAGCCTCTAACTGACCTGCAATCGAATGTTGTGTCCAGATTACAAAACTTACTTGAGGTCAGTGGTATATGTGGCCAGAAAAGATCCTTAATATGCCTCAAGTTTTGTCTGTTGTCAGGAAATCAGCTTTATGGCAGTAGAGGAGGTGGTCGCATATTGGCCATGTTGAAACCTGGAGGCTGAGTGTGCTGTGAGGAAGCAACTGGATAGCATTGGAAACAACAGCCGCCATTCTGCTGTAGTGTACGTAAAGTGCTGAGTCATTGTGAGGATACCTCTTCATGGCAGAAAGAATGGCTTCCTCGAAATTCCTCAACAGCAAATTTCAGAAAACAAATACTTAGAGGGACTGCCTTAAAGATCATAAAAAGGAAGGTGAGATATTGACTTTGAGGCACTTTCTTCAATGTGTTCCGGAAACCCTTGGTTTAGGCCAGGATAGGAATATGAGGTGGAAGTCACCTGAAAATCACGTAGAAAGAATGCAGGAATCTCGCGATACTCACATGGCTGCCCACAGGCATCACATAACAAGAGACTGGCCGGAGGGCATCACAGGGAGATCACTTGACATTGAGTGATGGTGTGATGCTCAATTTTGAGTTACCCTTCTACATTCCTTGGTAAAATTCACATAAACACTGAGAAAATGAGAGTCCGTGTGCAACAAAGCATAGCCCAGACAATCACCTTACTGCCCTTTAATCAAAAGTTCAGGTATGCATGAGAAGACTTGCTTGAGGACAGCGATGTAGGCTACCAGACAATGATCCTTAGATAACTGGCCTGAGCTTTCGCCTGTGGTCAGGCCACCTGCTTGAAGGCAATGGGAGCGGCTGTCGCACAGTAACCACTTCGAAATTTGGAGCTGAGTCTGTTTGAGGAAGCTACCTTAGAGCGGTGGAAAGAGCAGGAAATTTTTACAGTATTAGAGCAAAAATGCTGAGACTTCGTGAGCATATCTCTAAATAGCTTCAGGTGCAACTCCCATATTATTCTTGGATATGAATCTTAGGCCACTACTGTCAAGAGAGAATTGATTCATGGCCAGTGCATCAATGCTGAAATATTAAAAATGTGCATGTTTTTAAAAGAGACATGTTTTGAAAACACTTGGTTGAGGATAGAGGAAAAGGAATAAGGTGGAAATCACCTGAAAATCACATAGCAATCACTGGAGAATCATGCAGCAGTCACGTGAACATCTCACGGGATTCACATGGAAGACTCTATGGGAATCGTTTGTCTACCAGATGTAGAGTTTATTACTGTGGGTGTAGGTTTTCACTCTACTTCTTAGAATGAATCAGGCTTGAGTGTGTGTGTGAAACGATTTCCTCTCGAATTTTCCTTGAAAATGAGAGCAACATGGTGTTGTGTTTTCAAACCTCCTCTCTATTTCCCCTGATGCAGGCACAGTACTGGTTCTTGAGTCATGAACTTCTATGAGCCTATTTTTTTTTCTACCGAGACAATCTTGTCACCATGTACCAAGTCTTTCACCAAAGGTTTTGTTAAGAAAAGTTATTCTAGATTCTGTGGGCCAAAGTCTCCACTCTACTTCCTTGAAATAGGACCACTGCTAGATGTACGTCCAAGCTCCCCAGTCAAGATCCTGAAAAAAGAGTCCAGGCTTTGTGCCAAGTTTGAAAGTGCCCATAGTATCTTCTCTTACCAGGGGAAAGACTTGGTGTTACAGGTTAGGCTCACCTTTCAAAAACTGCCAGAAGAGAAAATTTGTGAGATGGGTCCAGGTTGTGCAGAATGGACTCTTAAGGAGACAACGTTGGTGTTATCGTGTCAAATTTCCTTCACAAATGCTTTAAAGACAAGACAGTCTTGTGCCGTGAACCGAGTCCTCCATTCTTTCGCCTACCAGTAGATGACAACTTGGTTCTGTGAGCCAAGGACTCCGTAAGAGGTTCTTATAGCAGGAGCCAGTATGGGTGTTGTGGGCCTGCATATTCAGTCTGGACTTTGTTTCCAATTGAATGGTCTTGATCTTGTGGGCCTGGGCTGCTAATCTGTTCCTTTGAGGAGGTTCAGGCTTGGTGACAATTTCCACAGTCTCCGTTCCAGTTTTTCTTCCATAAAGAAGGCTTGTTGCTGGGTGCCTAGGACTCCAAGCGACATTCAGAGAGGACAGCTTAGAATCGTGGGTCCATGCCACCTGTTAAGTATCTGTTAAGGATAGATAGAAGAAATACTGTGAGTTAATTTCTCGGCTCTACTTCCTGGAAATAGGGGAAAGGATTGGAAGTGCAAACCAAAGTCAGCATTCTGGTTTCTGATTAAAAATCTAAGCAGGAGACAAGAATTTACATTTAGAGTTAAGATTTTCTTAACTGTCGACAGGCTTGCCTAGTGGGGTAAGGTCTCCTCTATCATAGTTTTTGCAGAAGACAGGTTTATTGTAATGGGTTCCAATCTCTTTAGTACTTATTATTAGAAAAAGATAGGTTTTGTGCCTTGGGACCATGTCTCCACTCCACATCCTTTCAAGGGAAGACAGGATTCCTGGTATAACCGGACGCCTCCATTCAATCTTTTGTTCAGAGAAGCCAGATTTGTTTGTGGGCCATGAACTCCATATGAGTTTCTGTTCACTGGGGCTATCTTAGGTGTAGTGTGAGTAGTTGTTTTATTTAGTCTGTTATCAATTAGATGGTCTTGACTTTGAAAGCCTGAGCCTGAACTCTAGTTTTTGTGAGGAGAGTCCAGGCTTGGTTTCACAGGCCTAAGTCTACATTCTAATCTCCCTACATAAATATAGGATAGTCGCTATGGGCCTAGGATACCACTCGACATTCATTCAGGGAGGACAGGCTTAGATCATGGGCCTTCTCTCTTAGGAAAAGAGATAAACACTGTGGGACGTGCTCTCAGCTCTACCTTATAGAAAAGGTGAAGAGATTGGAACTGAAAGCTAAAGTCTCCACTCTCGCCCCTAAAAGAAATTTCAGACATGGAGCCAAGGTTCTAGTTCTCCAAGAAAGGTATTATTAGCAGAAGAAAGACTGGCCTTGCGGATTAAGGTCTCCAATTTACTAATTTTCAAAAAGGACAGGCTTGATGGCTTTAGACCAGTGCTCCATTGTAATATTGTTAGGGAGAGACTGGCTTTGTGTCATGGTCCTGGGTCTCCAGTCTACATCATTTTAAGGGAGGACAGTACTGTTACCATGAACAGAGGTCTCCTTTCTGTTCTGTAAGATTAGAGAGCTTTGGTCTGTGGGCAATGCACTGCACATTAGTGTCCATTAAAGGGACTAAGTTGTTGGTTTGGTGAGTATTTTGCCTAGTCTGTTCAAAATTAGACAGAGTTAACTCCGGGATCATGGCCCCACAGGAGTCATGACAGGATCATATGACCACCCTGTGTGAAACACGTGTCCATTAAGAGACTGGTCTATATGAAACAAGTGAGAGCATCTGACAGTAGGGGATGATGTACTGCTCCTTCTGGAATGACGAGTACATATCACTTGATAAAATTCACATAAACACTGAGAAAACATTAGTGTAACAGACAGTGGCCAAGAGAGTCTCCTAACTGACCTCCAATCAAATGTTGTGTCCATATTACAAAATTTACTTCAGATCAATGGTATACGTGGCCGGACAATGATCGTTAATTTGCCTCAAATTTTGTCTGTTACCTGGAAACCTGCTTTATGGCAGTGGAGGTGGTGTTCACACAATGGTTGCGTTGAAAATTGAAGGCTGAGTGAGCTGTGAGAAAGTAACTGGATAGCATTGGAAACAATAGCTGCCATTTTGCTGTATTGTGGGAAAAATGCTGAGTCATTGTGAGGATACCTCTTCATGGCAGAAAGAATGGCTTTCTCAGCATTCCTCTACAGTAAACCTCAGATTACTAATTCTGAGAGGGTCTGGTTTAAGATCCATGGAAAGAAAGCTGAAATATTGACTTTGAGGCAGTTCCTTCAACGTGTTCTGAAAACCATCGCTTAAAGACAGCAAAGGAAAATGAAGTGGAAGTCACCTGAATGTCTCATAGTAAGAACTCAGGAATCTCACAGTATTCACATTGCTGTCTGGCATGTACTACGTGACCATCAAGAAAATGGTCTACGGGCATTATAGAGGGATCTCATGACATTGGTGTGGCGGTCACTTTTGAATTACATTTCTACATTCATTGGTAAAATTCACATAAATACTGAGAAATGAAGAGTCCCTGTGCAAAACAGTGTGGCCAGACAGCTACCTCACGGCACTTCATTCTAAAGGTCATGTCTGCATGAGAAGACTTGTGTGAGGGAGGCGGTGTTAACTACCAGACAACTGTCATTATATAACTGGCCTTAGGTTTCATGTGGCCATAGGTTTCATGTGGTCAGCAACCTGCTTGAATGAAATGGGAGTGGCCGTCGCACATTAATCGCCTTGAGTAAGCTACTTTAAGCAGTTTTTGCTCTATTGTAGCAAAAGCGTAGAGTCATTGTGATGATAACATTTAACAGCTTTATTTGTAACTCCCGCACTATCCTTCGATACGGACCAAAGGCCACTACTGTCAAGAGAGAATTGCTTAATGGGCAATATATCAAAAGTGAAATATCGAAAATGAAGAGTTTATGAGATGTATTTTGAAAACAATTGGTCGAGAATAGGGGAAGAGGAATAAAGTGAAATTCACCTGAAAAATCACATAGCAATCACTAGAGAATCATGCGTCAGTCATGTGAATACCTCGAGGAATTCACATGGAGGTCTAAGAAGACCCCGTAGGAATCTTGTGTCTACCAGGTTACTAGTCTTGTTGCTGAGCATAGATTTTCACTCTACTTCTTAGAATGGACCAGTCTTGAGTGTGTGGGAAATGTTTTCCACTCCAGTTTACCTTGAATATGAGACTAGCATGGTGTTATCTTTTCAAACATCTACTCTACTTCCCCTGATTTGGGTAGAAGACTGGGTCCAGGGCCTTGGACTTTTATTGACTTTTTTTTTCTACCAAGTTGGTCTTGTTTCTGTGTGCCAAGTCTTCCACCTAAGGTACAGTTACGAAAAGTTAGGCTAGGTTCTGTGGGCCAAGGTCTCCACTCTACTTCCTGGAAATAGGAACAATATTTGGCCATGCTTCCAAGCTCCTCAATCAAGTTCCCAAAAGGACAGTTCAGGCTTTGTGCCAAGATTCTAAGTGCCCACACTACTTTCTCTTACCAGAGGAAAGGCTTGGAGCTGTAGGTTACAGTCTTCTTTCAGTAACTGGCAAAAGTGAAAATTGGTGACATAGGACCAGGTTGTGTTAAATGGACAATTAAGACAAGGTAGGTGTCATCGGCCCTAATTTCTATTGTAAATGCTTTAAAGGGAAGATAGTCTTGGCACCATGAACCAATTCCTCCATTCTTCCTCCTTCTAGGAGATGACAACTTAGTTCTTTGAGCCATGATCTCCCCAAAGGTTTCTGCTAACAGGAGCCAGAATAGATATTGTGGGCCTAGGTCTTTAGTCTGAACTTTGTTACCAATTAGATGGTCTTGACCTTGTAGGCCTGGGGCTGCAACTAATTCCTTTTAGGAGGTCCAGGCTTGGCTCAAATTTCCAAGGTCTCCGTTCTAGTTTTTCTTCCATAAAGAAAGCTTGTTGCTGTGGGACTAGGACTGAAAGCGATGTTTGTTCAGAGAAGACAGGGTTAGAACGGTGAACCTAGGCCACCCCTTCAGTCTCTTAGAGAAAGACAGACACAATGGTGTGGGCCAATTTCTCAGCTCTACTTCCTGGAAATAAATGAAGGGATTTGAACTGCAACTAAGTTCAGCACTCTGGTTCCTGATTAGAAATACTGGCAGGAGAAAATTTTCTAGTTCTTGAGTTAAGATTCTCTTACCTGAGGATAGGCTTCTCCTGTTGGCTAAGGTCTCCAATCTACTAGGTTTAAGGTAGGACAAGTTTATAGCCATGGGTACCAATCTCCCTTATAATTTTTGTTAGGAAAAGACAGGCTTTGTGTCTTTAGCCTGTATCTCCACTCCACATCCTTTCAAGGAAAGACAGTGTTGCTGGACGGAATGGAGGCCTCCATTCTTCCTTTTGTTTAAAGAAGAGAGCATATTTTTTTTGTGGGCCATACACTCCACTTGAGTTTTTATGCACAAGGGCTATCTTGGGAGTAGTGTGAGTAGTTATTTAGTCTAGTCTGTTTTAAATTAGACTGCCTGAACACTAGATCTTGTGATGAGTCCTGCCTTGCTGTCACAGGCCTATGTCTTCATTATAATTTCCCTTGCATAAAAAAAGCTTTTTGCTGTGGGCCTAGGAAACTACTTGACATTCATTCAGAAAGGATAAGCTGAGAACCAAAGTCCTAGGCCACTACTTCAGTATCTATTAGGAAAAGACAGAAGAAGTGCTGTGGGCTGAGTTCTCAGCTCTACATCCTGGAATAGGTGAAAAGATTGGTACTGCAAGCCAAAATCACTACTCTTGCTCCTAAGAGAAAGTCCAGGCCTGGAGCCAAGGTTCTAGTTATCCCGGAAAGATATTCTTATCAGAGGAAAGGCTGGCCTTGCGGTTGAGTGATTCAATTTACTAAAATTCAACGAGGTCAGGCTTAGTGGCTTTAGCCCATGGGTCCATTTTATTAGTCTTAGGAAGAGAATGGCTTTGTGTCATGGGCCCATGTTTCCAGTTTATATCATTTGAAGGTAGTACAGTACTATTACCATGAACAGAGGTCTCCTTCCTTTTCTGTAGTGTAGACAGCTTTGATCTGTGGGCCATGCACTACACATTAGTTTCTGTCACAGGGTCTAGGTTGTTGGTAGTATGTATAGGTCCTTAGCCTAGTCTATTCAACATTAGACAATGTTAACCTTGGGACCACGGGCCCGCAGAAGTTACAACAGAATCACATAACCATCAAAAGGCTGACCTTTATGAAAAATAGGGAGATCATATAACAGATGGGGATGATGTGTGATCCCTATGGAATGACAAGTACATATCACTTGATAAAATTCACATAAACACTAAGAAAACATTAGTCTGTGTGTAACAGAAGGTGGCTAAGAAAGCCTCCTAATGGACCTCCAGTCGAATATCATGTCCATATTAGAAAACTTGCTTGATATCAATGGTATATGTGACCAGACAATGATCTAAATTTGCTTCAGGTTTGTCTGTTGTCAGGAAACCTACTTTATGGCAGTGCAGGCGGCGGTCGCACATTGCCGCATTGAAAATTGGAGGTTGAGTGGGCTGTAAGAAGCAGTTGGATAGTGGTGGAAACAATAGTCACCATTTTGCTGTATTGTAGGAAAAATGTTCAGTCATTGTGAGGATACCTCTTTATGGTAGACGAAATGGCTGCCTCAGAATTCCTCTAAGTAAAGCTCAGACTACAAATTCTGAAAGGGACTGGCTTAAGGGCCATGGAAAGAAAGCTGCTCTAGTGATAATGCAGCAATTCCTTCAATGTGTTTTGAAAACCCTTGATTTAGGCCAGTAGAAAGTGAGGTGGAAGTCATGTGAAAATCTCATTGCAGGAACTAGGGAATCTTGCGATATTCATGTGGCTGCCCCACGGAATCACATGACCATCAAGAGGCTGACCTGAGGGCATTACAGGGAGATCAGGTCACATTGGAGTAATGGTGTGGCACTCACTTTTGAGTTACCCTTCTACATTCTTTGGTAAAATTCACATAAACATTGAGAAAATGAGAGTCTGTGTGTAAAAGTGTGGCTGAGACAGCCACCTCACTGCCCTTCAATCGAAAGGTCAAGTCTGCATGATAAGACTTGCTTGCAGACAGCGATGTAGGCTACCAGATGATTGTCGTTACATAACTGGACTGAGGTTTCATCCGTGGTCAGACAACCTGCTTGAAGGCAATGGGAACGACTGTCGCACATTAACTGCATTGAAATTTGGAGTCAGAGTCTGCTTGCGGAAGTTACTTCAGAATGTTGGACACAGCAGCCGCCATTTGCTGTATTCTAGCAATAGTTCGAGTCATTGTTAGAATAACCCTTAACAACTTCATGTGCGACTCTTGCACTATTCTTATCTGCAGACCTTAGGCCACTACAGTTAAGAGGGATGTGCTTAACAGACAGTGCATCCAAGATTAAATATTGCAAATGAAGAGTTTATGAGATGTGTTTTGAAAACACTTGGTTGAGAATTGAAGAAGAGGAATAAGGTAGAAGTTACCTGAAAAACACGTTCCAATCAATAGGAAATCACGAGGTGGTCAGGTGAACACCTCGTGGAATTCACTTGGGGTCAAGGAAGAACCCAAGAGAGTTGTATGTACCAGGTGACTAGGCTTGTTGCTACAGACGTAGGTTTTCACTCTACTTCATAGAATGGAGTAGCCTTGCATGAGTGAGCAACAATTTCCACTCACATTTACCTTGAAAATGAGACTGGCATGGTGTTGTGTTTTCAAACATCCACTCTACTTCCCCTGATCCGGGCAAAGGACTTCTATCCCTTTTTTTTCCACCAAGAAGTTCTGCTTACCGTGTACCAAGTCCTCCATCTAAGGTACCGTTAAAAAATGTTAGACTAGATTCTGTGTGCCAAGGTCTCTACTCTACTTCCTGGAAATAGGAACAATGCTTGGCTATGCTTCCAAGCTCCTCAGTCAAGTTCCTACAAGAAGAGTCCAGGCTTTGTGCCATGTTTCTAAGTGCCCAAACTACCATTTCACACCAGGGAAAGGCTTTGTGCTATAGGTTACAGTTACCTTTCAATAACTGGCAAAAGGGAAAATTTGTGACATGAGACCAGATTGTGCTGAATGGACTGTTAGGATGACACAAGGATGGTGCCACTGGCCCAAATTTCTATCGTAAATGCTTTATAGGAAGGACAGCTTTGATGCCATGATCCAAGTCCTCCATTCTTCTTTCTAGGAGATGACAGCTTTGATCTGTCGGCCTAGGTCCCCCAAGAATTTCTGTTAGAAGGGTCCAGACTGAGTGTTGTGGCCCTAGGTCTGCAGTCTTGACTTTTTACCAATTACATAGTCTTGACCTTGTGGGCCTGGGACTGCCAACTAGTTACTTTTAGGAGGTCCAGATTTAGTACCGATTTCTACAATCTCAGTTTTAGTTTCTCCCCCATAAAGAAAGCTTGTTGATGTGGGCCTAGGTATGAAGGCAACATTCGTTTGAAGAGGACAGACTAAGAACCTTGGGCCCAGACCACTCCTTAGTCACTGTTATGAAAAAAAAGAAGAAATGCTGTGGACCAATTTCTAAGAAAATAATGGAAGGGATTGGAACTGCAAACCAAGGACAGCACTCTGTTTCCTGATTAGAAATCCAGGCAGGAGACAAGGTCCTAGGTCTCGAGTTAAGATTCTCTCACCTGAGGACAGGCTTGCTCTGTGGGGTAAGGTCTCCTACCTACTAGTTTTCAGAGAGGACAGGCTTAGTGCCATGGGTCCCAGTCTCTCTTTTACTTATTATTAGGAAAGGACAGTCTTTGTGCCTTGGCCAGTGTCACCACTCCACATTCCTTCAAGGTAAGATAGTGTTGCTCGTATGGACGAAGGCCTCCATTCTTCCTTCTCTTCAGAGAAGACAATTTGGTTTGTGGGCCATACACTCCACCTGACTTTCTGTTCACAGGGGCTACCTTAGGTCTAGTGTGAGTAGTTGTTTCATCTAGTCTGTTATAAATAAGAGTGTTGACCTTGGGAGCTTGGGACTGCACACCAGTTCCCACGAGGAGAGTCCAGGCTTGGTGTCACAGGCCTAAGTCTCCATTCTAGTTTCCCTTGCATAAAAACAAGCTTGTTACTGTGGGACTAAGACACTACTCGACATTCGTTCAGAAAGGACAGGCTTAGAACTGGGGTCACAGGCCACCAATTAAGTCTCTGTTAGGAAAAGTCAGAAGAAGTGCTGTGGATCGAGCTCTCAGCTCTGCATCCTGCAGTATGTGAAAAGATTGGAATTGCAAGCCAAAATCACCTCTTTTGCTCCCAACAGAAACTCTAGGCCTGGAGCCAAGGTTCTAGTTCTCCAAGAAAGATATTCTTACCAGAGGAAAGGCTGGCCTTGTGGTTGAAGGTACACAATCTACTAAAATTCAACGAGGTCAGGTTAGTGGCTTTAGACCACAGATCTATTGTATTATTGTTAGGAAGAGACTTGCTTTATGTATGGGCTGGGGTCTGCAATCTATATTATTTGAAGGTAGTGCAGTACTGTTACCATGAACAGAGGTCTCCTTTCTTTTCTATAAGGGTAGACAGATTTGATCTATGGGCCTGGACTGCACATCAGTTTCTGTCACAGGGTCTAGGTTGTTGGTAACATGTGTAGGTCTTTAGCCTAGTCTGTTCAAAATTAGAAAGTGTTAACTCAGGAGCATGGCCCAGAGGAAGTCATGACAGGATCCAGTGACCATACCTTGGAAATCACGTGCCCATCAAGAGGCTGGCTTTTATGAAACACAGAGAGATCATGGTACAGTTGGGGATAACGTAGCGCTCCCTTTGGCGTGATGAGTATATATCTCTTGATAAAATTCACATAAACACTAAGAAAACATTAGTCTGTGTGTAACAGAAGGTGGCTCCTAATGGACATCCAATCGAATATTGTGTCCACATTATAAAACTTGCTTGAAGTCAGCTATATATGCGGCCAGGTGAAGATCATTAATTCGCCTCAGTTTTGTCTGTTGTCAAGAGACGTGCTTAATGGCAGTGCAGGTGGCTGTCTCACATTGGCCGCATTGAATATTGGAGGCTGAAGTGCTGTGAGGAAGTGACTCTATAATGGTGGAAACGACAGCCAACATTTTGCTATATTGTAGGAAAAATGCTCAGTCATTGTGAGGATACCACTTCTTGGCGGAAAGAACAGCTGCCTCAGAGTTCCTCTATAGCAAACCTCAGACTACAAATTCTGAGAGACGGGCTTAAGGACCATGGAAAGACAGCTGAGATACTGACATTGAGGCACTTCCTTCGATGTATTCAGAAAACCCTTGTATTAGGCCAGCAGAGGAAAATGAGGTGAAAGTCACCTGGAAATCTCATAACAAGAATAAGGAAATCTCGTGATATTCACGAGCTTTCTCGTGGGGTTCACATGTCCAGCAAGAGACTAGCCTGAGTGCATCATAGGGAGATTACATGACATTAGGGTTATGGTATGCCATTCATGTATCTGTTACCCTTCTACATTCCTTTGTAAAATTCACATAAACACCGAGAAAATGAGAGTTCGTATGTAACAGAGCATGGCCAAGACAGCCACCTCACGGCCCTTCAATCAAAAAGTTAAGTCTGCATGAGAAGACTTGCTTGTGGATAGTGGTGTAGGGACCCAGATGATTGTCATTAGCTAACTGGCCTAAGGTTTCGTCTGTGGCCAAGCAACCTGCTTGAATGCAATGGGAGCAATTGTCGCACATTAACCACGTTGAAATTTGGAAGCTGAGTCTGCTTGAGGAAGCTACTTTAGAGCAGTGAAAACAGCAGCTGCCACTTTACTGTATTGTAGCAAAAGTTCTGAGTCTTTGTGAGCATAACTCTTAAAGGCTTCAGGTTCGACTCCCGTACTATTCTTGGATGCGGATCTTAGGCCACCATTGTAGAGAGGGAATTGCTTATCAGCCAATGCATCAATGCTAAACTATTGAAAATGAATAATTTATGAGATGTATTTTGAAAATACTTGGTTGAAGATAGGGGAAGAAGAATAAGATGGAAGTCACTTGAAAATCACATAGCACTCACTAGGGAATCACGCAGAAGTCACGTGAACACCTCACTCGGCAGTCACGTGAAAACTTCATGTTGGGGTCAAGGAAGACTCCACGGAAATTGTTTGTCTACCAGGTGACTATTCTTGTTGCTGTGGATGAAGGTTGTCACTCTACTTCTTAGAATGAACCAGGCTTAAGTGTGTGGGAAATGTTTTCCACTCAAGTTTACCTTAAAAATTAGACTGGCATGGTGTCTTGTCTTCAAACATTCACCCTACTTCCCTTGATCTGAGCAGAGGCCTGCATAATGGGCCATGGAATTCTATTGACTTTTTTTTCCCTACCATGACAGTCTTGTTACTGTGTGTCAAGTCCTCTACCTAAGCTTCCATTCAGAGAAGATAGGCTAGATTCTGTGTTTCTAGGTCTCCACTCTATTTTCTGGAAATAGAAACAATGCTTGGCCATGCTTCCAAGCTACTCGATCAAGTTCCTGAAAGAAGAGTCCAGACTTTGAGCCAAGTTTCTAAGTGCCCAAAGTACCTTCTCTTACCTGAGGAAAGGCTTGGTGCTGTAGGTAACAGTCACCTTTCAATCAATGGCAAGAGAGAAAATTGGTGACGTTGGACAAGTTTGTTCTGAATGGACTGTTAGGATGACAGAAGTTTGGTGTCGTTGGCCCAAATTTCTATTGTAAATCATTTAAAAGAGGCCTATCTTGATGCCGTGAACCGAGTCTTTCATCCTTCCTCCTCCTAGAAGATGGCAGCTTGGTTCTGTGGGTCAAGGTCTCCCCAAGTAATTCTTGAGCCAGGTTGGGTGTTATGGGCCTAAGTCTTCAGTTTGGTCTTGTGACTAATTGGATGTTCTTGACCTTGTGGGCCTGTGGCTGCCAACTAGTTCCTTGTAGGAGGCCCAGAATTGGTACCCTTTTTTCACAATCTCGGTTTTAGTTTCTCTTCCACAAAGAAGGCTTGTTTTTCTGGGCCTAGGACTGAAGGCAACATTAATATAGATAGGACAGGCTTAGAATCATGGATCCAGAACACCACTTCAGTCTCCCTTAGGGAAAGTCAGAAGCAATGCTATGTGTGAATTTCTCAGCTCTACTTCCTGGAAATAAGGGAAGGGATTGGAACTGCAAACCAAGGTCAGCATTCTCATTCTCGATTAAAAATCTGGACAGGAGACAAGGTCCTAGGTTTCAAGTTAAGATTCTCTTACCTGAAGATAGTCTTGCCCTGTGCAGTAAAGTCTTCTACTATTAGAAGACTTTAGTAGTAGAAGAGTCATAGTCTCCCTTGTACTTATTGTTAGGAAAAATAGGCTTTGTGCCTTGGGCCCATCTTACCACTATACATCCTTTTAAGGGAAGACAGTGTTGCTGGTATGAATAGAAGCCTCCTTTTATCCTTTCATTCAGAGAAGACAGCTTTGTTTGTGGGCCATGCAACCCACATGAGTTTCTTTTCACTTGAGCTACCTTGGGTGTAGTGTGAGTAGCTTCTTTGTCTAGTCTGTTATCAATTAGATGGTCTTGACCTTGGGAGCCTGTGCCTTCATTTCAATTCCTGTGAGGAGAGTCCAGACTTGGTGTCACAAGCCTAAGTTTCCATTCTATTTTCCCTTGCATAAAGACAGGCTTGTTGCTGTGGGACTAAGACATTACTCGACATTCATTCATAAAGGACAGGCTTAGCACCATGGGCCCAGGCCACCACTTTAGTCTCTGTCAGGAAAAGACAGAAGAAATGCTGTGGGCCGAGATCTCAGTTCTACCTCCTGGAATAAGTGAAGGGATTGGAACTGCAATCCAGAGTCACCACTCTCACTCTAACAAAAAGTCCAGGCCTGGATCCAAGGTTCTAGTTCTCAAAGAAAGATATTCTTACCAGAGGAAAGGCTGGCCTTGTGGTTTCAGGTTTTCAATCTACTAATTTTCAATGAAGACAGGCTTGATGGCTTTAAACCAGGGCTCCGTTGTATAAGTGTTAGGAAGAGACTGACTTTGTGTCATGGGCCCGGGTCTCCAGTCTACATCATCTGAAGGGAGGACAGTACTTTTACCATGAATGGTTATCTCCTTTCTTTCCTTAAGAGTAGATAGTTTTCATCTGTGGGTCATGCATTGCACATTTCTTTTTGTCACAGAGTTTAAGCTGTTGGTAGTGTGCATAGGATATTTTGCTCAGTCTGTTCAAAATTAGACAGTCTTAACCTCGGAAGCATGGCCTAGTGGGAGTCATGATAGGATCATGTGACTGCCCCACAGGAGTCATGTGTCTATCAATAGAATGTCCTGAATGAAACAAAGGGAGATCTTGTGACAGATGGGGATGACACAGTGCTCCCTTTCGAATGACGAGTGCAGATCACTTGATAAAATTCACATAAACACTGAGAAAATATTATTCTGTGTGTAACAGAAGGTTGCTGGAAAAGCCTCCTAACTGACTTCCAATCAAATGTGTGTCCACATTACAAAACTTACTTGAGGTCAATGATATATGTGGCCAGATAATGATAGTTAATTTACCTTAGGTTTTGTCTGTTGTCAGAAAACCTGTTTTATGGCAGTTGAGGCGCTGTCCCACCTTTGACTCCTTGAAAATTGGAGGCCGATTGTGCTATGAGATAGTGATTGGATAGCTGTGGAACCAACAGATACCATTTGCTGTATTGTAGGAAAAATGCTGAATCTTTGTAGGGATACCTCCTCATGGCGGAAAGAACTACTGCCTCAGAATTCCTCTCTCCTAATGCTGCTGATAATGAAGCTACCTCTCGCAGTCTCTGGAGCTCCCTGCAGGAGAAAGGGGAGGGGAGAAGCTGTGGCAACTTCCCTGAACTGCCCTGTCTGGAAGTTTTGTGAGTTCCACACAGCCGACAGCAGGGCCCAGTCATCAGGGCAGAAAGCAGAGATGCGGGACGGGACCGTAGAGAAACAACAGTTGATTTTTACAGACTGTGATTGCAAAGCTGAGTTTGAGCCACAGCCCTCAGCTCCCAACCTAGAGGGCCCCTTCCTCCATACTCTTGGAGAACAATCATCACATAGCCTCAGCATAATCTGAGCAAAAGCTGCCAAGCCTGTCGCTGACACTGACAGGGACTGAAACTGAGGGTAGCGAGCATGATTAAATAGCTACAATAAAACAAAAAAAGCATTATTTAGGATTTATATAATGCAGAGTCCAAGAGGCTTAGACGCTACCTGCTGAAAACCAAAAGTAAAACACCTTCTTTGCAGCAGGCTAAAGAGACACCTTTAGGTAATAAATACACTTTCTGGAAAACAGCAGAATATACTTCCCTTAATGCTCAGACAGAGAAATAGTCCATTAAACACCATCAACAACCAAGGTGAAAAGGCATATCAGAAAGAAAGAGAAAAATCTCCATAAAATAGACTACAGGCATAGGAATATACAACATAAAGGACAGAGAATTCAGGATGGTACTTCTGAAAAACTCACTGAGTTCCGAAATGAGTTATATCAATAATTTCAAAAATTGAAAAAACAACTAGCTGAGCAGAGCAACGAGATTGAAATTCTCAAAAAGAATAGAATAGATCTTCTGGAGATAAAAAAATAAAAAAACATACTACAAGATTTGAAAAATGAAATAGAAAGCTTGGGAAATAGAGTCAATTAAATGGAGGAAAGGGCCAGTGATATCAAAGACAGAAATCTAGAAATAAATCAGAAGGAAGAAGAAAGAAACCAAAGAATGAAAAAATAATGAAAGAGAAATACAAGACCTAGCTGATACTATCAGGAGAGGAAACATAAGAATAATGGGCATTATCAAAGGCGAGGAAAAAGAGCAGGGACTAGAAAGCATTTTCAGACAAATTGTTGATGAGAATTTCCCAAATCTAAGGAATGAGCTAGAGCTTGGATTTCAAGAAGTCAATAGAACACACAATATCTCAACCTTAAAAAGTCTTTACCAAGACACATTGTATTAAAATTTTCAAAAATCAATGACAAAGATAGAATTCTCAGGGCAGCCAGGGAGAAGAAAATGGTAACTTATAAAGAAAAAAACATTATATTATCATCGGTTTTCTCAGCACAGACCTTATGAGTCAGAAAGGAATAGAATCAAATATTTAAACTATTAAGTGAAAGGAACTACCAGCCTAAAATAATGTATCCAGCTAAGCTCCCTTTTAGATATGAAGGAAAAATTAAGACCTTTTCAGACATATAAAAATGAGGGATTTCTCTAGTATGAGGCCTGCACTACAATAAATACTGAAAAAGGTCAGCACACCTAAAAAAAATTACAAAAAAATACATAATAAGGAGAAAAGTGACTATGAGGCAAATAGAAGCAGAGGAGTTCAATCCTTATTAAAAACAAGGTATTATAAGCTTAAATAATAAGAAGAGAATTGGTATAGCAAGATAGTAATGAACGTTCAGGATACATAGGGGCAAAATGAGATAACGATGACTTGAAAAAGAAAGGATTCAAAGATCCAAATTTGCAAAGAGGAATGGAGGTAAGGCACGCACAGAAGAAAATGGATGACTGTATATCTATAACTATCCTTTACATATTCGTAATGGTCACCACGCACCAAAGATTCAGAACTAAATTATATAATATAAAAAAGAAGAAAAGGGAAAACTCACAAAATCTAACCAAAATAAAGAAAACAGAAACACAAGGACAAGGAAACAATGGAAAGACCGAGCTACCAGAAAGCAAAAGATAAAATGGCTATAAGAAGACCTCATATTTCAATAATCACTCTAAATGTAAATGGACTGAATCACCAATAAAAAGGCACAAAGTTGCGGATTGGATCCAAACACAAAACCCAACCATAGGCTGCCTCCAGGAGACACATCTCAGCTCCAAAGACAAATACAGACTCAA
>NW_006494608.1:5756050-5757412 GCF_000325575.1 Pteropus alecto | reverse complement strand
AAAAAAAACCTAGAAAAAGAACAAATGAAGCCTAAAGTCAGCAGAAGGAAATAAATAATCAAAATTAGAACAGAAATAAATGAAATTGAAATAGAAAAAAGAAAACAATAGAAAAAATGAATACAACAAAGAACTGGTTCCTTGAGAATATTAATAAAATTGACAAACCCCTGGGTAGACTCACTAAAGAAAAAAGAGAAAGGACACAAATAAATAAAATCAGGACTGAAAGAGGGGAAATCATGACTGACATCACAGAAATACAAAGGATCATGCTAGAATATTATGAAAAAGTATATAATAAAAATTTAATAAACTAGAAGAACTGGACCAGTACTTAGAAAAATAAATAAATTTAACAAAACATGTGAAGGACCTATATAATGAAAAATACAATACCCTATTAAAAGAAATCAAAGAAGATAGAAAGAAATGGAAAGATATTCCATGTTCTTGGATTGGAAGAATGAACATAGTTAAAATGATCATATTACCTAAAGCATTATACAGATTTAATGCAATCTCCAACAAAATCCCATTTTCATTTTTTAAAGAAATAGAACAAACAAATCATCAGATTTGTATGGAAGTACAAAAGACCCCAATTGCCAAAGCCATCCTGAGAAAAAAGAAAGAGACTGAAGGTGTCACTCTGCCCAACTTTAAATTATACTACAAAGAGACAGTAATCAAAACGGCATGGTATTGGCAGCAAAACAGACACACGGACCTGTGGAACAGAATCAAGAGTCCAGAAGTAAACCCATATTTATATGGGCAAATAGTTTTTGACAAAATGCCAAAAACTTATAGTGGGGAAAGGAAATGATGCTGGGAAAATTGGAAGGCCACCTGCATAAGAATGAAAGTAGACTGTTGTCTATTACCACACACCAGAATGAACTCAAAATGGATTAAGGATCTGAATATAAGACCTGAGACAATTAAATGTATAGAAAAAAACATAGGAACTAAACTCAAGGACCTTGGACTTAAAGAAGATTTTATGAATTTGATCTCAAAGGCAAGTGAAGTAAAAGCTAAAGTAAAGGACTGGGACTACATCAAACTAAAAAGCTTCTGCTCAGCAAAAGAAATCATCAACAAGGCAAAGAGACAACCATCCTACTGGGAAATTATATTTGCAAGTAATGCCTCTGATAAGAGCGTAATATACAAAATATAAAAAGAACTCAAAACAACATAAAAGCAAACAATCCAATCAAAAAATGGGCAGAGGACCTGAATAGACATTTCTCCCTAGAGGACATACATTAGCCAATAAATATATGAAAAAGATGCTCAACTTCACTAGCTATTAGAGAAATGCAAATCAAAACCACAATGAGATACCATCTCACG
>NW_006494608.1:5707367-5755345 GCF_000325575.1 Pteropus alecto | reverse complement strand
CAATAAACTCGATAAAAAATAAAAATAAAAAATAAATTAAAAAAATAAATTCCTCTCTAGCAAACCTCCGACTACAAATTCGGAGGTGGCCTGGCTTAACGACCATGGAAAGAAAATTGAGATGTTGACATTGAGGAAGTTTCTTCAGCTTGTTCTGAAAATACTTGCTTTAGGCCAGCAGAGGAAAATGAGGTGGAAGTCACTTAAAAATCTCATAGCAAGAACTAGGGAATCTTGCGATATTCATGTGGCTGCCCCGCGGGAATCACGTGACCATCAAGAGACTGGCCTGGCAGCATCACAGGGAGATCACGTCACATTGGGGTGATGGTGTGGTAATTCATTTTTGAGTTATCCTTCTACATTCCTTGGTAAAATTCACATAAATGCCTCAAAAGGAAAGTCTGTGTGTAATGGACCATAACCCATACAGCCACCTCACTGTCCTTCAGTCGAAAGGTCAAGTCTGCAAGAAAAGACTTGCTTGCGGATAGCAGTGTAGGCTATCAGACAATTGCCCTTACATAACAGGTTTCCTCTGTGGTCAGGCAACCTGCTTAAAGGCAATGGGAGTGGCTGTTGCACTTTAACCGCATTGAAATTAGGAGGCTGAGTCCGCTTGAGGAAGCTACTTTAGAGCGGTGGAAACAGCAGCAGCCATGTTGCTGTATTGTAGCAAAAATGCTGAGTAATTGTGAGCATAACTCTTAAAGGCTTCAAGTGGGATTCCCATACTATTCTTGTATGAGGACGTTAGGCCACTACTGTCAAGAGGGAATTGCTTAGTGGCCAAAGCATCAATGCTGAAATATTGAAAATGAAGAATTTATGAGACATATTTTAAAAATACTTGGTTGAGGATAGGGGAAGAGGAATAAGGTGGAAGTCACTTGAAAATCACATAGCACTCATTAGGGGATCACATGGCAGTCAAGTGAACACTTCACAGGATTCACGTGGGTGTCAAGGAAGACCCTGAGGGAATCATGTGTTTACCAGGTGACTATTCTTGTTGCTGTGGACATAGATTTTTCACTCTACTTCTTACAATGAACCAGATTTGAGTGTGTGGAAAACGTTTTCCACTTGAGTTTACCTTGAAAATGAGGCCGGCATGGTATCATGTTTTCAAACATCCACTCTACTTCCCCTGATCCTGGCTGAGGACTGGGTTCTGGACCTTGTACTTCTACTGGTACCATGAAATATCTCTTAGAACATTCTAACATTATAACACTCTAATTTGAATTTATATCAGATTAACTTCAACAACATTCAAAAACTCTGATTCTTTACACTCCTATCCCCATCTCCATATGGATGAACAGAATTGACTTTATATATTGTGTGGTTTAAAACATAAACTAAAATTCTTTTAAATGTGTCTATCTCTTCAATTATGTAGAAAATAAGATTTGGAGTTACAAAACAAGGTTATATTAATACTAGCTTTTATATTAGTAATCTTTTTTCTTTAAATATGTTAGTCTCTCAAATCACATAGTAAACAAAAAGTACTATTACAAACCATTATTATAATACTGACTTTTTGACTGTCCACATATTTACCTTTATTGAGATCTTTAATTTTTCATATGGCTTTGAGTTCTTTCTAGTGTTCTTTTATTTCACCTTGCAGGACTCCCTTATGTATTTCTTGCCGGACATATCTAGTGGTAAGAAGCTGCTTCAGCTTTTATTTATCTAGGTATATCTTAATTTCTCCCTCAGTTTTGATGGACAGCTTTGCCAAATATAAGATTCTGTATTGTGTTTTGTTTTTGTTTTTGTTTTGTTTTTTGGTTTTTTTTTTTAGCACTTTGAATATATCTGCCACTGTCTTCTGTCCTCTAAAGTTTCGGATGAGAACTTTTCTTTTTTTGCTTTTTGAAAATTTGATTCTAATAGTAAAACTAAATTGTGCTAATAATTATGTAAACTTCTGTATTTATATTTAAAATTTTCTATTGTCACTTTGGATAAATAAGTAATTTAATGTTGTTTCACAATAATGCAAGAATCTTTTTGGTTGAGTATGTTTGACAAAATTTCTAAGATTCAAAATCTAAAGAGAGTCATTTTCTTGATTAAGAACTTAGGAAGTTTTCAGAAGGATCCCTAAAACACCTCAAAGACTTGTTTCCTCTCCTTATAAAAAGAGAAATTAAAATAATTAGGCCTATTTGGTATGTTAAATTACACAAAAAGCATTGTCAAATAAATGATGCTTAATCTTTGATTATATTTTAGATTTATTAATGTAAATGTTAGAAAACTTAAAGTTTTTCTCAGAATTAGAGCTCAGTTCTCTTTTATACTGTCTAAAGCACAGTATAAAAGTTTTTCTATATTGTTCTACTCCAGATAAGATATTATATGGTTTTCTTCCTAAAAAGCAAGGATTCTATATTAAAAAAAAATAGTTTTCTGTGTTTTATACTGTCTTAATCGAGCATTTGATTACTCAAAAAAATAATCTTCTTAATCCTAAAAACTAAAGTTTTTATAAAACTAGTAACTTGTATTTATGTTTGACATCTTTTACTTTCACTTTGAAAAATGGATAGTTTAATATTGTTTCATAATGATACACCATCCTTTTGGTCAAGCATGTTTGAGAAACTTCCCAGAGTTCACTATGTAAAAAGAGAAATTTCTTAACCTGGAAATGGGTTATTCTATCAGTGGGTTGCTGGAATACTTCAAAAATTTGTTCTTTCTCTTTATAAAAGAAAAATTTAAACTAATTAGTCTTATTTGATATACTAAAGTTGCATGGGAAGTTTGTCAGATAAATAAATAATAATTATGTTGTATTTGCATGCATGTGTTTTGTTTCTGTTTTTGTCAAGCACAATGCCTTTATTTTACATGTCATTTCCAAAGAAGACATTTTTATAAGTCAGCAGCCAACAGAATTTCTAAAAGGGGAAGTGACAGCAAAGGTAACTGGCTCAAATTCCTCTGTGTACATCAGTACATCATGTACATTTCATGCCTGAGCAGCTTGTATATCTGGCTTATTTGAAGGTAAGGCAGTGTAGATTGTGCAAATAAGAAATCTGTGTTCTGTGATCAGGAATGGCTACTGCATGTGTCACACAAAATGCACAACCTGAAATGTTTCAATCCACAACCAACAGGCTCGTGCTTTGTATTAATTTCTCCTATATACTAGTTTTCAGAGAGGAGAGGCTTAGTGCTTTGTGACCCAGTCTCTTTTCCACTTTTTGTTATAAAAAGACAGGCCTTGTGCCTTTGGCCTGTCAACAATCCATATCCCTACAAGAGAGCATGATGTAGTGCTACCTGTGAACTGACAAGTGCATATCTCTGAGAAAATTCACGTCAACACTGAGAAGTCATTAGTCTACGTGGAGCAGAACGTGGCCAAGATAGCTTACTAACTGTCCTCAAACAAATGTTGTGTAAACATTTCAAATCTAATTTGAAGACAACTATATATGCGTTCATTCAATGATCTTTAATTCACCTCTAGTTATTTCTGTTTTTCAGGAAAATTGCCTTATGTATATAGAGGCAACTGTCGCACATTTGCGGCATTGATAATTGACCATGAGTGTGCTGAGAGATAGTGACTGGATAGTTTGGAAACAATAGCCACCATTTTTCTGTATTGGATGGAAAATGCTGAGTCATTGTGAGGATACCACATGATGGAGGAAAAAACAGTTGCCTCAGAATTTCTTTATACTAAACCTGAGACTACAAATTTTGAGAGGGACTGGCTTCACAATCAAGGAAAGAAAACTGAGAAATTGACATTGAGGCTATTCCATCAACATGTTCTGAAGAGGCTTATGTTAGCCTAACAGAGGAAAGTAAGTGGAGGTCGCCTGGGAAACTTGTCACAAGAATTAGGGAACCTCGGAATACTCATGAGGCTTACCTGGGGGATTCACATGACCATCAAGAGACAGGCCTAAGGGCATCACAGGAAGTCACTTGATATGGGTGGATGGTGTGACACTCACTTTGAGTTACCTTTCTCTATTCCTTGGTAAAATTTAGATAACCACTGAGAAAATGATAGTGTCTATGTAACATAGCCACGTAACAGCTCTTCAATTGAAAGGTCGTGTCTGCATGAGAAAGTTCACTTGAGGACGGCGGAAAAGGTGAACAAACAATTGTTGTTATATAAGTGGACTTAGATTTCATCTGTGGCCAGGCAACCTGCTTGAACACAATGGAAGCTGCTGTCAAACATTAACTGCGTTGATATTTGGAAGCTGAGTCTGCTTGATAAAGCTACTTTAGAGTGGTATAAACTATAAGTGACATTTTACTGTATTATAGCAAAAATGCTGAGTAATTGCGAGTATAACTCTGAACAGCTTCATGTATATGCACCTTTGGCCACAACTGTCGACAGGGAATTGCTTAAAGGCCAATGACTCAGTGCTGAATATTTAAAATAACAGTTTATGAGACAAGTTTTGAAAACACTTCTTTGAAAATAGGGGAAGAGGAATAAGGTGGAAATCACCTGAAAATCATTTAGAATTCCCTAGGGAATCACACGAAGCTCGAGTAAACACCTGGTGGAATTCACATGCAGATCAGGGAATACTCCACATGAATCTGGTATCTACCAAGTGACCAGTCTTGTTCCTGTGGCTGTAGGTTTTCACAGTACTTTGTAGAATGAACCAGGCTTCAGAGCATGGATCGAATTGCAAACGAGTTTACCTTATATATGAGATTGGTGTGGTGTTGTGTTTGCAAATGTCCACTCAACTTACCCCAGTTCCAGCAGAGGACTGCCTCCTAGTCCATGTTCTTCCAATGACTTTTCTTTTTCTACTAAGAATGTCTTGTGGCCATTTGTCTATTCCTCTACCTAAAGATTAGTTATGTAAAGTTAGGCTATATTCTTTGGGCCAAGGTCTCCACTCTACATCGTAGACATAGGAGAAATATTTGATTGTGTTCTAAGTTCCCCAATTGAATTTCTTAAAGGACAGTCCAGACTTTGGCCAGGTTTCTTAGTGCCCATAATACCTTCTCTTAACAAAGAAAGGCTTGGTAATCTTTCAATAAATGTTTAAAAGGATAAATGGTGATGTGGGATCAGGTTGTGCTGAATGTACTGTTATGATGACAAAAAGGTTGGTGCCATCGGCCCAATTTATACCAGAAATGCTTTCAAGGGATCACAGTCTTGGAGGCGTGCACCGAGTCCTCCATCTTCCACCTCCTTGGAAATCACAGCTTGGTTCTTTAGACCAAGGTGTCCACAAGAGTTTCAGGTAACAAGGGCCAGGCTGAATGTTTCTGGGTCTAGGTCTTGAGACTGGACATTGTTATCAATTGTATGGCCTTAGCATTGTGGGCCTTGGCTTTAATTATGTCCTTTTAAAAGGTACAGGCTTGATTCAGATTTCCACAGTCTCTGTTTGACTCTTTGTTCTCTAAAGAAGGCTTTTGCTTTGAGACTATAACTTCAGGCAACATTTGTTCTCATAAAACAGGCTTCGAACTGAGGGCTTAGCCACCTTTTCAGATTATGTCGGAGAAAGTCTGGGCTAATTTCTCAAATCTACTTTCTGGAAATAGAAGTAGGGATTGTAACTGCAACCAAGGACAGTACACTGGGTCCCAATAGGAAATGTAGGTGGAAGACAAGGTCCTAGATTTCGAGATAAGACTCAAATTACATAAGGACAGACTTGCCCTGAGGTTTAAGTTATCCTATCACCTAGTTTTCAGAGAGGATAGGCTTAGTGCCTTGGTTCTCAGTCTCTCTTCTACTTTTGTTAGGAAAAGACAGGCCTCGTGCTTTGGGCCCATGTCACCAATCCATATCCTTACAAGGGAGGATGATGTAGTGCTTCCATTATAGTGACAAGTGCATATCACTGAGAAAATTCACAACACTGAGAAGTCATTAGTCTACGTGTAGCAGAAGGTGGACGAGACAGCTTCCTAACCGTCTTCAAAGTGAAAGTTGTCTCCACATTATAAATCAAATTTGAAGTCAACGGTATATGCAGGCAGTCAATGATCTTTCATTTGCCTCTAGTTAAGTCTGTTTGTCAGGAAAACGGCCTATGTCAGTGAAGGCAGAAGTCGTACATTGGCAGCATTGATTATTGAGCCCAAGAGTGCTATGAGATTGCAACTGGATAGTGGTGGAAACAATTATCACTACTTTTTTTTACTGTAGGAAAAATTCTGACTCATTAAAAGTATACCACTTGATGGCGGAAAGAACCCCTGCATCAAAATTTCTCTATACCCAACCTTAGACTACAAATTCTGAGAGAGACTTGCTTAATCACCCAGGAAAGAAAACTGCAACATTGACATGTAGGTGCTAAATCAGCGTTTTCAGAAGAGGCTTATTTTAGTCTAGCAGAGGAAAGTGAGGTGGAAGTGGCCTGGAAATCTCATAAGAAGAATTAGATAATCCTAAGATACTCACGAAGCTTCCCTGTGCAATTCATGTGACCGTCAAGAGGCTTGAGGGCATCACAGCATTGTTGATGTAGTTCTCACCTTTGAGTTACCCTTCTCCATTCCTTGGTAAAATTTAGATAACCATGGAGAAAATGATAGTGTCTGTGTAACATAGCCACCTATTGGATTCTCTATTGAAAGGTCATGCCTGTGTGAGAAGATTCTCTTGAAGATGGCGGTATAGGTTAACAGAAAATTGTTGTTAGATAACTGGCCTTTGGTTTCATTTTTGATCAGGCAAACTGCTTGAATGCAATGGAAGCTGCTGTCAAATATTAACTGCATGGATATTTGAAGCCTGAGTCTACTTTAGAAAGCTACTTTAGAGCGGTGTTAAATGTAAGCGCCATTTTGCTGTATTATAGGAAAAATGCTGAGCCATTGTGAGTATAACTCTGAACGGCTTCATGTGGTACTGCTGCACTATTCTTTTATGCAGACCTTTTGCCATAACTATCCATAGGGAATTGCTGAAAGGCCAAAGACTCAATGCTGAATATTGAAAATAAGAGTTTATGAGACGTGTTTTGAAAACACTTTTTTGAAAAGAAGGGAAGAGGAATAAGGTGGAAATCACCTGAAAATCATTTAGAGATCACTAGGGAATCGTGTGTAGTTCAAGGAAACACCTGGTAGAATTCACATGGGGATCAAGGGATAACCCACACTAATCAGATATCTATCTAGTGACCAGTCTTGTTGCTGTGGCTGTAGGTTTTCACAGTACTTTGTAGAATGAACCAGAGCATGGATCGAATTGCAAACGAGTTTACCTTATATATGAGATTGGTGTGGTGTTGTGTTTGCAAATGTCCACCCAACTTACCCCAGTTCCAGCAGAAAACTGCCTCCTAGGCTTGGACTTCCAATGACTTTTCTTTTCCTAACAAGAATGTCTTGTGACCTTTTCCCAAGTCCTCTACCTAAAGATTCGTTATGTAAAATTAGGCTAGATTCTGTGGGCCAAGATCTCCACTCTACTTCCTAGAAATGGGAGCAATACTTGTTTGTGATTCCAAGCTCCCAAATCGAATTTTTTAAAAAAGAGCGCAAGGTTTGGCCAGGTTTATTAGTGCCCACACTACCTTCACTTACCAGAACAAAGACCTGGTGCTGCAAGCTGTGGTCAACTTTCAGTAATTGTCTAAAAGGGAAATTGGTGACGTTGCACCAGGTTATGCTGAATGTACTGTTATGATGACAGAGGTTTGGTGTCATCGGTACAATTTCTATCCTAAATGCTTTCAAGAGAGTACTATTGGAGGCATACACCGAGTCCTCCATTCTTCCTCCTCTTAAGAGATGACAACTTGGTCCAATATAACAAGGTGTCCATAAGAGTTTCAGCTAACAAGTGCCAGGCTAGATATTTGTGGCCCTAGGTCTTGAGACTGGACATTGTTAACAATGGGATGTTCTTACGTTGAGGGCCTGGGTTTTAATTATGTTTTTTTAGGAGGTCTAGCCTTGGTTCAGATTTCCACAGTCTCCTTTTAATTTTTTCTTCGCTAAATAAGGCTTTTGCTTTGAGACAAGGATTCAGGCAACATTTGTTCACAGAGAGCAGGCTTGGAATTGTGGTCTGATGCCACTCTTTCAGTTTATGTTTGAGAAAGTCATAGATAATGGTCCGGCTCATTTCTCAAATCTACTTTCTGGAAATAAAGGTAGGATTGTAACAGCACACTGGAACCCAAAAGGAAATGCAGCTGGAGACAAAGCCATAAGTTTTGAGATAAGACTCAAATTTTATCAGGATGTTCTTGCCCTGTTGTTTAAGTTATCCAATCTACTACTATTCTCTCTGTGGTTTAAGTTTTTAGAAAGGGTAGGCTTAATGCCCTGGTTTCCAGTCTCCCTTCTACCTTTTGTTAAGAAAAGACAGGCATTGTGCATTGGGCCCATGTCAACAATTCACATTCTCAAAAGGGAAGATAATATAGTGCTTTCGTTGAAGTGTCAAGTGCAAATCACTTAGAAAACTCACATCAACACTAAGAAATCGTTAATATATGTGGAATAGAAGGTGACCAAGACAGACTTCATACTGACCTCCAATCGAATGTCATGTCCACATTACAAATCTTACGTGAGGTCAACAGTATCTGCGGGTAGTCAATGACCTGTAATTAGCCTCTACTATTGTCTGTTTTTCAGGAAAACTGTTTATGTCAGTGGAGGCAGAAGTCGTAGAGTGGTTGCCTTCATAAATGACCCTGAATGTGCTGTGTGGAAGTGAATGGATAGCAGTTGAAATCATACCTGCCATATTGCTTTATTGTAGGAAAAATGATGAGTCATTGTGAGCATACTTCTTCATTGCAAAAAGAACGGCTGCTTAAAAATTTCTCTATATCAAACCACAGACTAAAAATCTGCTAGAGACTGGCTTAACCAATATAGAAAAAAAGCCGAGATATTGACACTGAGGCAGTTTCTTCAATGTGTTCAGAAAAGACTGTATTAGCCTAGCAGAGGTAATGAGGTGGAAGTTACCGGGAAATCTCCTAAGAAGAATTAGGAAATCTCGCGATACTCATGAGAGTTTCTCGCGGAATTCACATGAGCCGGAAGGGATTAACCTGAGGGCAACACATGAAAATCATATGAAATTGGGGTAATGGTGTGGCGCTCACTTTTGTGTCACCCTTCTATATTTCTTGGTAAAATTCATATAAGCACTGAGAAAATAAGATTACCTGGGTAACATAGCCCCCTACAGCCCTTCAAATGAAAGGTCATGTCTGCATGAGAAGACTTTCTGAGGACGGCGGAATAGGCTAACACATGCTTGTCGTTAGGTAACTGCCCTGATGTTTCGTCTCTGGTCAGGCCACCTGCTTGTACACAATGAGAGCAGCGGTCACATATCATCCACGTTGAAATTTACAGGCTGAGTCTGAATGATGAAGCTACTTTAAAGCAGTGGAAACTCTAAGAGCCATTATGCTGTATTGTAGCAGAAAGGCTGAGTCATTGTGAGCATAACCCATAACGGTTCTGGTGTGAGATCCACGCTATTCTTTAAGATGAACCTTAGGCTACTCCTGTCAAGAAGAAACTGCTTAATGGTTAATGACTCAATGCTGAAATATTGAAAATAAGAGTTTATGAGATGTGTTTTGAAAACACTTGTTTAAGGATAGAGGAAGAGTAATAGGGTGGAAGTCACCTGAGAATCACGCAGTAATCACCTGGGAATTTCATTGAAGTCAGGTGAATACCCAGAGAGATTCACGTGGTGATCAAGTAAGTCCCTGCAGGAATCTGATGTCTACCAGGTGACTAGTCTTGTTGCTGTGCTGTAGTTTTTCACCTTACTTCTTACAATGAATCAAGATTCAGTTTGGAAATGTTTGGCACTCAAATAAACCCTGTAAATGAGACTGGAATGGTGTTGTGTATTCCTACGATCACACAACTTACCTATTTTCAGCAGAGAGCTGGATCTGGGCCATGGACTTTCATCCACATTTTTTTAATCCAAGTAGATCTTGTGGCCATGTACCACGTCCTCTATCTAAAAATCTATTAAGTAAAGTTAGGCTAGATTCTGTGTGCTAAGGTCTCCACTCTACTTCCTGGAAATAAAAGGAATGCTTGGCAGTGCTTCTAGGCTCTCCAATCAAGTAACTTACAAAAGAGGTCAGCTCTGATCCAGGTTTCTCAATGCCCAAAGTATGTTCTATTACCAGGGGAAAGGCTTGGTTCTATGAGGTATGGTCACCTTTCAATAATTGTATAAAAGAAAAATTGATGATATAGAACCACTTTTGCTGAATATTCTGTTATGAGGACACAGGTTGTTGTCATCAGCCCAATTTCTATTGTAAATACTTTTAAGGGAGTACTATCTTGGAACAACGCACCGATTCTACTATACTTCCTCCTTCTAGGAGATGACAGCTTGATTCTTTAGGCCACCGTGTCCACAATAGTTTCAGGTAGCAGATGCCAGGCTGGATGTTTGTGGACCTAGGTCTTGAGACTGGACATTGTTACCAATTGGATGATTTCGATGTTGTGGCCCTGAGTTTAACTGCTTCCTTTTAGGTGGTCCAGGCTTGATTCAGATTTCCACATTCTCCATTTTATTTTTTCTTCCCAGAGCTCCAGGCAACATCTGATCACAGAAAATTGGCTTGGAACTTTGGCTTACGCCACCATTTCAGTTTTTGTCGGAGAAAGTCAGAGAAAGTGCTGTGGGCTAATTTCTCAGTTCTACTTTTTGGAAACAGTGGTTGGAATTGGAACTGCAAAACCAAGGTCAGCATCCTGGATCCTAATAGGAATAGAGGCAAGAGACATGGTCTGAGGTTTCTAGATAAGAATCAAATGACATGAGGACAGGATTTCCTTTTGGATTAAGTTCTCCTATCTACTAGTTTTCAGAGAGGACAGGTTTAGTACTTTGAATCCCTGTCTCTTTTCTACTTTTTGTAGAAAAAAACAGGCCTTGTTTTTTGGGTCCTTGCTACCAATCCATATTCTCACAAAAGAGAATGATGTGCTCTCTTTGTAGTCACAAGTGCATATCACTGAGAAAATTCATATCAACACTGAGCGATAAGTCTTCGTGGAGCAGAAGGTGGCCGAGGCAGCCTCCTAACATTCCTCCAGTCGAATATCATGTCCACATTACATATCAAATTTGAAGTCTACTGTATACGTGGGCAGTCAATGATCTTTAATTCACATCTAGTTTTTTGGGCTTTTCAGGAAAACTGTCTTATGATCATGGAGGCAGCAGTCGCACATTGGCTACGTTGATAATTGAGCCTGAGTGTGCTGTACGGCAGCGACTGGATAGTGGTGGAAACAATAGCCACCATTTTTCTGTATTGTAGGAAAGTGCTGGGTCATTGTGAGGATAGCGCTTAATGGCTAAAAAAATGGCTGCCTCAGAATTTTTCTATACCAAACCTCCTACTACAAATTTTGAGAGGGACTTACTTAACCACCAGGTTTCTTAGTGCTCGCAGTTCTTTCTCTTACCAGAAGAAAGGCTTGGTGCTGCAAGCTATGGTCAACTTTCAATAATTGTTTTAAAAAAATTGGTGACGTGGGACCAGGGTATGCTAAATATACTTTTATGATGACACAGAGTTGGTGCCATCAGCCCAATTCCTATTGTAAATGCTTTCAAGAAAGTACAGTCTTGGAGGAGTGCATCGAGTCCTTCATTCTTCCTCCTCCTAAAAGATGACAGCTTGGTTCTATAGGCCAAGGTGTTCACAAGAGTTTCAGGTAACAAGGGCTGTCTGAATGTTTGTGCGCCTGAGTAATGAGACTGGACATTGTTACCAATTGAATGTTCTTAACTTTGTGGGCTTGCGCTTTAACTATGTTCTTTAAGGAGGTCCAGGTTTGGTTCTGATTTCCAGTCTCCATGTTATTTTTTTCTTCTCTAAAGAAGGCTTTTGCTTCGAGACAAGGAATTCAGGCAACATTTGTTCACAGAGAACAAATCTGGAACTGTAGGCTTACGCCATCCTTTCAGTCTATGTCGGAGAAAGTCGGAAGAAATGCTCTTGGCTAATTTCTCAAATCTACTTTCTGAAAATCGAGGTAGGGTTTGTAACTGCAACCGAGGAGGAAACACTGGATCCCAATAGGAAATGCAGGCAGGAGACAAGCTCCCAGGTTTTGAGATAAGATTCAAATTACATGAGGATAGACTCGCCCTGCGGTTTAAGTTATTCTATCTACTAGTTTTCGGAGAGATTAGGCTTAGTGCCTTGGTTCACAGTCTCCTTTCTACTATTGTTAGGAAAAAGACAGGACTTGTGTTTGGCCCCATGTCACCAATCCACATCCTCACAAGGGCATATGATGTAGTGTATTCTTTGAAGTAACGGTACACATAACTGAGAATATTCACAACAACATTGAGAAATCATTAGTATGCATGAAACAGAAGGTGGCCGAGACTGAATTCATACTGATCTCCAATTGAATGTCATATCCACATTACAACTTATGTGAGGTCAATGGTATATGTAGGCACTTCAAGATCATTAATTCGCCTCTACATTGTTTGTTTATCAGGAAAATTGCCTAGGTCAGTGGAGGCAGAAGTCACATATTGGTTGCGCTTATAATTGAGCCTGAGTGTGCTATGAGGCAGAAAATGGATAGAGGTTGAAACCATAGCTGCTATATTGCTTTAATGTAGGAAAAATGCTGTGTCATTGTAAGGATACATCTTCACTGCAAAAGAACAACTGCTTAAGTAATTCACTATATCAAATGACAGACTAAAAATATGCGAGACACTGGCTTAGCTAACATGTATGAAAGCTGAGATGCAGATTTTGAGGAAGTTTCTTCAAGTGTTCTGAAAAGGCTTGTATTAGCCTAGCAGAGGAATGTGAGGGTGATTTGTCCTGGAAATCTCATAACAAGAATTAGGAAATCTCACGATATTCACGAAGATTTCCCACAGGATTTACTTGACCAGGCAGTAACTGACCTGAGGGCAACACATGTAATCACATGAAATTGGGATGATGTTGTGAGTCTCACTTTTGTGTCACCATTTTATATTCCTTAATAAAATTCACATAAGCACTGAGAAAATAAGATTACCTGTGTAACATACATAGCCACCTAACAGTCCTTTGATCCAAAGTTTATGTCTGCATGAGAAGACTTGCTTGAGGATGGCGGCATAGGTTAACAACACACACTCGTCATTAGGTAACTGCTCTAAAATTTCAACTGTGGCCAGGCAACCTACTTGTATACAATGGGAGCAGCGGTCACACATCAACCACGTTGAAATTTAGAGGCTGAGTCTGAATGACAAAGCAACCTTAGAGTGGTGGAAACTCTAAGCGCCATATGCTGTGTTGTAGCAGAAATGCTGAGTCATTATGAGCATAACACTTAATGGTGCTCGTGGGAGATCCACGCTATTCTTGAAAGTGAACCTTAGGCTACTACCATCGAGACAAATTTGATTAAAGGCCAATGACTCAGTGCTGAAATACTGAAAATAAGAGTTTATGAGATGAGTTTTGAAAACACTTTTTTAAGGATAGGGGAAGTGGAATAAGGTGGAAGTCACCTGAAAACCAGGTAGTAATCACCAGGGAGGTCATAGTAATTACATGGAGGTCATGTGAATATCTAGAGTGATTCACGAGAAGATCAAGGAAAACTCCGCAGGAATCTGGTGTCTACCAGGTGACTAGTCTTGTTGCTGTGGCTGTAGGTTTTCATCTTCCCTCTTACAATGAATTGGGCTTTAGTTTGTGAAATGTTTTGCACTCAAGTATACCCTGTAAATGATGTTGTGTACCCTGTAAATGTTTTGCACTCAAGTGTACCCTGTAAATGATGTTTGAATACACAAAACCATGGTGTTGTGTATTCAAACATCCACATGACTTACCCTAGTTCCGGAAAAGGACTGAGTCCTGGGCCATGGACTTCCATCGACATTTTTTTTACTACAAAGATTGTCTTCAGATCATGTGTCACATCTTCTATCTAAAGATCTATTAAGTAAAGTTAGGCTAGATTCTGTCTGCCAAGGTCTCCAGTCTACTTCTTGGAAATAAAAGCAATGTAGGCTGCGCTTTCAAGTTCTCCAATTGAGTAACTTACAAAACAGTTCAGGCTTTGATCCAAGTTTCTTAGTTCCCCGAATATGGTCAATTACCAGGGGAAAGGCTTGGTACTGTAAGATGTGGTCACCTTTCAATAATTGTATATAAAAAAAATTGCTGATATGTGACCAGGTTGCACTGAATGTACCCTTATTTGGACATAGGTTGATGTCTTTGGCCTAATTTCTATGCTAAATACTTCAAAGGGAGAACAGTCCTGAAACTGTGCACCGAGTCCTCCATATTTCCTCTGCCTAGGAGATGACAGATTGATTCTGTAGGCCAGAATGTCTACAATAGTTTCAGCTAGCTGGGGCTATGCTGGATGTTTGTGAGCCTAGGTCTTCAGACTGGATATTGTTACTAATTAAATGATCTTGACATTGTGGCCCTGAGTTTAACGGCTTCCTTTTAGGTGGTCCAGGCTTGGTTCAGATTTCCAAATACACTGTTTTATTTTTTCTTCCCTAAAGAAGGCTTTTGCTTTGAGCCAGGGCCCCCGGCAACATTTGTTCACAGAAAACAGGCTTGGAACTTGGACTTACGCCACCATTTCAGTCTATGTCATAGAAAGATGGAAGAAATGTTGTGGGCTAATTTCTCAGATCTAATTTCTGGAAATAGGGGTAGAGAGTGGAACTGCAAAACCAAGTTCAGCACCCGGTTCCTAATAGAAAAGAGAGGCAGCAGACAAGGTCCTAGGTTTCTAGATAAGCCTCAAATTACATGAGGACAGGCATGTCCTTTGTATTAAGTTGTTCTATCTACTAGTTTTCAGAGGAGACAGGCCTATTGCTTTGTGTCCTAGTCTCCTTTCTACTTTTTTTTTTTTTTAGGAGAAAACAGGCCTTGTGCCTTGGATCCGTGTCACCAATCCATATCCTAACATGGGAGGATGATGTAGTGCTCCCTTTATGGTGACAAGTGCATAGCACTGAGAAAATTCACATCAACACTGAGAAGTCATTAGTCTATGTGCAGCAGAAGGTGGCCGAAACAGCCTCCTAACTTTCCTCCAAGCTAATGTCATGTCCACAATGCAACTCTAATTTGAAGTCCACAGTATATGCGGACAGTCAAAGATCTTTAATTCGCCTCTAGTTTGGTCTGTTTGTCAGGAAAACTGCCTTATGACCTTGAAGGCAACAGTCCCGCATTGGCGGCATTGATAAAAGTGCCTGAGTGTGCTGTGAGGTAACGACTGGATAGTAGTGGAAACAATAACCGTCATTTTATGTATTGTAGGAAAAATGCTGAGTCATTCTGAGGATACCACTCAATGGCAGAAAGAACGGCTGCCTCAGAATTTCTCTATACCAGACCTCAGACTACAAATTCTGAGAGGGACTGGCTTAATGACCAAAAAAGAAAACTGAGATATTGACGTTGAGGTTGTCCATCAACGTGTTCCAAAGAGGCTTGTTTTAGACTAGCAAAGGAAAGTGAGGTGGAATTCGCATGGGAATCTCATGGCAAGAATTAGGGAATCTCGCAATACTCAATGAGGCTTCCTTGTGGAATTCATATGACCATCAACAGGCCTGAGGGCATCACAGAGAATCACGTGATATTGCGTTAATGGTGTATTTCTCACTTTTCAGTTACCTTTCTCCATTCCTTCGTAAAATTTAGATATCCACTGAGAAAATGACCGTGTCTGTGTAACATAGCCACATAAAGACCCCTCAATCGAAATGTCATGTCTGTGTGAGAAGGTTCGCTTGCGGACGTTGGCATAGGTGAACAGACAATTTTTGTTAGAAAACTGACCTGAGTTTCTATGTGTGGTCAGGCAACCTGTTTGAAAACAATGGAAGCTACTGTCGAACATTAATTGTGTTGATATTTTAAGCTGAATTTGCTTGACGAAACCTCTTTAGAGCAGTATAAATTGTAAGCGTCATTTTGCTGTATTATAGCAAACATGCTGAGTCATTGTGTGGAAAACTCTGAGCGGCTTTATGAGGGATTCCTGCACTATTCTTTTAGCGGACATTTGGCCACTACTATCGACAGAGTATTGCTTAAAGGGTAATGAATGACTCAATGCTGAATATTGAAAATAAGAGTTTATGAGATGAGAATTGAAAACACTCATTTGAAAATAGGGGAAGAGGAATAAGGTGAAAATTACCTGAAAATCACTTAAAAATCACTAAGGAATCACGTGGAGATCAATTAATCACCTGGTGGAATTCAGTTGGGAATCAAAGAATACCCTGCACGAATCTGGTATCTCCCAAGTGACCAGTCTTGTTACTGCATTCGTGGATTTTCACTTTACTTCATGGAATGAACCAGGCTTCAGAGTATGAATCATATTGCAAACGAGTTTACCTTATATACGAGATTGGTGTGGTATTGTGTTTTCAAACATCCACTCAACTGACCCCTATATCAGCAGAGGACGGCCTCCTAGGCCATGGATTTCCAGTGACTTTTTTTTCCTACAAAATATGTCTTCTGACCATTTGCGAAGTGTGCTACTTAAAGATTCATTATGTAAAGTTAGGCTGGATTCTGTGGGCCAAGGTATCACCTCTACTTCCTAGAAATAGAAGCAATACTTGGTTGATTCCAAGCCTCTCAATCGAGTTTTTTAAAGAACAGTCCAGACTTTGGTCAGGTTTCTTAGTGCCCACACTTCCTTCTCTTATCAAAAGAAAGGCTTGGTGAGGCAAGCTATGGTCACCTTTCAATAATTGTCTGAAAAGAAAATTGGTTATGTGGAACCAGGTTGTGCTGAATGTAGTTACGATGAAACAGTGTTGGTGCCATTGGCCCAATTTCTATCGTAAATGCTTTCAATGGAGTATAGTCTAGGAGGCGTGCACTGAGTCCTCCATCCACCTAGAAGATGACAGCTTGGTTGTAGGCCAAGGTGTCCACAAGAGTTTCAGGTAATGAGGGCCAGGCTGGATGTTTGTGAGGTAGGTGTTGAGACTGGACATTGTTACCAATTGGATGGTCTTGATGTTTTGGGCCTGGGCTTTAACTATGTCCTTTTAGGAGGTCCAGGCTTGGTTCAGATTTCAAGAGTCTCTGTGTTAGTTTTTCTTCTCTAAAGATGGCTTTTGCTTTGAGACTAAGACTTCAGGCAACATTTGTTCACAGAGAACAGGCTTGGAACTATGGGTTTACTCCACCCTTTTAGTCTATGTCAGAGAATGTCAGGACTAATTTCTCAAATCTACTTTCTGGAAATAGAGGAAGGCATTGTAACTGCAACCAAGCACAGCACACTGGTCTCAATAGAAAAATGCAGGCAGGAGACAAGGTCCTAGGTTTCGAGATGAGACTCAAATTACATGAGGACAGACTTGCCCTGTGGTTTAAGTTCTATCTACTAGTTTTCAGAGAGCATAGGCTTAGTGCCTTGGTTCCCAGTCTCTCTCCTATTTTTGTTAAAAAAAGACAAGTCTTGAGCTTTGGACCCATGTCTTCAATCCACATTGTCACAAAAAAAGATATAGTAGTGCTTTCTTTGAAGTGATGAGTGCATATAATTGAGAATATTCACATCAACACCGAGAAATCATTAGTATGCGTGGGACAGAATGTTGCTGAGACTGACTTCTATTTGATCTCCAATCGAAAGTCATATCCCCATTACAAATCCTATGTGAGGTCAACGGTATATGCTGGCAGTCAATGACCTTTAATTTGCCTTTAGTTTTGTCTGTTTGTCAGGAAAACTGCCTATGTCAGTGGAGGGAGAAGTCCCACATTGGCGGAGTTCATAATTGAGCCTGAGTGTGCTGTGAGGAAGCGAATAGATAGCGGTTGAAACCATAGCTGCCATATTGCTTTATTGTAGGAAAAAGGCTGAGTCATTGTGATGATATCTCTTCATTGCAAAAAGAATGACTGCTTAAGAATTTCTCTATATCAAGCCACAGACGAAAAATCTGCGAGAGACTAGCTTACCTTATGGAAAAAACAGCTGAGATACTGACATTGAGGCAGTTTCTTCAACTTGTTCTGAAAAGGCTTGTATTAGCTTAGTATAGATAATGAGGTGGAAATTGCCTGAAAATCTCATACCAAGAATTAGGAAATCTCGCGATACTCACGAGGCTTTCCCACGGGATTCACGTTACCAGGAAAAGGCTGCCCTGAGGGCAACACACAAAAATCAGTTGAAATGGGGTGATGGTGTGGCACTCATTTTTATGTCACCCTTCTACATTTCTTAATAAAATTCACATGAGCCCTGAGAAAATAAGATTACCTATGTAATATAACCACCTAACAGCCATTCAATCGAAAGGTCATGTCTACATTAGAGGACATGCTTGAGGACGTTGGCATAGGCTAACACACACTTTTGGTTAGGTAATTTCCCTGAGGTTTCTTCTCTGGTCAGGCAACCTGCTAGAACATAATGGGAGTAGTGGTCACCCATCAACCGCATTGAAATTTAGGGCCTTATTCTGAATGACAAGCTACCTTTGAACGGTGGAAACTCTAAGTGCCATTATGCTATATTGTAGAAGAAACGCTGAGTCGTTGTGAGCAGAACCCTTAACTGTTCTGGTGGGAAATTCACGATATTTTTGAAAGTGAACCTTAGGCTACTACTGTCGAGAAAAAATTGCTTAAAGACCAATGAATCAAAGATAAAATATTGAAAATAAAAGTTTATCAGACTTGTTTTGAAAACACTTGTTTAAGGATAGGAGAGGAAGAATAAGGTGGAAGTCACCTGAAAAATCACGTAGTAATTAATAGGGAATTACATAGAGGTCAAGTGAATACCTGGAGGGTTCACGTGGAGATCAAGGAAGACCCTGCAGGAATCTGGTGTCTATCAGGTGACTAGTCTTGTTGCTATGGCTGTAGGTTTTCACTTTACCTCTTACAATGAATCAGGCTTCAGTTTGTGAAATGTTTTGCACTCGAGTGTACCCTGTAAATGAGAGGGACTTGTTGTTGTGTATTCAAACGTCCACACAACTTACCCTAGTTTCAGCAGAAGAGTGGGTCCTGGGCCATGGACTTCCATCAACATATTTTCCTACCAATAATGTATGTGACAAAGCATTGGTGCCATCGGCCCGATTTCTATCATAAATGATTTCAAGGCAGTCCTGTCTTGGAGGCGTGCACTGAGTCCTCTATTCTTCCTCCTCTTAGGAAATGATAACTTGGTTCTATAGGCCAAGGTGTCTATAAGAGTTTCAGGTAACAAGACCCAGGCTGAATGTTTGTGGGCCTAGGTCTTGAGATGGACATTGCTATCAATTGGATGCTCTTGACATTGTGGACCTGGCCTTTAACTACGTCCTTTTAGGAGTTTGAGGCTTGGTTTAATTTTCCACAGTCTCGGTTTTATTTCTTCTTCCCTAAAGAAGACTTTTGCTTTAAGACAGGACTTCTGGCAACATTTGATCAGAAAGAACAGATTTGGAACTGTGGGCTTACGCCACCCTTTCAGTCTAAGTCGGAGAGTGTCATAAGAAATACTCTGGGCTAATTTCTCAAATTTACTTTCCGAAACTAGAGGTAGGGATTGTAACTGCAACCAAGGACAGCACACTGGATCCCAGTCAGAAATTAAGGTAGGAAACAAGGTCCTAGGTTTCGAGATAAGAATCAAATTACATGAAGACAGAATTGTCCTGTGATTTAAGTTATCCTATCTACTAGTTTTCAGAAAAGATAGGCTTTTGCCTTGATTCCAAGTTTCCCTTCTACTTTTTGTTTGGAAAAGACAGGCCTTGTGTCTTGGGCCTGTGTCACCAATCCACATCTTCAAAAAGAAGATGATGTGGTGCTTTCTTTGAAGTTACGAGTGCATATAACTGAGAAAATTCCCATCAACACTGAGAAATCATTAGTATGCGTGGAGCAAAAGGTGGCCAAGGCAGACTTTGTACTGACTTCCGATTATATGTCAGGTCAACATTACAAATCTTATGTGAGGTCAACAGTATATGCGGGTTGTCAATGACCTTTAATTTGCCTCTAGTTTTGTCTGTTTGTTAGGAAAACTGCCTATGTCAGTGGAGGCAGAAGTCGCACATTGGTTGCACTCATAATTGAGCCAAAGTGTGCTGTGAGGAAGCGAATGGATAGCAGTTGAAACCATAGTTGCCATATTCCTTTATGTAGAAAAAATGCTGAGTCTTTGTGAGGATACCTCTTCTTTGCAAAAGGACGTCTGCTTAAGAAATTTTATATATAAAACTACAGGCTAAAAATCTGTGAGACACTGGCTTAACCAATATGGAAAAAAAGATGATACTGTAATTGAGGCAGTTTCTTCATTATGTTCTGAAAAGGCTTGTATTAGCCTAGCAGAGGAAAGTGAGGTGGAAGTTGCCTGAAAATCTGGTACCAAGAATTGGAAAATCTCGCATTACTCACGAAGCTATCCCGTGGGATTCACATGACAAGGAAGAGACTGGCCTTAGGGAAACACACGAAAATCAAGTGAAATTGGGGTGATGGTGTAGCACTCACTTTTAAGTTACCCTTCTCCATTGCTGGGTAAAATTTAGAAAACCACTGAGAAAATGATAGTGTCTGTGTAACATCGCCACCTAACGGCCCTTCAATCTAAAGGTCATGTCTGTTTGAGGAGGTACGCATGAGGATCGCGGCATAGGCTAACACACAATAGTCATTAGGGAACTGCTCTAATGTTTCATCTCTGGTCAGGCAACCTGCTTGTATACAATGAGAGCAGCGGTCACACATCAACCTCGTTGAAAATTATAGGCTGAGTCTGGATGATGAAGCTACTTTAGAGCATTGGAAAGTTTAAGCACCATTATGCTGTATTGTAGCAGATACTGATTTATTGTGAGCATAACCCTTAATGGTTCCAGTGGGATGTCCATGCTATTCTTGAAGGTGAACACTAGGCTACAGCTGTCGAGAGAATTTGCTTAAAGGCCAAGGACTATTCAATGTTGAAATATCGAAAATAAGAGTTCATGAGACATGTTTTGAAAACACTTGTTTGAGGACAGTGGAAGAGGAATAAGGTGGAAGTCATCTGAAAATCACATAGTAATCACCAGGGAATTACATGGAGATCAAGTGAATACCTGGAGAGATTCACATGGGCAACAAGGAAGAATCTGCAAGAATCTGTTGTCAACCATGTGTCTAGTTTTGTTGCTGTGGCTGTAGGTTTTCACCTTAGCTCTTACAATGAATCAGGCTTCAGTTTGTGAAATGTTTTACACTTGAGTATACCGTGTAAATGAGACAGGCATGGTGGTGTGCATTCAAATGTCCACACAACATACCATAGTTCCAGCAGAGGACTGGGTCCTGGGCCATGAACTTTCATTGACATTTTTTTTTAACCAAATGACCATGTGCCACGTCCTTCATCTAAAGATCTGCTAAGTAAAGTTAAACTAGATTATGTGTGCCAATGTCTCCACTCTAATTCTTGGGGAAAAAAAATCATTGCTTTGTCGTGCTTCCAGGCTCTCCAATTGAGTAACTTACAAAGTAGTTCAGGCTTTGATTTGTTTCTTAGTACCAAAACTATGTTGTATTACCAGGGGAAAGGCTTGGTGCTGTAAGTATGGTCACCTTTCAATAATTGTTTAAAAAGAAAACTGGTGATGTGGAACCAATTTGAGCTGAATGTACTGTTATGATGACACAGGTTGGTATCTTCGACCCAATTCCTATTGTAAATGCTTTAAAGGGTGGAGAGTCTTCGAACTGTGCACTGAGTCCAACATTCTTCCTCCTTCTAGGAGATGATAGCTTGACTTTGTAAGCCAAGTTGTCCACAATAGTTTCAGGTAGCAGTGGCCAGGCTGGATGTTTGTGGGCCTGGTCTTCAGATTGGATATTGTTACCAATTGGATGATCTTGACGTTGTGGCCCTGAGTTTACCTGCTTCCTTTGAGGAGGTCCAGGCTTGGTTCAGATTTCCACAGTCTCCATTTTATTTTTTCTTCCCTAATGTAGGCTTTGGTTTTGAGCCAGTGCTCAGGATACATTTGTTCACAGAAAATAGTGTTGGAACTTTTGCTTACACCACCATTTCAGTCCATGTTGAAGAAAGTTGAATAAAATGCTATGGGCTAATTTCCTAGATCTACCTCCTGGAAATAGTTGTAGGGATTGGAACTCCAAAACCAGGGTCAGCACTCTGGTTCCTAATAGGAAATAGAGGCAGGAGACAAGGTCCTAGGTTTCTAGATAAGACTCAAATTACATGAGGACAGGCTTGCCCTTGGATTAAGTTCTCCTATCTACTAGTTTTCAGAGAGAATAGGCTTAGTGCCTTGGTTCCCAGTCTCTCTTCTACTTTTTGTTAAGAAAAGAGATGTCTTGTAATCTGGGCCCATGTCACCAATTCACATCCTCACAAAGGAAGATGATGTAGTGCTTTCTTTAAAGTGACGAGTGCATATTGAGGTGAAAATTCCCATCAGCACTGAGAAATCATTAGTATGCATGGAAAAGAAGGTGGCCGAGATAGATATCATACTGACCTCCATCGAATGTCATGTCCATATTACAAATCTTATGTGAAGTCAACTGTATATGCGGGCATTCAATGATCTTTAATTCACCTATACTTTTGTCCCTTTTTCAGGAAAACTGACTATGTTAGTGGAGGCAAAAGTTGCACATTGGCTACGTTTATAATTGAGCCTGAGTGTACTGTGAGTAAGCAAATTTATAGCAGTTAAGACCATTCCTGCCATATTGCCTTGTGTCTTGGATCCGTGTCACCAATCCATATCATCACAAGGGTGGATGATGTATTACTCTCTTTGTAGTGACAAGTGCATATCACTGAGCAAATTCACATCAACACTGAGAAATCATTAGTCTACATGGAGCAGAGGTGGCCCAGACAGCTTACTAACTGTCCTCCAATAGAATGTTGTGTCCACTTTGCAAATCTAATTTGAAGTCAACTGTATATCTGGGCAATAAATACCCTTAATTAGCCTCTAATTAGGTTTGTTTGTCAGGAAAACTGCTTTATGTTCATGGAGGCAACAGTTGCACATAAGCGGCGTTGAAAATTTAGCCTGAGTATGCTGTGAGGCCACGACTGCATAGTGGTGGAAACAATAGTCGCCATTTTTCTGTATTGTAGGAAAAATATTGAGTCATTGTGAGGACACCACCTGATGGTAGAAAGAACGGCTGCCTCAGAATTTCTCTATACCAAACTTCAGACTACAAATTCTGAGAGGGACTGTCTAAACCACCTAAAAAAGAAATCTGAGATATTGACATTAAGGGTATTCTGTCAACGTGATCTGAAGAAGTTTAATTTAACCTAGCAGAGAAAAGTAAAGAGGAAGACTCCTGAAAATCTCGCCACAAGAATTATGGAATCTTGCAATACTCACAAGGTTTCCCTGGGGATTCACGTATCCGTCAAGAGATAGGCCTGAGGGTATCACAGGGAGTCACGTGTTATTGAGTTGACGGTGTGGCGCTCACGTTCTCCATTCCTTTGTAAAATGTAGACAGCCGCTAAGAAAATGATAGTATCTGTGTAACATAGCCACCTAACGGCTCTTCAATCAAAAGATCAAGTCTGCGTGAAAAGGCTAACTTAAAGACGGGGGCATAGTTCAACAGACATTTGTTGTTAGATAAGTGGCTTTAGGTTTGATCTGTGGTCAGGTAACCTTCTTGAATGCAGTGCAAGCTGCTGTCAAGCATTAACTGCGTTGGGGGAGGAGTCTACTTGATGAAGCTACTTTAGAGCAGTATAAATTCTAAGTGTCATTTTGTTGTATTATAGGAAAAATGCTGATTCATTGTGAGTATAACTCTGAACGATTTCATGTGGGACTATTCTTTTATGCGCACCTTTGGCCACTACTGTTAATAGGGAATTGCTTAAAGGCCAATGACTCAAAGCTGAATATTGAAAATAAGAGTTTATGAGAAGAGTTTTGAAAACACTTATTTGAAAATAGGGATGAGGAATAAGGTGGAAATCCCCGGAAAATCACTTAGAAATCACTAGGGATTCACACAGAGATCAAGTAAACACATGGTGGAATTCACATGGGTATCAAGAAATATCTAGCATGAATCTGGTATCTACCAAGTGACCAGTCTTATTGCTCCGGCCGTAAGTTCACTTTACTTCGAAGAATGAAGCAGGCTGCAGACCATGAATAGTATTGCAAACGAGTTTACCTTATATATGGCATGGTGTTGTGTTTTTCGACACTCAAATTACCTAATTCCAGCAAATGACTGCCTCCTAGGCCATGGACTTCCAAAGACTTTTCTTTTCCTACCAAGAATGTCTTGTGACCATTTGCCAAGTCCGCTACCTAAAGATGCATTACGTAAAGTTAGGCTAGATTCTGTGGGCCAAGATCTCCACTCTACTTGCTATAAATAGGAGCAATACTTGGTTGTGATTCCAATCTCCCCACCCGAGTTTTTTAAAGAATAGTCCAGGCTTGGGCCAACTTTCTGAGTGCCCACACTACCTTCTCTTACCAGAAAAAAGGCTTAATGCTGCAAGCTATGGTTACCTTTCAAAAATTGTCTAAAATGAGAATTGGTAACATGAGAACAGGTTGTGCTGAATGTATTGTTATGATGACACAGGTTGGTGCCACTGGCACAATTTCTATCGTAAATACTTTCAAGGATGTACAGTCTTGGAGGCATGCTCAGAGCCCTCCATTCTTCCTCCTCCTAGAAGATGACAGCTTGGTTCTATAGGCTAAGGTGTCTACAAGAGTTTCAGGTAACAAGGTACAGGCTGGATGTTTGTGGGCCTAAGTCTTGAGACTGGACATTGTTACCAATTGGATGGTCTTAACATTGTGGGCCTGAGCTTTAACTATGTCCTCTTAGGAGGTCCAGGCTTGGTTTAGATTTCCACAGTCTCTGTTTATGTTTTCTTCTCTAAAGAAGGCTTTTTCTTTGAGACAATGACTTCAGGCAACATTTGTTCACAGAACAAAGGCTTGGAATTGTGAGCTTACGTCACTCTTTAAGTCTACGTCGGAGAAATGGTAAGAAATGCTCTAGGCTCATTTCTCAAATCTACTTTCTGGAAATAGAGGTAGGAATTGGAACTGCAGCCAAGGACAGCACACTAGCTCCCAATAGGAAATCCAGGCCCTAGACAGGGTCCTAAGTTTCGAGATAAGACTCAAATTACATGAAGACAGACTTGTCCTATGGTTTAATTTATTTTATCTACTAGTTTTCAGAGAGAATAAGCTCAATGCCTTGGTCCCCACTTTCTCTTCTACTTTTTGTTAGGATAAGACAGGAGTGTGCCTTGGGCTCATGTCACCAATCCACATCCTCACCAGGGAAGATGATGTAGTGGTAGTGATGATGTATTGCTTTCTTTAAAGTGAAGAGTGCATATAACTGAGAAAATTCACATCAACACAGAGAAATCATTAGTACGTATGGGACCGAAGGTGGCTGAGACAGACTTCATACCGGCTTCCAATTGAATCTCATGTCCGCATTACAAATCTAATTCAAAATCAATGGCATATGAGGGCAGTGGATGATCTTTCATTCGCCTCTACTTTTGTCTGTTTGTGAAAAAAACTGCCTATGTGAGTAGAAGAAGAAGTAGCACCGTGGCTGTTTTCATAAATGACCCTGAGTGTGCTTTGAGGCAGCGAATAAATAGCGGCTGAAACCAAACCTGTCATATTGCTTTATTGTAGGAAAAATGCTAAGTCGTTGTGAGGAGAACTCTTCATTGCAAAAAGAACGGCTGCTTAAGAATTTCTCTATATCAAACCACAGACTTAAAAACTGGGAGAGACTGGCTTAACCAATACAGAAAAAAAAAGCTGAGATATTGACACTGAAGAAGTTTCTTCTTCAAAGTGTTATGAAAAGGCTTGCAATAGCCTAGCAGAAGAAAGTGAGGTGGAAGTCAACTGAAAATCTCGTACTAAGAATTAGGGAATCTCGCAGTAGTCACAAGACTTTCCAGTGGGATTCACATAACCAGGATGAGACTGGTCTGAGGGCAACATGCGAAAATAATGTGAAATTGGGGTGATGGTGTGTCGCTCACTTTTGTGTTACCCTTCTACATTCCTTGGAAAAATCCCCTTAAGCACTGAGAAAGTAAGATTACCTGGGTAACATAGACCCCTACAGCCCTTCAAATGAAAGGTCATGTCTGCATGAGAAGACTTGATTGAGGACGGTGGCATAGCCTGACACACACTTTTCGTTAGGAAACTGCCCTGAGGTTTTGTCTCTGGTCCGGCCACATTCTTGTATACAGTGGGAGCAGCCATCACATATTAACCACGTTGAAATTTGGAGGCTGAGTCCAAATGACAAATCTACCTTAGAGCGTCGGAATCTCTAGCTGACATTACATTGTATTGCAGCAGAAATGCTCAGTCATTGTGAGCAGAACCTTAACGATTCTGGTGGGAGAACCATGCTATTCTTGAATGTGAACCTTAGACTACTCCTGTCGAGAAGAAATTGCTTAAAGGCCAATGACTCAATGCTGAATTATTGAAAATAAGAGTTTCTGAGACGTGTTTTGAAAACACTTGTTTGAAGATAGAGAAAAAGGAATAAGGTGGAAGTCACCTGAAAATCATGTAGTAATCACCAGGGAATTACATGGAGGTCAAGTGAATACCTGGAGGTATTCACGTTTGGATCAAGGAAGACCTTACAGGTATCTGGTGTCTACCAGGTGACCTGTCTTGTTGCTCTGGCTATAGGTTTTCACCTTTCCTCTTACAATGAATCAAGCCTCAGTTTGTGAACTGTTGTGCACTCAGGCAAAGCTTTTTGTGTATTCAAACGTCCACACAACTTACTCTAGTTCCAACAGAGGACTGGGTTCTGGACCATGGACTTCCAAAGATATTTTTTCCTACCAAGAAGATATTGTGACCGTGTGCCACGTCCTCTATTTAAAGATATGTTTAGTAAAGTTAGGCCGCATTCTGTGTGCCAAGATCTCCGGTCTACATGCTGGAAATTAAAGCAATGCTTGGCTGTGCTTCCAGGCTCTCCATTGAATAATCTGAAAAAAGTTCAGACTTTGATCCAGACTTCTCAGTGTCCAAACTATGTTCTATTACGAGGGGAAATATACAGCTTAGTGCTATATAATATGGTTACCTTTAAATAATTGTATAAATGTAAACTTTGTGATGTGGAATCAGTTTGTGCTGAATGTACTGTTACGATGATACAGGTTAGTGTCTTCGGCCCAATTTCTATTGTAAATACTGTAAAGAGAGGACATTTTTAGAACTGTGCACTGAGTCCTCCATTCTTCCTCCTTCTAGGAAATGACAGTTTGTTTCTGTAGGCCAAGGTGTACACCATAGTTTCACGTAGCAGGGCTAGGCTGGATGTTTATGGGCTTTGGTCTTCAACTGTATATTGTTACCAATTGGATGATCTTGGCATTGTGGCCCTGAGTATAACTGCTTTCTTTTAGGAGGTCAAGACTTCGTTTAGATTGACATAGTCTCCGTTTTACTTTTTCTTCCCCAAAGAAGACTTTTGCTTTGAGGTTTATATCTCACATATAAGTGACATCATGTGATTTTCAACTTTTTCTGTCTAGCTTATTTCCCTTAGCATGATTATCTCAAGTTCCATCCATGTTGTCACAAATGGCAGTATTTCATCTCTTCTTATGGCTGAGAAATATTCCATTGTATATATGTACCATGGCTTCTTTACCAATCATCTATCGTAGGGCACTTCAGTTACTTCCATGCCCTGGCCATTGTGAATAATGCTGCTATGAACATCGGTGTGCAAATATCTTTTTGGATATGGGTTTTCAAGTCTTTAGGATAAATATCCAGTAGAGAGATTACTGGATCATATGGTAGATCAATTCTTAGTTTTTTGAGGAAACTCCATACTGTTTTCCATAGCGGCTGTACCAATTTGCAGTCCCATCAGCAGCGTATGAAGGTTCCTGTTTCTCCACATCCTCTCCAACATTTGTTATAACTTGTCCTGTTGATTATAGCCATTCTAACACGTGTGAGATGGTATCTCATTGTGGTTTTGACTTGCATTTACTTAATAGCTAATGATGTTGAACATCTTTTCATGTATTTGTTGGTCATTGGTACATCCTCTAGGGAGAAGTGTCTGTTTAGGTCCTCTGTTCAATTCACGATTGGATCATTTGCTTTTTGTTGTTATTGAGTTGTATGAGTTCTTTGTATATTTTAGACCCTTATCAAAGGTTTTGCTTGCAAATATATTTTTCCATTCAGATGGTTGTCTCTTTACCTTGTTGTCAGTTTCTTTTGCTGAGAAGAAGCTTTTTAGTTTGATGTAGTCCCGTTTATTTATTTTTGCTTTTACTTCCCTTGTCTTGATGTCAGATTCCTAAAGTCCTCTTTAAGCTCGAGGTCCTTGAGTTTAGTTCCTATGTTTTCTTCTATGCATTTTATTGTTTCAGGTCTTAAATTCCAGTCCTTAATCCATTTTGTGTTAATTTTTGTGTGTGGTGATAGACTACAGACTAGTTTCATTCTTTTGCAGGTGGCTTTCCAGCTTTCCCAGCACCATTTATTGAAGAGACTTTCTTTTCTCCACTGTAGTTTTTGGCATTTTTGTCAAAAATTATTTGCCCATATAAATATGGGTGTATTTCTGGACTCTCAATTCTGTTCCACTGGTCTGTGTGTCTCTTTTGCTTCCAATACCATGCCGTTTGGATTACTGTTGCTTTATAGTATAATTTAAAGTCAGGCAGAGTGATGCCTCCAGCCTCATTCTTTTTTCTCAGGGTGGCTTTGGCAGTTTGGGGCCTTTTGTACATCCATACCCATCTGATAATTTTTTGTTCTATTTCTTTAAAAAATACCAATGGGATTTTGATGGGGATTGCATTAAATCTGTATAATGCTTTAGGTAATAAGGTCATTTTAACTGTTATTTCCAATCCAAGAACACAAAATATCTTTCCATTTCTTTGTATCTTCTTCGATTTTTTTAAATAAGATTTTATAGTTTTCATTATATAGGTCCTTCACATGTTTTGTTAAATTTATTCCTAGGTATTTTAATTTTTTTGTTGTTGTTGTTGCAATTGCAAAAGGAATTATTTTTTCCACCTCTTTTTCTGACACTTCATTATTAGAGTATAGGAACACTATGGATTTTTGAACATTGATTTTGTATCCAGAGACTTACTGTACATGCTTATTGTTTCTATTAGTGTTCTTATGGATTCTTTAGGGATTCTATGTAGAGAATCATGTCATCCACAAATAGTGACAGTTTGACTTCTTTGTTTCCTATTTAGATACCTTTTATATATTTCTCTTGCCTGATTGCAGTCGCTAGGACCTCCAACATTATATTGAATAAAATTGGCGATAGTGGAGAGCCTTGCTTTGTTCCTGATTTTAGAGGGAAGGTTTTTAGTGTTTTACCATTAAGTATAATGTTGGCTGATGGCTTGTCATATATGGTCTTTATTATGTTAAGGTACTTTTGTTCTGTACCAATTTTGTTAAGTGTTTTGATCATAAATGTATGCTGTATCTTGGCCAAGGATTTTTCTGCATCTATTGATATAATCATATGATCTTATTTTTTAATTTGTTTATGTGGTGTATCGCATTAATCGATTTGCATATGTAGAACCATCTCTGTGCCCCTGGGATGAAGCCCACTTGATTGTGGTGTATAATCTTTTTAATATGTTGCAGTATTTGGTTCACTAGTATCTTATCTAGGATTTTTGCATCTGTGTCCATGAGAGATATTGGTCTGTAGTTTTCTTTTTTTGTGTGTTATCTTTACTATGTTTTGGTATCAAGGTAATATTGGCCTCATAAAATCATTTGGGAAGTGTTGCCACCTCTTCAATTTTTTGGAAGAGTTTGAGGAGAATAGGTGTGAAATCTTTGAATGTTTGGCAGAATTCACTGGTGAAGCCATCTGGTCCTGGACTTTTACTTTTTGGTAGGTTTTTGATGATTGTTTCAATTTCCATACTGCTGATCAGTCTATTTAGATTTTCCAGTTCTTGATTCAGTCTAGGAAGGTTGTATTTTTCTAAGTACTGGTTCATTTCTTCTAGGTTATTAAATTTGGTGTCATATAGTTTATCATAGTATTCTCGTATAATGTTTTGTAATTCTGCAATATCAGTCGTTATTTCCTCTCTTTCATCCCTGATTTTGTTTATTTGTGTCCTTTCTCTTTTTTTTTTAGTGAGCCTAGCCAGGCGTTTGTCAATTTTTTTAAACTTCTCAAAGAACCTACTCCTTGTATTTATTTTTTCTGTTGGTTTTTGTTTTCAATTTCATTTATTTCTACTCTAATTTTGATCATTTCTTTCTTTCTGCTGACTTTAGACTTCACTTGTTCTTTCTTTCTTAGTTTTTAAAGAGTCTTATTATCGCTTTTGCCATGTCTGAAATGTTTTGGTATATTGTACTATCATTATCATTTGTTTCTATATATCTCTTGATCTCTCTTTTTATTTCTTCCCTGACCCAGTTATTCTTCAGTAACATGTTGTTTAATCTCCATGTATTTGTGGTTCTTCCTGTTTCTTTTTGAGGTTGATCTCTAGTTCAAAGCATTATGATCAGAGAATATGGTTGGTATGATTTCAACCCTTTTATATTTGTTGAGGCTATCTCCATGTGTCAGTATGTGGTCTATCCTTGAGAATATTGCATGTGCACTAGAGAAGAATGTATAAGCAACTGTTTTGGGATGGAAGGCTCTGTAAATGTCAATTCTGTCCAGCTGATATAATGTGTCATTTAAGGATATTATTTTTTTACTGATTTTCTGTCTGGATGATCTGTCCATATCCGACAGTAGGGTATTAAGGTCCCCTACTACGATAGTGTTTTGGTCTGTTTCTCCATTTAGTTCTGTTAGTAATTGCTTTACATATTTCAGGGCTCCCTGATTGGGAGCATAGATATTAATAAGTGTTATATCTTCTTGGTGCATGATTTTCTTTATCATTATGAAGTGTTCCTCAGTGTTTTTCTTTACCTTTTTTATTTTAAAGTCTATTTCATCTGATATTTGCACCACTAGTTCCACTTTGCTTGAAATATCATTTTCCACTCTTTCAATTTGAGTCTATATTTGTCTTTGGAGCTGAGATGTGTCTCCTGAAGGCAGAATATGGTTGGATTTTGTTTTTTGATCCATTCTACAGCTCTGTGCCTCTTTATTGGTGTGTTCAGTCCATGTACATTTAGGGTGATTATTGAAATATAAGGTCTTTTAAGTCATTTTATCTTTTGCTTTCTCATAGTGTGGTGTTTCCATTGCTTCCTTGTCTTTGTGTTTCTTAATTTCCTTTATTTGGGTTGACTTTTTGGGTTTTACCTATGGTTCTTCTTGCTTTATGTTATATACTTCGGTTCTGAATCTTTGGTGTTTGGTTACCATTACAAGTATGAAAAGGATAGTTGTATATATATAGCCATCCATTTTCTTCTATGCGCGCCTTATCGCCATTCCCTTTAGTGAATTTGGATCTTAGAATCCTCCTCTTTTCAGTCATTGATGTCTCAGTTTGACCCTATGTATGCTGAACGTTCATTACTATCTTGCTATAGCAAATCTCTTCTTATTTTAAGCTTATAATGCCCTGATCCTAGTATGGGTTGCACTTCTCTGCTTTTATCAGCCTGCTAGTCACATTACTCCAAATTATGCATTTTTTTTATCATTTTGTTTTAGTTGAACTGACCCCTTTCAGTATTTCCTATAGTTCAGGCCTTGTAGTGAATTCCCTCAATTTTTGTATGTCTAAAAAGGTCTTTATTTCTCTTTCATATCTAAAGGAGAGCTTAGCTGGATACTTTATTTTTGGCTGGTAGTTCCTTTCATTTAATGTTTTGAATTTCTTTTCCCTGGCTGCCCTGAGAATTCTGTCTTTGTCGTTGATTTTTAATAATTTTAATATAATGTGTCTTGGTGAAGGCCTTTTTAGGTTGAGATAATTGGGCATTCTATTGACTTCTTGAGTTCCAAGCTTGAGCTTATTCCTTAGATTTGAGAAATTCTCATCCACTATTTGTTTAAAAATGCTTACTGGTCCCTGCTCCTTTTCTTCCCCTTCGAGGAAGCCCATTATTCTTGCTTCCTCTCCTGATGGTATCAGCTAGTTCTTGTATTTCTCTTTCCTTATTTTTCATTCTTTGGTTTCTCTCTTCTTCTTTCTGATTTATTTCTAGATTTCTGTCTTCGATATCACTGATCCTTTCCTCCATTTGGCTGACTCTATTTCCCGATCTTGCTATTTCATTTTTCAACTATTGCAGTGTATTCTTTATCTCCAGAAGTCTATTCTGTTCTTTTTGAGACTTTCAATCTCCTGTCTAAGAACTCATTCTGCTCATCCAGTTGATTTTTCAATTCCTAAAATTGTGGATATGATTCATTTCGGATCTCACTGAGTTTTTCAGAAGTATGATCCTGAATTCTCTCTCATTTACATTGCATATTTCTATGTTTGTAAGCTTACTTTCTGGAGATTTTTCTCTTTCTTTCTGAGATGCCTTGTCACCTTAGTTGTTCATGGTGTTTAATGAACTATTTCTCTGCCTGGGCATTAATGGAAGTATAATCTGTTGTTTTTCCAGAAAGAAGATTTATTATATAAAGGTCTCTCTTTAGCCTGTTACAAAGAAGGCACTTTTCTTTTGGTTTCCAGTAGTTAGTGTCTAAGCCTCTTGGATCTCTGCTTTATATAAAGTCTTAATAACTCTTTTTTAATGTTCTTGTAGATATTTAATCACGCTCGCTACCTGTCAGTGTCAGTGACAGTCTCGGAAGCATTTGCTCAGATTCCCCTGGGGCTCCACAGTGATCAGTCTCGGAGGGTTGGGGCTATACAGTGATCAGCTCGGAGGGTATGGAGGGAGAGGCCCTCTGGATTGGGGGTTGGGGACTGAGGCTCAGCCTCAGTTTTGCAAATACTGCTGGCAAAAATCAGCTGTTGTTCCTCTGCAGTCCCACCTCACTTCTCTGTTTTCTGCCCTGATGACTGGGCCCTGCAGCCGGCCAGCCACAGCTCAGTTTTCCAAGACAGGGCTGTTTAGGAAATTGCCACAGGAACTCGCATTCCTTCAGCCCTCTCCCTCCTCCTGCAGGGAGCTCCAGCAGCTGCATGAGGCAGCTTCTTTATTACTCCAAGTCCATCACCCAACACCAGGATTTCTGACCTATGGTAGCTCTTATGGGCAAATCTCACGCTCCAACGTACTGGTATGAATTTTGTGTGTGTTTTTTTGTTGTTGTTGAGTTTTTGATGTTCAGCTTATTGTTGTTTCAAGGGGAGAGATCTAGGAACGTTTCTCATGCCACCATGTTTAATTCAATCTCCAAAAAATATTTTTTTATACTAAATATCTAGAGTATCTACCCATAAATAGGGTTAGAGTGAAGGTTAGGGTTAGGGTTAGGGTTAGAGTTAGCATTAGGGTTAGGGTTGGGGTTAGGCTTAGGCTTAGGGGTATCTTTAGGGTTAAGGTTTATGATTAGGGTTAGGGTTACTTAGGTTTAGGGTTAGGTTAGGTTTCTTATTTTTCAAATTTTCATTATTGCTTACAATGTTATTTTACTTTTTTCTTTTTAAAATTAAAAATTTTGTAACCCTTCTTGACATTGTGCAAAGAATATAGTATCAGTCTACTGTTTTGATTAAATTCATGTTCATATGGCAGTCTTCAAAAATATTTTTTATATTCAGTATCTAATGTATCTTTCCATAAATATGGTTAGATTTAGTGTTAGGGTTCTAGTTAGTGTTAAGGATAGGGTTAGGGTTAGGATTGAGTTTAGAGTAAGTTTTGGGCTTAGATTTTCGCTTAGGCTTAGGGTTAGAGCTAGTGTTAGGGTTGGGGTTAGGGGTTGGGTTAGAGTTAGGGTTAGGATAGGTTTAGGTTAGATGTATGGATGGGTTATGGTTTACGGTTAGGGTTAGAGTTAGGGTTAAGGTGAGGATTAGGATTAGGTGAGGGTTGTTATTTGCCAAATTTTCATATTAGTCTACTTTTACAGTGTTATTTTGCATTTTTTTCTTTTTAAAATTAAATATTTTTTACCTATCTTGACATTGTTGCAAAAGAATATAAACTAGTCTGCTGTTTTGATGAAATTCAAGTTCATAGTGCAGTCTTTAAAAAATTATTTTATATTCAGTACCTGATTTAGCTACCGATAAATAGGGTTAGGGTTAGGGTTAGGGTTAGGGTTAGGGTTAGGATTAGTGTTACAGATAGGGTTAGAGTTAAGGTTATTGTTTTGGTTATGGTTATCATTAGGGTTAGGGTTAGGATAGAGGTCAAGTCTGCATGAGAAGAATGGCTTACAGACAGCGGTGTAGGCTACCAGACAATGATCCTTAGATAGCTGGCTTGATGTTTCGGCTGTGGTCAGGCAACATGTTTGCATGCAATGGGATCTGATCTAGCACTAGAAAATCATATGTCGGTCACGTTATCACCTCACGGTATACACATGGGGGTCATGGAAGACCATGTGGGAATTGTTAGTCACCCTGGTGACTACTCTTGTTCATGAGGGTGTAGGTTTTCACTCTACTTCTTAGAACGAACCAGGTTTCAATGTGTGTGAAATGTTTACCACTCAAGTTTACCTTGAAAATAAAACTGGCATGGTGTCGTGTTTTCAAACATCCATTCTACTTCCTCTGATCCAGGCAGAGGACAGGGTCATGGGCCATGGACTTTTATTGACTTTTTTTTTTTTTTACAAAGATGGTCTTGTTATGTGTGCCAATTCCTCCACCAAAGGTTCCATCATGAAAATTTTAGGCAAATACAATAGGCAAAGGTCTCCATTCTACCTTTTGCAAGTAGGAACAATTCTTGGCCATGCTTTCGATTCCCCTTTCGAGTTCCTGAAAGAAGAGTCCAGGCTTTGTGCCAAGTTTCTAAGTACCCATACTACCTTCTCTTACAAAGGTATAGGCTTGTTGACCTAGGTTACGGTCACTTTTCAATCAATGGCAAAAGGGAAAATTGGTGACCTAGGACCTGGTTATGCTGAGTAGACTGTTAGGATGACAGTCCTACCAGTTTGGTTCCATTGACCCAAATTTGTATCATAAATGCTTTAAATGGAGGACAGTTTTGGTGCCGTGAACCGAGTCCTCCATTCTTCCTACTCCTAGGAGATGACATTTTGGTTCTGTGGGCCAATGTATCCCCAAGAGTTTCTGATACCAGGGGCCAGGCTAGGTGTCGTGGGCCTAGGTCTTCAATCTTGATATGTTACCAAAAGGTTGGTCTAGAACTTATGGTCCTGTGGCTGCCAACTACTTTCTATTAGGAGTTCCATATTTGGTGCTGATTTCCACAGTCTCTGTTCTAGTTTCTCTTCCATAAAGATTGTTTTTGTGTACCAAGGACATAAGGTGACATTCATTCAGAGAGGACAGGCTTAGAACCATGACCCCAAACTACAGTTTCAGTCCTTGTAAGGGAAAGACAGAAGAATGCTGTGGGCCATTTTCACAGCTCTAATTCCTAGAAATATAAGAAGGGATTAGAACTGCAAACCAAAGTCAGCACTCTGCTTCCTGATTAGAAATCTTGGCAGGAAGAAAGGTCCTAGGTCTCGAGGTAAAATTCTCTTACCTGAGGACAGGCTTGCCCTGTGGGGTAAGGTTTCCTCTCTGCTTGTTTTCAGAGAGTACATTTTATTGCCACGAGTACCAGTCTTCCTGGTACTTATCATTAAAAATGGGCTTTGTGATTTGGGCCCGTGTCACCATGCCACATCCTTTCAAAAGAAGACAGTGTTACTGGCATGAATGGAGGCCTCCATTCTTCCTTTTACTGAGAAAATACAGGTTTGTTTTTGGACCATAATCTTCACATTAGTTTCTGAGGACAGGGTTTACTTTAGGTATAGCGTGAGAAGTTGTTTTGTCTAGTCTGTTATCAAGTACAATGTCTTGACCTTGGGAACCTAGGACTGCAAACTAATACCTGTTAGGAGAGTTCAGGCTTGGTGTCACAGGTTTCCCTTGTATAAAGACAGGTTTGCTGCTGTGGGCCTAGGACACCACTTGGCATTAGTTCAGGGATGAGAAGCTTAACCATGGGCCCATGCCACCACTTCAGTATCTGTTAGGAAAAAGCAGAAGAAATGCTGTGGAACTAGGTGTCAGCTCTACTTCCTGGAAAAGGTAAAAGGATTGGAACTGCAATTGAAAGTCACCACTCTGGCTCCTAAGAGATATTCCAGACATGGAGCCATGGTTCTAGTTCCCCAAGTAAGATATTCTTACCAGAGGAAAGACTGGCCTTGTGACTGAATGTCTCCAACCTACTAATTTTCAATGAAGACAGGCTTGGTAGCTTTAGTCCAGGGGTCCATTATATCATAGTTAGGAAGAGACTGGCTTTGTCATAAGCATGAGTCTCCTGTCTACATCATTTGAAGGGAGGACAGTGCTGTTACCATGAACGGAGGACTCCTTTCTTTTCTGTAAGAGTAGACAGCTTTGGTCTGTGGGCAATGCGCTGTACATTCATTTCTGTCACAAGGTCTAGGATGTTGGTAGTGTGAGTAGTTCTTTTGCGTAATCTGTTCAAAATTAGACAGTGTTAACCTTGGGATCATTGGCCTGCTGGATTCACGACGGAATCACATGACAGCCTGGTAGGAATCTGGTGCCCATTAGAGACCTGCCTGTATGAAACAAAGGGAGATCATGTCACATATGGAGATGATGAAGTGCTCCCTTTGGAATGACGAGTGAATATCATTTGATAAAATTCACATAAACACTGAGAAAACATTACTCTTTGTGTAACAGAAGGTGACTGAGATAGCCTCCCAACTGACCTCCAATCGAATGTAGGATGCATATCACAAAACTTACTTGCAGTCAATGGTATATTCTGCCAGTCAATGATCCTGAATTCGTCTCATGTTTTGTGTGTTGTCAGGAAACCTGATTTATTGCAATGGAGGTGACGGTCGCTTATGGAGCACAATGAAATCTGGAGGCTGATTGTGCTGTGAGGAAGCAACTGGATAACTGTGGAAATAGCAGCTGCAATTTTGCTGGATTGTAGGTAAAATGCTGAGTAGATATGAGTACCTCTTTGTGGCACAAAAATGGCTGCCTCACAATTCCTCTCTATCAAATCTCAGACTACAAATTCTGAGAGGGATTGGCTTAATGACCATGGAAAGGAAGCTGAGAATTTGACATTTAGCCAGTTTTTCAAAATGTTCTGGAAACTTTTGGTTTAGGCCAGCAGAGAAAAATCAGGTGGAACTCACGTGAAAATCTTGTGGCAATAACGTGGGTATCTCACCATATTCATGTGGCTGCCCCAGGGGAATCATGTGAACTACAAAAAACTAGACTGAGGGCATCACAGGCAGATCACTTGATATTGGGTGATGGTGTGGCACTCACTTTTGGGTTAGTCTTCTACATTCCTGGTAAAAGTCACATAAATACAGAGAAAAGGAGAGTCAGTGTGTACCAGAGCATGGCCGAGACAGCCACCTCACTGCCCCTAAATCAGAATTTCATGTATGCATGAGAAGAATGGCTTAGGACAGCGCTGTAGGCTACCAAACCACAATATTTAGTTAACTATCCTGAGGTTTTGGCTGTGGTCAGGCAACATGCTTGCAGACAATGGGAGCTGCTTTAGCACATTAACCGCATTTAAATATGGAGACTGAGTTTACTTGAGAAAGGTACATTAGAGCGGTGGAAACAACAATTGCAATTTCGTTGTATTGTAGGTAAAATGCTAAGTCCTTGTGAAAGTACAGCTGACTCAGAATATCTCTATAGCAAAGCGTAGACTACCAATTATGAGAGGGATTGCCTTAGCAAGCATGGAAAGAATGCTGAGATATTGATATGTAGGCACTTTTTTCAATGTGTTTTGGATTCCTTGTTTTAGCCAGCAGCAGAAAATGAGGTGGATGTCACTTGAAAATCTCATAGCAAGAACATGGAAACATGCCATATTCACTTGGCTGCCCCAGAGATTCACAAAACTATCAAGAGACTAGCCTGAGGGCATCGCAGTTTGGACACGTGATATTGGGTGATAGTGTGGCACTACTTTTGAGTTACCCTTCTACATTCTTTGGTAGAATCAACATGAATACAGAGAACAGGAGAGTCCTTGTGTACCAGAGCGGGCCTAGACAGCCACCTCACTGCTCTTCAAACAAAAGATCAGGTCTTCATGAGAAAACTGACTTGAGAACAGTGGTGTAGGCTACCAGAAACGATCCTTAGATAACTGCCCTGAGGTTTCGGATGTGATCAAGCAACTTGCTTGTGGGCAATGGGAGCTCCTCTAGCACATTAACCAAATTTACATATGGAGGCTGAGTTTGCTTAAGAAAGATACTTTAGAGCTGTGGAAACAGCAGTTGCAATTTTGCTGTGTTGTGGGTAAAATGCTGAGTCATTCTGAGGATACCTCTCCATGGCGGAAAGAACGGCTGCCTCAGAATTCCTATATAGCAAACCATAGACTACAAATTCTGAGAGGGATTGACTTATCCTTGGAAAGAAAGCTGAGAAGTTGACATTGAGACAATTCCTTCTACGTGTTCTGGAAACCCTTAATTTAGGACAACAGAGGAAAATGAGGTTGAAGTCATCTGTAAATCTGGTAGCAAGATCACAGAAATCTCAATATTCACGTAGCTGACTTGCGGGAATCATGTGACATCAAGAGCCTGGGCATCACAGGGAGATTACATGACATTGGGTGATAGTGTGGTGCTTCCTTTTCAGTTGCCCTTCTACATTCTTTGGTAAAATTCACATTAACACAAAGAAAAGGAGAGTCCGTGACTACCAGAGCATGGCCTAGATAGCCACGTCACTGCCCTTCAATCAAAAGGTCAAGTCTGTTTGAGAAGACAGGCTTGAGGACAGCACTGTAGGCTACCAGACAAAGATCCTTAGGTAACTGACTTGAGGTTTCGGCTGTGGTCATGCATCCTGCCTGTAGGCAATGGAAGCTGTTCCAGCACTTTAACCACATTGAAATTTAGAGGCTGAGTTGATATGAGGAAGCTACTTTGGGGTGGAAGAAACAACACCCACTATTTTGCTCTATTGCAGCAATAATGTTGAGTCATTGTGAGCATCTCTTAAAGAATTCAGATGTGACTCTTGCACTATTCTTGGATGCGGACCTTAGGCCAGTTGTGTCGAGAGGGAATTGCTTAATGGCCAATGCATTAGCTGAAATATTGAAAATGTGCAGTTTATTAGACATGTTTTGAAAACACTTGGTTGAGCATAGGGGAAGAGGATAAGGTGGAAGTCACCTGAAAATCATGTAGTAATCACTAGAGAATCATGTGTCAGTCACGTTAACACCTCGCGGGATACACATGGAATCATGAAAGACCCTGAGAGAATTGTCTGTCTCCCATGTGACTAGCCTTGTTCCTGGGGACATAGGTTCTCACTCTGCTTCTTAGAACGAATCATGCTTGAATGTGTGTGAAACATTTTCCCCTCGAGTTTACCTTGAAAATGAGACTGGCATTGTGTCATGTTTCCAAACATCCACTCTACTTCCCCTAATCCAGGCAGAGAAGAGGGCTATGCACCATGGACTTCTAATGACTTTTTTTTTTTTTTTTTTTTTTACCAAGATGGTCTTGTTCCGTGTGCCGAGTCCTCCGCCAAAGGTTCCGTTATGAAAATTTAGGTGAGATACACTGTTCCAAGACCTCCACACTACCACCTGGAAATGGGAACAATGCTTGGCCATGATTCCAATCTTCTCATTCGGCTTCCTGAAAGAAGAGTCCAGGCTTTGTGCAAAGTTTCTAAGTGCCTATACTACCTTTTCTTACCAAGGGAAAGCCTTGGTGTCTAGGTTACCATCACCTTTCAAACAATGGCAAAAGGGAAAATTGGTAACATGGAACAAGATTGAACTGAGTGGACTGTTAGGATGACACAAATTTGGTTCCATCAGCTCAAATTTCTATCATAAATGCTTTAAAGGGAAGACAGTCTTAGTGCTGTGAACCAAGTCCTTTGTTCTTCCAACTCCTAGGAAATGACATCTTGGTTCTCCCTGAGAGTTTCTGCTATCAGGGACCAGGTTGGGTGTTGTACACCTAGGTCTTCAGTCTGGACTTTGTTATCAATTGATTGGTCTAGAACTTGTGGGCTTGTGGCTACCAAATGCTTTCTACTAGGAGTTTCAGGCTTTGTGCTGATTTCCACAGTCTCCATTCTAGTTTCTCTTCCATAAAAAAGGCATGTTGCTGTGCGCCTAGGACCGAAGGCAATATTTGTTCAGAGAGGACAGGCTTAGAACCGTGACCCAAACCCACTGCTTCAATCTCTCTTAGAGAAAAACAGAAGAAATACTGTGGGCCAATTTCTCAGCTCTACTTCCTGGAAATAAGGGAAAGGATTAAAAGTGCAAACCAAGGTCACTTCTATGGTTCCTGATTAGAAATCCAGGCAGGAGCCAAGGTCCTAGTTCTCGAGTTAAGATTCTCTTACCTGAGGACAGGCCTTGCCCTATATAGTGTAAGGTCTCTTCTAAATTGTTTTCAGATAGCACGCGTTTATTGCCATGGGAATCAGTCTTCCTGGTTCTTATCGTTAAGAAAAGATAGGCTTTTTGCCATGGGCCCGTGTCACCACTCCACATCCTTTCAAGGGAAGACAGTATTGCTGTTATGAATGGATGCCTCCATTCTTCCTTTTGTTCAGAGAAGACAGCTTTGATTGTGGGTTGTAAACTTCACATGAGTTCTTGGTCACAAGGGCTACCTTGAGTGTAGTGTGACAAGTTGTTTTGTCTAGTGTTATCGATTAGACAGTCTTGACTTGGGAGCCTGGGCTGCACACTAATTCCTGTTAAGAGAGTCCAGGCTTGGTGTCATAGGCCTAATTCTTCATTCTAGTTTCACTTGCGTAAAGACAGGATTGTTTCTGTGGGCCTAGGACACCATTCAACATTTGTTCAGGGAGGAGAGGCTTTGAACCATGGGCCCAAGCAACCACTTCAGTCTCTATTATGAAAAAAAACAAAAGAAAACAAACAAACAAAAAAAAACAAAGGAAATTGTGGGACTAGGTCTCAGTTTTATATCCTGAAATAGGTAAAGGGATCTGAACTGTAAGCCAGGTCACAGCTCTAGCTCCTAAGAGAAATTCCAGATATGCAGCTAATTTTCTAGTTCTCCAAGAAAGATATTCTTTCCAGAGGAAAGACTGGCCTTACGATTTAACATCTCCAACCTACTAATTTTCAACGAGGACAGGCTTGATGGCTTTAGTCCAGGGCTCCATTGTATCATTGTTAGAAAGAGACTAGCTTTGTGTCATGGGGATGAGTCTCAAGTCTACATTATTTAAAAGGAGGACAGTGCTGTTACTATGAATCAGAGGTCTCCTTTATTTTCTGTAAGAGTAGGCAGCTTTGGTCACTGGGCCATGCACTACACATTAGTTTCTGTCAAAAGGTCTAGGATGTTGGTAGTGTGAGTAGGTCTTTTACATAGACTGTTCAAAATTAGACAGTGTTAACTTTGGGAACATCGGCCCGCAAGAGACACAACAGGATAATGTGATCGCCACGTGGGAATACGGTGCCCATCAGAGACCTGCCTATATGAAACAAAGGAAGATCATGTGGCACATGAGGATGTCATAGTGCTCTCTTTGGAAGGACGAGTACATATCACTTGATAAAATTCACACAAACACTGAGAAAACATTAGTCTGCATGTAACACTAGGTGGTCGAGATAGCCTCCCAACTGATCTCCAACTGAATGTCATATCCAGATCACAAAATTTACTTGAGGTCAACGGTATATGAGGGTAAACAATGACCCTTAATTCACCTCAGGTTTGGTGTGTTGTCAGGAAGCCAGCTTTACAAAAATGGAGGCAGAAGTCGCATATGTAGCGCGATGAAAACTAGAGGCTGAGTGTGCTGTGAGGAAGTGACTGGATAGCGATGGAAACAACAGCCGCCATTTGCTGGATTGTAAATTTCTGAGTCATTATATGGATACCTCTTCTAGGTGCAAAGAACGATTGCCTCAGAATTCCTCTCTAGCAAACCTCAGACTACAAATTCTGGAGGGATTGGCTTAATGACCATTGAAAGGAAGCTGAGTATGTGACATTGAGCCAATTCCTTCAATGGGTTCTGGAAACCCTTGGTTTAGGCCAGTAGAAAAAATGAGGTGGAAGTCACCTGAAAATCTTGTCACAAGAATACGCAATCTCATCATATTCACGTGACTGTCTCATGGATATCACAGGACCATCAAGAGACTTGCCTGAGGGCCTCACAGGGAGATCACGTAACATTGTGTGTGGTGTGGCACTCACTTTTGAGTTACCCTTCTACATTCCTTGGTAAAATTCACATAAACAAAGAGAAAAAGAGAATCCTTGTTTACTAGAGAGTGGACGAGACAGCCACCTCACTGACCTTCAATCAAAAGTTCAGGTCTGCATGAGAAGACTGGCTTGAAATAGTACTGTAGTCTACCAGATAATGATCCTTAGATGATTCTCCTGAGGTTTCGACTATGGTCAGGCAACCTGCTTGTAGGCAATGGGAGCTGCTCTAGCCCATTAACTGTGTTTAAATATGGAGGCTGAGTTTACTTGAGAAAGATACTGTAGAGTGGTGGAAACAGCAGTTGCCATTTTGCTGTATTGTAGGTAAAATACTGAGTCATTGTGAAGATACCTCTTCATTGCAGAAAAAGAAGGTTACCTCAGAATTCCTCTATAGCAAACCTTAGACAACAAATTCTGAGAGGAATTGGCTTAACGACCATGGAATGAAAGCTGAGATATTGACATTGAGGCAGTTCCTTCGATGTGTTTTAGAATTCCTTGTTTAAGACAGACAACATCGCCAAATGAGTTGAATGTCACCTGTAAATCTTGTAGTAAGAGTGCTGGAATCTCACGATATTCATGTCATGTCCATGGAAATCACGTGACCATCAAAAGACTGGCCTGAGGAAATCATAGGTTAATCACTTGTCATTGGGTGATGGTGTGGTGCTCACTTTTGAGTTACCATTCTATTTTCCCTGGTAATATTCACATAAACACTGAGAAAAAGAGAGTCCTTGTGTACCAGAGCATTGCCGAGACTGCCACATACTGCCCTTTAATCAAAAGGTCAGGTCTCCATGAGAAGACTGGCTTGAGACAGCGGACTAGGCTATGAAACAATGATCCTTATATAACTGGCCTGAGGTTACGGCTTGGTCAGGCAACCTACTTGAAGACAAGGACAGCGGTTGTTGAACGTTAACCGCATAGAAATTTGGAAGGTGAGTCGGCGGAGGAAACAGCAGCTGCCATTTTGCTCTATTGTGGCAAAAATGTTGAATCATTGTGAGCATAGCTCTTAGAGGGTTCAACGGGGACTCCTGTACTATTCTTCTACGCAAACCTTAGGCCACTACTGTCAAGAGGGAATAACTTAACGGTATAGCGTCAATGCTGAAATATTGAAATTGTGCAGTTTTTGAGACATGTTTTGAAAACACTTGGTTGAGGATAGGGGAAAAGGAATATGGTGGAAGTCACCTGAAAATCACAGAGCAATCACTACGGAAGCATGCGGCAGTCACATTAACACCTAGCGGGATACACATGGGGGTCCTGGAAGACCCCATGGGAATCATTTGTCACCCAGATGACTAGTCTTGTTCCTGAGGGTGTAGGTTTTCACTCTATTTCTTAGAACGAACCAGGCTTGAAGTGTGTGAAATGTTTTCCAATCGAGTTTACCTTGAAAATGAGACCGGCATAGTGTCATGTTTTCAATTATCCACTCTGCTTCCAGGCAGAGGACAGAGTGATCAACCGTGGACTTTTATAGACTTTTTTTTTTTTTAGACCAAGATGGTCTAGTTACGTGTGTCCAAGTTTCCGTTATGAAAATTTAGACGAGATACTCTGGGCCAAAGTCTTCACTCTACTTCCTGGAAATAGAAACAATGCTTGGCCGTGCTTCCAATCTCACCATTCAAGTTCCTGAAAGACGAGTCCAGGTTTTTTGCCTAATTTCTAAGTACTCACACTTCCTTTCTTTACCAGGGGAAAGATTTGGTGCTATAGGGTACGGTCACCTTTCAATCAATGGCAAAAGGGAAAATTGGTGATGTGGGTCCAGGTCGTGCTGAGTGGACTGTTAGGATGACAGAAGTATGTTTCCATTGGCCCAAATTTCTATCGTAAATGCTATAAAGGGAGCACAGTCTTGATGATGTGAACCAAGTCCTCCGTTCTTCCTACTTCTAGGAGATGACATCTTGGTTCTATGGGCCTATGTCTCCCCAAGAGTATCTGGTACCAAGGGCCAGGCTGGGTGTTGTGGGCCTAGGGCTTCAGTCTGTACTTTCTTATCAATTGGTTGGTCTAGACCTTGCAGGCCTGTGGCTGCCAACTACTTTCTATTAGAAGTTCCAAGCTTGGTGCAGATTTCAACAGTCTCCATTCTAGTTTCTCTTCCATAAAGAAGGCTTGTTGCTATGTGCCTAGGACCAAACATTCATTCCAAGAGGACAGGCTTAGATCCGTGACTCCAGGCCTCCACTTCAGTTTCTGTTAAAGCAGAAGAAATGCTGCGGGCCAATTTCTCAGCTCTACTTCCTGAAAATAGGGGAAGGGATTGGAACTGGAAACCAAAGCATTAGAAATCCAGGTAGTAGAGACGTTCCCTGGTCCCAAGTTAAGATTCTCTTACCTGAGGAAAGGATTGCCCTGTGGGGAAGGTCTTCTCTAACTTGTTTTCAGTGAGCACAGGTTTAAAGACATGGATACCAGTCTCCTTGGTAGTTATCCTTAGGAAAAGTGAGGCTTTGTGCCTTTGGCATGTGTCATCACTCCACTTCCTTTCAATAGAAGATGATGTTGCTAGTATGAATGCAGGACTCCATTCTTCCTTTTGTTCAGAGATGACAGCTTTGTTTGTAGTCCCGAAACTTCACATAAATTTCTGTTCACATGGGCTATCTTGGGTGTAGTGTGAGAAGTTGTTTTTTCTATTCTGTTATCAATCATATGGTCTTAGGTGCCTGGACCTGCACACTAATTTTTGTTAGGAGAGTCTAGGTTTGGTGTCACAGGCATAAGACTTCATTTTAGTTTCCTTTTCATATAGACAGGATTGTTTCTGTGGGCCTAGGACACAATTCGTTCAGGGAGGAGAGGCTTAGAACCATGAGCCTGGGCCACCACTTCAATCTCTGTTAGGAAAAAAACAGAACAAATACTCTGGAACTAGATCTCAGCTCTACATGCTTTATAACATGAAGGGACTGGAAATGCAAGCTGAAATCAACTCTCACTCCTAAGAGAAATTCCAGACATGGAGGGAGGTTGCAGTTCTATAACAAAGATGTTCTTACCAGAGGAAAGACTGGCCTTGCGATTTAACGTCTCCGACCTACTAATTTTCAATGAGGACAGGCTTGGTGGCTTTAGTGCAGGACTCTATTTTATCATTGTTAGGAAGGCTCTGTATCATGGGCGTGAACCTCCAGTCTACATCATTTGTAGGGAGGATAGTGCTGTTACCATAAAAGGAGGTCTCCATTGTTTTCTGTAAGAGTAGACAGCTTTGGTTTGTGGGCCATGCACTTCGCATTAGTTTCCGTCACAAGGTCTAGGATATTGGTTGTGTGAGTAGGTCTTTTGCATGGTCTGTTCAAAATTTGACAGTGTTAACCTTGGGACCATTGGCCCACGTGAGTCATGATAGGATAACAGGACGGCCCTGTGGCAATCTGGTGCCCATCAGAGACCTGCCTGAATGAAACAAAAGATCATGTCACACATGGGTTATGATGTATTCATCTCTTCGGAATGACAAGTGCATATCACTTGACATAATTCACATAGTGAGAAAACATTAGTCAGTGTGTGACAGAAGATGGCCGAGACAGCCTCCTAATTGTCCTCCAATCAAATGTCGTATCCACATTACAAAACTTACTTGAGGTCAACAGTATATGCGGCCAGAAAATGAACCTTAATTTGCTTCAGATTTTGTGTGTTGTCAGAAAATCTGCTTTATGGCAATAGAGGAGGCAGTCACATATGGAGCGCAATGAAATCTGGAAGCTGAGTGTGCTTTGAAGAATCGACTGGATAGCGGTGGAAACAGCAGCCACCATTTGCTGGATCATGGGTAAAATGCTGAGTCATTGCGTGGATACCTATTCTTGCTGAAAAGAACAATTGCCTCAGAATTCCTCTATAGCAAACCTCAGACAAAAATATCTGAAAGGAATTGGCTTAATGAATATGAAAAGAAAGCTGATAATTTGACATTGAGCCAGTTCCTTCTACGTGTTCTGGAAACCCTTGGTTAAAACAGCAGAGGATAATGAGGCGGAATTTCACCTGAAATTCTTGTAGCAAGAACCCGGGAATCTTGCAATATTCATGTGGCTGCCCCACGGGATTCATGTGACCATAAAGGGTCTGGACTAAGGGAATCACAGGTTGAACATGTGACATTGGGAGATGGTGTGGTCCTCACTTTGAGTTACCCTTCTACATTCCTTGGTAAATTCACATAAACACAGAGAAAAAGAGAGTCCGTGTGTACCACAGCATGGCCAAGACAGTGACCCCACTGCACTTCAATCGAAAGGCCAAGTCTGCATGAGAAGACTGGCTTGAGAATAGCACTGTAGGCTACCACACAACGATCCTTAGCTATCTGGCCTGAGTTTTTGGCTCTGGTCAGGCAACCAGCTTGTAGGCAATGGGAGATGCTCTAGCACATTAACTGCTTTTAAATATGGAGGCTCAGTTTATATGAGGAAGATACTTTAGAGCGGTGGAAACAGCAGTTGCCATTTGCTGCATTGTAGGTCAAATACTGAGTCATTGTGAGGATATCTCTTCATCACTGAAAGAACGTCTGCCTCAGAATTCCTCTATAGCAAACCATAGACTACAAATTCTGAGGATTGGCTTAAGGATCATGAAAAGAAAGCTGAGATATTGATATTGTGGCATTTCCTTCAACATGTTTTGGAATTCCTTGTTTTATCCAGCAGCAGAAAATGAGGTGGATGTCTCCTGAAAATCTTATAGCAAGGACGCAGGAATTGTGATATTCATGTCTTGTCCCACAGGAATCACGTGACCCTCAAGAAAATGGCCTGAGGCCATCACAAGTTGATCACGTGACATTGGGTGATGGTATGGCACTCACTTTTGAGTTACCCTTCTACATTCCTTTGTAAAATTCACATAAAACTAAGAGAAGGAGAGTCCTTGTGTACGAGAACGTGGCCAAGACAGCCACTTCCTGCCTTTTAATCAAAAAGTCAGATCTCTATGAGAAGACTAGCTTGAGAACAGCTGTGTAGGCTACCAAACAATGATCCTTAGATAACTGTCCTGAGGTTTCAATTTTGTCAGGCGACCTGATGAAGGCAAGGAAAGCGGCTGTCACACATTAACCACGTTGAAATTTGGAGGCTGAGTTGGCTTGAAGAAGCTACTTTGGAGCGGAGGAAACAGTGGCCTCAATTTTGATCTACTGTAGCAAAAATGCTGAGTTATTGTGAGCATAACTCTTAAAGGTTTCTGGTGCAACTCTCGCATTCTTGGATGTGGACCTTAGGCCACTACTGTCAAGTAGGACTTGCTTAATCGCCAAGGCATCAATGCTGAAATATTGAAAATGTGCAGTTTATGAGACGTATTTTGGAAACATTTGGTTGAGAATACGGGAAGAGGAATAAGGTGGAAGTTACCTGAAAATCACATAGTAATCACTGTGGAATAATGCGGCGGTCACATTAACACCTCGCGGAATACACATGGGTGTGTGCCTATGATTGAAAGCAAAATTTCTTCACAGAGGACAGG
>NW_006494608.1:5703093-5707321 GCF_000325575.1 Pteropus alecto | reverse complement strand
AGAAATGCTGTGATACAATTTCTCAGCTCTATTTTCCGTAAATAGGGGAAGGAATTAAAACTGCAAACCAAGGTTAGCCCTCTGGTTCCTGATTAGAAATCCAGGCAGGGGGCAAGGTCCTAGGTCTCGAATTAAGATTCTTTTACCTGAGGACAGGCTTTCCCTGTGGGGTAAGGTCTACTCTATACTAGTTTTCAGAGAGCTGCAAATTTATTGCAATGGGTACCAGTCTCCCTGGAACTTATCATTAAGAAAAGAGGGGCTTTGTGTCTTGGGCCCATTTCACAAGTCGACATCCTTTTAAGGGAAGACCATGTTGCTGATATGAACAGAGACCTCCATTCTTCCTTTTCTTCAGAGAAGACAGTTTTGTTTGTGGGCCATAAACTTCATGTTTCTGTTCACAGGTGCTAACTTGGGTATAGTGTGAGAAATTGCTTTGTCTAGTTTGTTATTAATTAGGTGGAATTGACCTTGTGATCCTGGGTCTGCACACTAATTCCTGTTAGGAAACTCCAGGCTTGGTGTCACAGGCCTATGTCTTCATTCTACTTTTCCTTGCATAAAGACAAGATTGTTGCTGTGGGCCTAGGACAGCATTCGACATTTGTTCAGGGAGGAGAGGCTTAGAACCATGGGCCCAGGCCACCACTTCAAAAACTGTTAGGAAAAACAGAAGAAATGCTATCAGACTAGATCTCAGCTCTATCTTCTGGTAAAGATGAAGGGATTGGAACTGCAAGCCACATTTAACACTGTAGCTCCAAAGAGAAATTCCACCATGGATCCAAAATTCTAGGTCTCCAAGAAAGATATTCTTACCAAAGAAAAGACTAGCCTTGAGATTAAATGTCTCCAAACTACTAATTTTCAGTGAAGACAGGCTTGGTGGCTTTAGTCCAATGCTCCATTGTATTATTGTTAGGAAGAGACTAGCTTTGTGTCATGGTCGCGATTCTCAAGTCTACATCATTCTAAGGGAGGATGGTGAAGTTACCATTAATGGACGTCTCCTTTGTTTTCTGTAAGAGTAGACAGCTTTGATCTGTGGGCCATGGACTTCACATTTGTTTCTGTTACAAGGTCTAGGATGGTGGTAGTGTGAGTAGGTATTTTACATAATCTGTTCAAAATTAGACAGTGTTAACTTTGGGAACATCAGCTCATATTAGTCACAACAGGATCACGTGACCTGCCCGTGGGAAATCCCATCAGAGACCTGTCTCTATGAAACAAAGGGAGATCATGTCACACAGGGATTATGACATCGTGCTCCCTTTGGAATGATGAGTGCTTATCACTTGATAAAATTCACATAAACACTGAGAAAACATTAGTCAGGGTGTAAAAGATGATAATCAAGACAGACTCCTACCCGACTTCCAATCGAATGTCATATCCACATCGCAAAACGTACTTGAAGTCAACGGTATATGCAGCCAGTCAATGATCCTTAATTAGCCTCAGGTTTTGTGTATTGTCAGGAAACCTGCTTTATGGCAATGGAGGCAGCGGTCGCATATGGAACACAATGAAACCTGGAGGCTGAGTGTGCTGTGAGGAAGTGACTGGATAGCAGTGGAAACCACCACCTCCATTTGATGGATTACAGGGAAACTGCTATGTCTTTGTGTGGATACCTCTTCTTGGCGCAAAGAACGGCTGACCCAAAATTCCTCTCTAGCAAACCGCAGAGTACAAATGTTGAGAGGGACTGGCTTAATGACCATGGAAAAAAGCTAAGAATTTGACATTGAGCTACTTCTTTCAATGTGTTCTGGAAACCCTTAGTTTAGGCCACCAGAGGAAAATGAGATGAATGTCTCCTGAAAATCTTGTAGCAAGAACACAGGAATCTCGCCATATTCACGTGGCTTCCCCTGCGGGAATCACGTGACCATCAAGAGACTGGGAATCACAGGTTGATCATGTGACATTGGGTGATGGTGTGGTGCTCACTTCAGAGTTACCCTTCTACATTTCTTGGTAAAATGCACATAAACACAGATAAACTGAAAGTCCGTGTCTACCGAGCGTGGTGGAGACGGACATCTCTCACTGCCCTCCAATAAAGGTCAAGTCTGCATGAATAGACTGACTTGAGGACAGTGTAGTAGGCTACCTGACAATGATCCTTAGGTAACTGGCCAGACACATTGGCTGTGGTCAGGGAATTTACTTGTAAGCAAGTAACTACTCTAGCACATTAACGCATTTAAATATGGAAGCCGAGTTTACTTGAGGAAGGTACTTTAAAGTGTTGGAAACAGCAGCTGCCATTTTGCTGTATTGTAGGTAAAAGTCTGAGTTATTGTGAGGATACTTCTCCATGGCGGAATGAACGGTTGCTTCAGAGTTTCTCTTTAGCAAACCATAGACTACAAAATCTGAGAGGGATTGGCTTAATGACCACAGAAAGAAAGCTGAGAATTTGACATTGAGCCAGTTCCTATCAACATGTTTTAGAATTCCTTGTTGTAGCAGCAGTGGAAAATGAGGTGGATGTCACCTGAGAATCTCGTAGCAAGAACGTGGAAATCTCGCAATATTCACATCTTGTCCGACAGGAATAACGTGACTATCAAGGAACTGGCCTTAGGGCATCACAGGTTGATCACTTGCCATTTGGTGATGGTGTGACACTCACTTTTGAGTTACCTTTTTACATCCCTTGGGTTAATTCACATAAACACTGAGAAAAGGGGAGTCCTTGTGTACCAGAGCGTAGCTGAGACAACCACCTCCTGCCCTTTAATTGAAATTTCAGATGAGCATGAGAAGACTGGCTTGAGGACAGTGGTGTAGGCTACTAAACAATGATACTTAGATAACTGGCCTGTGGTTACGGCTTCGTCAGACAACCTGCTTGAAGGGAAGGGTAGCGGCTGTCGCACATTAACTGCTTTGAAATTTGGAGGTTGAGTTGGCTTGAGGAAGCTATTTTGACATGGAGGAATAGCAGCTGCCATTTTGCTCTATTGTAGCAAAAATGCAGAGTCATTGTGAGGATAACTCTAAAGGCTTCAGGTGGGATTCCCACACTATTCTTGGATGTGAACCTTTGGCCTCTACTGTCAAGAGGGAATAGCTTAATGGCCAATGCATCAATGCTGAAATATTGAAAATGTGCAGACCATGAGACATGTTTGAAAAACACTTTGTTGAGGAAAGGTGAAGAAGTATAAGGTCACCTGAAAATCATATCGCAATCACTAGGGAATCATAAGGTGGACATGTTAACACATCGCGGGATACACATGGGGGTCATGGAAGATCACACGTGAATCATTTGTGACTCAGGTGACTAGTCTTCTTCCTGAGAGTGTAGGTTTCAATCTACTTCTTAGAAGGAATTGGGCTTCAGTGTGTGTGAAATGTTATCTACTCGTTTATCTTGAAAATGAGACTGGAATGGTGTCCTGTTTTTAAACATTCGCTCTACTTCCCCTGATCCAGGCAGAGGACAGGGTCATGGGCCATGGACTTCTATTGACTTTTTTTTTTTTTTTTTAACCAAGTTGGTTTTGTTACCTGTGCTAAGTCCTCCACCAAAGATTTCGTTGTGAAAATTTAGGCTAGATACTCTGAGCCAAGTTCTCTAGTCTACTTCCTGGAAATAGGAACACTGCTTGTCCATGATTCCAATCTCCCCATTTGAGCTCCTGAAAGCAGAGTCCAGGCATTGTGCCAAGTTTCTAAGTGTCCACATGACCTTCTCTTACCAGGGGAAAGGCTTGCTGTTGTAGGTTACGGTCACTTTTAAATAAATGACAAAATGTAAAATTGGTGACGTGGGACCAGATTGTGCTGAGTAGACTCTTAGGATGACACAAGTTTGGTTCCATCAACTCAAATTTGTATCATAAATGATTTAAAGGAAGAACAGTCTTGGTGCCGTGAACCAAGTCCTCTGGTTTTCCGAATCCTAGGAGATGACTTCTTGGTTCTTTGGGCCAATGTCACCCCAAGAATTTCTGGTCCCAGGGGCCAGGCTGTATGTTGTGGGCATAGGTCTTCCTTCTGGACTTTGTTACCAATTGGTTGCTCTAGACCTTGTGGGCCGGTGGCTGCCAACTACTTTCAATTAGGTTTTTCAGGCTTGTTGCGATTTCTACAGTCTCTGGTCTAGTTTCTATTCCATAACGAAGGCTTATTGCTGTGTGCCAAGGACTGAAGTCGACATTCATTCAGAGAAGACAGGCTTAGAACCATGACACTAGGCCAAGGC
>NW_006494608.1:5666549-5703073 GCF_000325575.1 Pteropus alecto | reverse complement strand
AGAAGAAATTCTGTGGTACAATTTCTCAGCTCTAATTCCTGGAAATAGGGGAAGTGATTGGAACTGCAAACCAAGTTCAGCACTCTGGTTCCTGATTAGAAATCCAGGCAGGAAACAAGGTCCTAAGTCTCAAGGTAAGATTCTCTTACCTGAGGACAGGCTTTTCCTGTGGGGTAAGGTTTCTTCTAACTAGTTTTCAGAGAGCTACAGGTTTATTGCCATTGGTACCAGTCTCCTTGGTACTTATCGTTAGAAAAAGAGAAGCTTTGTGCCTTGGGCCCATGTCACCACCTCACATCCCTTCAAGAGAAGACAGTGTTGCTGGCTCAAATAGATGTCTCCATCCTTCCTTTTGTTCAGAGAAAACAGCTTTGTTTCTGGGCCGTAAACTTCGCTTGAGTTTCTGTTCACAAGGGCTATCATGGGTGTAGTGTGAAAAGTTGTTTTGTCTTCTCTGTTATCAATTAGATGGTCTTGACTTTGGGAGCCTGGGCCTGCACACTAATTCCTGTTAGGAGAGTCCAGCCTTGATGTTGCAGGCCTAAGTCTTCATTCTAATTACATAAAGACAGGATTGCTGTTGTGGGCCTAGGACACCACTCGACATTCGTTCAGGGAGGAAAGGCTTAGAACCATAGGCCAAGGCCACCACTTCAATCTCTGTTAGGAAAAAAACAAAACAAAACAATAAGTGCTGTGGGACTAGGTCTTAGCTCCACCTGCTAGATAAGGTGAAGGGATTGAAACTGCAAGCCGAAGAAACCACTCTCACTCCAAATAGAAATTCCAGACATTGAGCCAAGTTTCTAGTTCTCCAAGAAAGATATTCTTACCAGAGGAAAGACTGGCTTTGCAATTGAACATCTCTAATCTACTAATTTTCAAAGAGGACAGGCTTGGTGGCTTTAGTCCAGGGCTCCATTCTATTATTGATAGAAAGAAACTGGCTTTACGTCATAGGTTCAAGTCTCCATGGTACATCATTTGAAGGGAGGACAGTGTTGTTACCATGAGCAGAGGTCTCCTTTGTTTTATGGAAGAGTAGACAGCTTTGGTCTGTAGGCCATGCACTTCACATTAGTTTCTGTCACAAGGTCTAGGATGTTGGTAGTGTGAGTAGGTCTTTTGTGTAGTCTGTTCAAAATTAGACACTGTTAACCTCAAGCCCATCGGCCCACAGGATTCATGACAGGATCTCATGACTGCCCCATGGGAATCCGTTGCCCATCACAGACCTGACTGTATAAAACAACGGGAAATCATGTCACACATGGGGATGATGAAATGCTCTATGATCTATGACTTAGCAATTTGGTAAATTATACCTTTGTAAACACAATTGAAGCATTTATTCTTTTTCTCCCTACTGACCCCTCCAGAATTCAGAAACTCTTAATGAATATTTTCATTTTCATGGCAATGTGATTATTTGCATAAGTTCAGTAAGAATCTGTTCTCTTTATAATAGGACATAACTGGAAACTGGTCTTCATTATCAAAACTTTGACTAGAATGTCATATTTTAAAGAGAAATACATAGACTTAGCTATGATCAGACAGCTTTAAGGAATTAAAATTGACTTATGGAAGTCCTTGGAACTATTGGCCTGGTATCTTGCTTACATCTTTCCCAGCAGCCTTACCATGTAAGTAAAGAATGTCACTTCTTGGAAGGTGCAGAGACCTCAAGATATTTTGGGGACCTTAAGAAGATAGAAATTCACCAAAATCTATAGGTATTGCAGGCCAAGTCTAATGGCAAGTCCTTGGCTTTTCTGGCCTTGCGAGGACTTTTAAGTTCAATCTGAATATTTCTTATAAAAAATTCCAGCAAAACAGTGCCTGTATGGTTAATTCATATTCTTGTTGGACTTATACAAATAGTCAGGTAAGTTTATTGAAATGACTTATTTTGCAAATAAATTAATCTTAATTTGGCTATCTTTGGTAAAAATAGGGGTGATCAGAGAAGGAAAATATGTTTCAAGAGAAACTATAATATACCTTTGTGGATATTAGATTCTAGCACTGTTCATTGTTCTTTGGGTTTTGTTTTGTTTTCTACTTGTAAACAACTGGATCTTGAATTTTTCTAGTTTCCTCCAATATCTACCTGTGACTCTCCAAACGTGTTTCCAATTTTTCTCCCATCTTTTGACTAGAAATCACAAGAACTAAAACTGCCTTTTTTCAAAGCCATGAAAGTTAACAATGGACAACTTGATATAAATTCAGAAAACCACAACTTATGCTTAAACAATCTCAGTGACTGATGTTGTGTAAGCAGCCCAGAGAATTTACCTTAGCACCTGATTACATCATCAGAAACATTTCAAACTACAAAAGATGCTTCCAGCCTTACATCTAGAAATCTCAACTGATAGACTTACAAACTCGGAAGCTGGTTTATAATTTGATCTGATCATTAACCTTTGTTTTTCTTTTGTTTTCCAAGATATATCTCTTATTAAATACCTGATATTATGGGATTTAACCTGTATAGTCCATTGTTTGGCCTAGAGCTCTAAGACTCCAACAGATCACTTTAGAGTCCTCAGCACATGGGTCCCATGGGTCCTTAGACAATAGGACTACTTCAGATTACTTGCTGGCAAAACGAGGAGTCTTTGCAGTAGCTAATACAACATGCTACATCTACATTACACCTCTGGAGAAGTTGAGACTCAGATAAATAAAATCATGCAGAGGGCTACAAGATGTGAGAAAGAAAGACCCGTTAGACAATCTCTTTTCCTGACTACATTCTGGAATGGGAAGTCTTTTCATGGGTTATTTACATGGCATATTATGTTTTCTGTTAGAGGCTGTATGTTTCTGACTAAATACTAGATTGAAAGCAGGGCTCCCAGAGAAAAAGCAAACTAATGTAGTACAGAGTATTCATGATAAACCAGGAACTAAAGAGTATTTTCAATTGAATGTAAGACAGTTTAATTCCTATAACCCCTGAACTCAGCCCCTTTTCGGCAGGAAGCAGCCTGAGCAGTTTGACCTTTCTCCCTCAAGATTAAGTAAAAATTAAAAGAAAGGGGGAAATTGTAAACTTGCAAAAACTTCACTTCTTTAAAATAATTTTCTCTCTTCTCATTTTCCTTTATTTCAACTGGCCTTGTCTGGTCTGATAGCACCATGACTCACTTGCTTTTTTTCTTTCCTTATCCTTCCATTTTTGCACATACTACATGACCACTCCCTTAATCATTAAGCCCTAAGGACAAACAGTCTTAGGAACAAAACTTCAAGTTTATTGACCATATAAAAGAGTTTTGGTCAAACTAAAGATAACATCTTGATCTCGGTTGAATTTCAGCTCCAGACTCACCAAGGTGAAAAGACCCTACTGACCACAGCCCCTTGAAACCAGACAGAACAATGCCATGACTGATATCAGGACCCAATACAATGATCAAAGGAGGAGATGTGGGAGGGTTACATGAAATCCACTGATGGTAGATTAAGGGGGCAGAAGAAAGCAAAGCAGAGGAAAATCTCTGAAATTGGACGAAAAGTAAAACAAAGAGACATATACTTCTTTTACATTGGTGAGTACAGGATTGTTAATAATGAACATTTCAGCACATAGAGATGGTATTTGAGGAGCAAGATAACCATGAGGTGTTCTGTGGTTTTTGCTCTGGTGCCGTGGATGCGCTCAAGAGGTCCAGAAGAAGGGGATTCCTCTGACATTCCAAAGGTATGTTATTTTAGAAGCAAAAAAGACAATAGACAGGGTCATTTAAGGTGAAGATTCTCCCTTTGTCAAGGGAGTTATATAGACCTGGGATGTGACTATTTGCCATGATCCACTTTTAGTTAGGAATTTTGATGTTTAGACCATCCTATGTGATTACTTTCAGTCTCTGAGTTTGTAAAGCCCATCCTGCAGGCCTTCCCTGAGGTCATCGGATTTAGTATGAGACTCTTTTTTTTTTTTTTTGTCTACATGTTTAAAGGACCTTTCCTCTCTGGTCCCTATGCTAACAGAATTGTAGACGCTCTATCCTATTATTCTAGTTTCAGTTCTTTCTCTAACTTTTTAACCCTGGCTCCTACCTCTAGCTGGCTGTTGGTGGCCATTGAACTACCCATAAGAGAGGCCAGCCCACAGCTGTGGCCATGTGTGTTCTATCCTTGCCACGGTGCATAATGTGTACTTCTGCAAACAAATACATAAGACCAGCTGGCATTTGGGGGGCATTCCTCCCTTCGTACCCATGAGGCAGTTTGGCATATAGGCCACCCCATCTCACATAAAGGTAGATGGCGAGCTTAGGATTTCCCCCAGAGGCAGTAGTCTTCACACCCCCAACCTTGCTCTGCACATTCCCCTTACCCATCTGTTTCATTTTCAGTCTCCTGGCTGGCTTGCCAACTACCCAATGGTAGAGCAAAGTTGTAATGGCTATCATAAGGAGAACGTATCTTCATCTCAAAAGATGAAGCAGGCAACTCCATAGAATATAAAAGCATTTATTACAGAGTAATTTACTTAGGAGTAGATTGGGTCAGAGCGGACAGATGGCCCAGCAGTTTTATGCAAATTGTTCTCTTATAAAGACTCCTGTTACTGTACTGTTTTTACAGTATAACTCAGGTACTCTTGATTGATAAGACAAAGGGACAAAGAATATAATAGTGCCAGGGGCCATAACTCCTGGTGAGTGGTACTATCACCAGTTTAATATTCATCTCAATTGTCATTCTAGTCATTACTGACAAATTGTATTTATGATCACATTACATTTTAGGGAAGACAGGTAATCATTAACTAAAAGGCTTTGATATGTTTACTAAGGGCAGTGAAGTTGGTCAAAGGTCACATCATGAAAAGACAAAGATGGAGATGGTTTCTGTTCACATCTACATCTATATAAGCATGAACTTTGGAGTTATTCAGTCTTAGATTAAAATCCCAGTTCTGCTGTTTATTATGTAATCGGTGCAGCTGATATATTTTAGTTTCAGTTTTATTATCAGTAGGGGTGATGTTTAAAATTCTTAATAACTGGTATAGTCCAGGTGCTGACCGATCACAATAAACACTGTGACCAAACACTGTGAATCAAAATAGATGGCGTTGAATAACTGGTTCAGCTGTGCCAGTTTGAAGTGACTGAAGATCAACACTGCTCATCTGTAAAATAGAACTGTAATTATTTATATACATCTGGCAGTTTTGTGAGGAAGTAATGTAGTATAAGTTTGTAAAAAAGACAGAGCCTATGACATGGTAAACACTTAATAAATGATACTTACTAATGCTATTATTTATTAAAAGGTTAGGAAGCACTAATATACTCTGCAAACTTTCTCTGGGTGCACTCTTGTCTCTTTGTCCTGTCCACCATTGTCAATGAGCACTCCATTCTCTGAGTTTTCATAACACTTTAAATCACCGATATAGCAAATTATTGCATTTTATTGTATTTAGTGGTAGGGTATGGAGCGATATTCAAAATATCATAACAGAAACTGTCTGTAATGCCAGGCCTTTTGCTGCTGGGTCATGGGGATATCTGGTGAGTCTCAGAGATGAGACCTGGTTGTGAATAATATTGTTGCTGTGGGGGAGTGCGGTGATACAGGGTCTTATGGCATCAGCTATTTATAAACTAGTACGGAAGCATTTCTATATATAGCAACCAATAGAGTCACAATGGTGTGCCGTGGCTGAATTTGAGCTCATAGTATAAGTTGCATCTCCCTTGATAGGCTAATGACTCTTTTGTGACTGACTTGGATAATCAATATTGATTTGTAATAGAGTTAAAAACATGCACACACATAAAAGAAGCAGTTAAACAGCAGCAGGGTGTGGGGTGGGCCTTAGAGAAGGAGAAAATACTTTCAGAGAAAATTTCCCCAATAAATAATAGAGATGAATAAGAATACCTGTGCTTTAAGAGTGGAAGAAAGAATCAATTAAGTTTTTAAAGCAAAGATAAAAACCACTCATACTTGATGGTCGCAGTTGGTTTGTAAAGTATTTGATAAAATCATCTTCCAGAGTAAGAATAATTGGAGAATAAAATTTTAAAGATAGTTAGTTTGCAATAACCTTGGTATAAATTGTCTTGATAAATTTGAACACTAAATGAAAAGAATTATGAGAAGTTTTAAAAATTCAAGGTGAATATGCTACGAAATTTCTCACATTGGGTGTAATTAAAGCTATATGTTAACTGAAAAGACAGCACGCTTGCCACAAAATTCTAGAAATGGAGAACAGATTAGTGATTGCTAGATGTTATAGAAAGAGTGAGAGACAGGGAATTAGAAATTGTGGCTATGAAAGGATAGCACTTGGAATCCTTGTGATACATCTGTTCTGTATCTTGAGTGACTACACACACACACACACACACACACACACACAGAGTATATGAAAAACTGTTATCTGAATAAACTCCGTAGATTATACCAATGTCAATTTCCTGGCTTTGATATTATAACATAGTTACGAAAGAATGTTACCATTGGAGAAAACGGGGTGAAGGTACATAGACCCTTCGTTTACTTTTTTTCCCCCCCAAACTTCCCATGAATCTATACTTATTTCAAAATAAAGATTTTAAATAACAGCATACTTCAGAGGGGAGCAGGGGAAATGGCGTCGATGATGGAGGCTCTGTTCATCCCTCTGGCAATCAAATCAAAGTTGTGACGGAAACAAGGAGTAAAACAGCAAGGAAAAATCGCTTGGGATCTAGATGAACAAGCCATACAACTAGGGAGAAATCTAAGCAATCATCCTGAAATGGCAGAAGGTAGGACAGGGTGAGAATACGAGGCTGCCCTGTCCCAAACGACTGAGTGAGACAGAGGCTGCTGCAGACGCCTCTTAAAGGGGCTGCGGCCGTGAGTGGACTTCTGTGGTGATGGACCTGCTCGCGATGAGCACCAGTGCCAGTTCAGCTGCGCAGGAACTTACAGGGTGACACTGAGTTGTTGGAGTGAGGGTCGTGGCGAGGCTCTCTCCCTGGCCGAAGTGCCAGCAGTATCCATTGTTCCTGTTGAGCCCTCCCCCTACCCAGTGTGCAGACTCAACGCTGCCATAGCAGTGATGTCATCAAACTGGATAACAGAGATCGCTCAGCCCAGAGGATTCCCTGAAACTCTGCCTCCCCCAACTCGCAGCCCCAGCCAAGTTACATCCAGGGTGTATCCTCCAGGAGTCGGGGGCTCCTTGCTGAGCAGCGCCAAGACTCACACTGGTGACAGCTGGACTTGGTTTCTGGTGTGGCCTTTTGAGGCAACTATAAGCACAGCACCTGTGGATTGCTTGCTGAATCTTAAAAGGTGGCCCCAGAGGGGAACAGGCTGGGGCTAAATCTGACCTGCAGCTGAACCCCTCTCAGGATTGTGCCACTGGACATTTACTACACAAACTGTATTAATAAAACCGGGAGACTTAGAAGCTTTGCTTAATACACAGACACAGACACAGAAAGGCAGCCAAAACGGGAAGACAAAGAAGCAGAAACCATATGAAGAACAGAAGAGATCCAGAAACAATGTCAAGCAATCTAATGGATGCAGAGTTCAAAATACTGGTTATAAGGATGCTGAATAAACTTAGGAGAAGTGTAGATGAATTCAGTGAGAACTTTAACAAAGAGATAAAAAAAATATAAAAATGGAAATGGAGATTATAAAAGAGAACCAGTCAGAAATGAAGAACACATTATCTGAGATGAAGAGTATATTAGAGGGAATCAATAGCTTGGATAAATAAGATAAATGAACCACTACTATAGAGGATGGGGAAACCAAGGACACTCAATTGGAATAGCAAAACAGATGCCAAGACTATAATAATAATTTAAGGAGCCTATGGGACACAATTAAATGTAAAAAAATCTGTGTCATAGGGGTACCTGAAGAAAAACAAGAAGTTGAAGAGCTATTTGAAGAAGTAATGATGGAAAACTTCCCTAATCTGGTGAAGAAAATAAACATATAACCTCAGGAAGCTCAGAGTCCCAGAAAAGATGAACCCAAATAGTCCCACACCAAGACACATTAAAATTAAAATGCCAAAGATTAAGTACAAAGAGAGAATCTTAAAAGCAGCAAGAGAAAAAGCAGTTAGTTACCTATAAAGACACACCCATAAGACTGGCAGACTGATTTCTCAAAAGATGAGCTTGGCACAAAATATTCCATGTGATGAAAAGCCAGGGTCTACAACCAAGAGTCCTTTATCCAGCACAGCTATCATTTAGAGTCAAAGGGCAGATAAAGAGCTTCCCAGACAAAAATAAACTAAAGGAATTTATCAGCACCAAGCCAGTAATATAGGAAATGTTGGAGAGATTTAAGAAGAAAAAACATGTATCAAAAACATGAAAATGAATGGTAAACTACATTCCTATCAACAAGTACCTCAAATGGAAAAGAATTAAGTGCTCCAAACAAAAGACAGAGTGGCTGAATGGATAAGAAAACAAGATCCCTACATATGCTGCCTACAAGAGACTCACTTCAGATTAAAAGACACATACAGACTAAAAGGGGATGGAAAAAGATATTGCCTTGATGGATCTGAAGGGTATTGCGTTGAATGAAATGGGTTGGATAGAGAAAGACAAATATCGCATGATTTCACATACAAAAGTGGAAATAAACTCATAGGTACAAAGAATATTTTGAGGGATACTAGATGGGAGCGGGGTTTAGGGGGGGAAATAGGGCAAAGGGATTGAGAGGTGCAGGTGGATGGTTGTAGAGTAGACATGGGGATGTAGAGTATAGCATGGGAAAAATGGTTAATAATGTTGAAATGAATATGTTGGGGGGAGGAGGAGTGCTGGATTTGGTGGGGTGATCGCTTTGCAAGTTGGGTGGATCTCTGAACTATATACTGTACAGCTGAGGCTGGTGTGTCGTATGCTAACTATAATCGAAAAAAATACCTCATTGAATTGTACAATGTAAATGCAGGCAATTAGTTGTCTATTATATTTCAATAAAGATAGGAAAAAACAGGGAAAAAAGGAATAAAAAAATGACGGCACACTTAATTGTATAGCCACAGTTTATATAATTTTATAAATCAGCTGCTCCTTTCTTAACTCTGTGCTTTGTCTCACAGTATTTCCTCAGACAGAAATGTTCTTCCCTTCCTTTGTCTAAATCTACCTGTCATTTTAAGACATCTTCCTAGCAGCTTTAACTAATTAATTTTTCATTGTCCTTCTGTTGAGCAACTTTACACATCTTAAATTTAATCTGACTTATCAGTAATATTTTTCTCTCCCCCTCATAAGTAAATGGTGGTTGCTGGGGCACACAATCTAGAATAAAAAACTCATTACCCCACTTACTAATGGCTCCCTTTAGCAATAGTCTCAGTTAAAGAACTCTGTCTCACCCATGGCTGTGTTGCTTTCCTAGAGTGGTCCATATCCAATAACCTCTTGCCTCACCTCAGGATATTTTGAAAAGGTCATTTTTAATGTATGTAGGATCTGTAGTGATTAACTCCTCTTTCATTCCAGCACCTCTGGTTGTCCCAAAAGCTATTTTCTGATTTTTCTTTCTTTTTCTTTCTTACTTTTTAAAAATTTATTATTATTATTATTTTAATTTTCTAGGTTTTCAAGCCACTACAAACAAGGATATCAACTGGAGCCTGACCTTAATCAAAACAAACAAACAAACAAACAAAAACAACATAAAAACGGATAATTCACTGAATCCCATTTCTTTCCTATAAGCATTCACTCATTTCTAGTATATATCTTCTTTTGGTGTACTCCCAAATCTCCAGGTCGTTATTTTTTCTATTCAGTGCAGTTTTTAGTTTTCACCTGTGAGAGGGCTGGTCTAGTAGGAAGTCTTCTGTTATTATTGGAAACAGAACTCCTTATTTTTTCTACTGTCTGTAGGATCTGTACTGATTTCTCTTCTCATTTCTGATATTGGTAATTTGTGCCACGTCCTCCACCCCCAACCTTGATTGATCAGTTTAGCTAGAGGTTTACCAATTTTATTGATCTTATTAAAAAACTTTTCTATTCCATTTACTTCCAAAATCATCTTTATTTCATTTTCTACTTTTGTCCCCACCCCCCACAAATTCTTAAAGTGGAAGCTTAAATAATTTAATTTAAATTTTCCTTCTTTTCTAATATAAAGCTATAAATTTTTCCTCCAAGCATTGCTTTAAGTGTGTTCCACATCTTTTGATACACATTTTTTATTCAGTTCAAAATGTCTTTCAATTTCCTTTGTGACTTTTCCTTTAATCCATGGGTAATTTAGAAATGTATCATTTAATTTCAAACTATTTAGAATTTTCCCAGATAGCTTTACAACTTCATAACAAATCTATGAGGTAAATACTATTATTACTCATTTTATTAAAAAGTCCATGAGAACAGAGATCATTAGTTTTTTCTTACCTCTGCATTCCCTGAAGCACAGTAGGCATTTAAAAAATATTTGGCGAATAAAAAAGAATTTAGTGTTGATAAATTTCTCAACGGAAAGAAGCAAAATGGACGTCAGCGTCTGTCTGGGTCATAGAGCCAGCAGTTTCGCGTCCTTGAGGATCAGCCGAGCTTGAGATCCCTCAGAGGTGCAACATAAAACTAGTGGTTTACATGTCCTCGTCAAGCGCTGCTGGACTGACTGGATGTTGCAGGACACCAGGATCCAGAAAACAAAAAACGGAAATTTGAGAAGGCAAACCCCTTCCTGACGCTAATCTCAGTGTCTAAGAAGGTGAAGTTTGGCCGCTCAAGCGATCCTATCCGGGATCAACAGCAAGGTCTCTGTCAGTCGCCGTGTGGCCCTCTAGCCTCGCCAAGAGGAGACGCCGGAAGCCTCGACTGCTCCCTGCGGGGCGAGCCCGCCCGCGCGCTTTTCCGGCCCCTCCCACATCCGCCAGGAACCCTCTTGCTTTCAAACGCATGGTCCTGTTATCCCTCATGGATAGGATTTATGCCAGGATAACGAGTCCCGGTCTCTTCTACTTCTAGAAGGGTTTGTTCCAGCCCTCCGGGTGCCAGCGTTTGCTGGCCAAGTGGGCTGCAGCAAGAGGAGGTTTCTCTGGAGTCATCTCCGGGCGACTCGCGCCGTCGCCGAGTCGCACCGTTGTTCCGCGACGAGGTTGGTGTTTGGGAGCCTGCGGTGGGCTCCTTGTCTTGGAATGCAACCAGATGCCCCCTCACCCAGTAGTTATGAGGCTGCCTGTAGCTAACCATTGCCTTGCCCTGCAGTCCTTGCTAAGCATTCCCAAGAGCGCATTTGTGAGCATTGGGGCTCCTTGAGAAGAGGTGGAACCGTGCACTTTGTTGATGGTCCGAAGTTTCTACACTGTGAGAAAGTTCCTGCCCAGATGGTTGTAGAATTTCTGGCTCAGTGGTCGTAATAATTTTTGTCCCGATCACACTTGAGCTCCATGCAGGGGCTGACTATAGAGGTCTTTTCAGTGTGTGCGTGCGTGCGGTGTTCTGGCTGTTATTTAAAAAATCTACGAAGATTCTTATATTTTGATACATGCTTCTCGTCGTATCTTCCCCTAACTCCCCTCTATTCTCACCTGAGGGGTATCACTCTCCTTTAGGATATTCTGTTGGTCTACTTCACCTTTGAATAGAAGTAGCAACTCTCTACTTAAACTTTGCACATTTAAAACACATTCTGTGTTCTTCTGCTCAAAATCTTACTGGCCTTCCTGTTGATTCAGGATAATACAAATTCCTTAGCTGGCTTTAAGACCCTCCAAGGTCTTGGTTCCGAATCCTCAGTCTTGTGTCCTTTCTTGGAAAACACACTTATACACACGGTATCCTTGCCAACCTGCAGGAATGTCATGACTTTGGATATGACAGAGTTTTATAATAGTTTACCTTTGTTTTGAAATTTATTTTTTCATTTAGTTAGAATTTGTTGAGTATTGCCAAGCACTGTTTTAGGAGCTGGGGATATAATGGGGGAGAGCGGAATACAGTTCTTTTTAAAAGTCCGTTTAAAAGTCCTTAAAAAAAGATAACAGTCTATTTGAGATATAGTTTACATACCATAGAATTAACCCATTTAAAATGCATTTTAAATGTATTTTACTTTTTATTTTTTATTTTCAGTTCAGTTGTCAGAGTATCTGCTTCCATGTTATCTTTGCAAACAGTTCTTATAGGGGCACAATGTTGCTTTCTGCCCATTCCAAAGGTTATTTTGCCTTGTTTTAACATCGCAAGATTTGAGATGTAAGACATGAAACGTAGTTCTAGGTGCATTTTAATGTGGCACTGTATATATGTATGTTTTTGATCTTGATCAGTTTACATCATAATTAATTTAAAAACATTGTCATCACCCCAAAAAGAAACCCTGAACCGATTAACAGTCTATTCTTATTTCCTTTCCTACTCCATTCCTTTCCTAGCCCTATGCAACTACTAATCTGTCTATGGATTTGCCTATTCTGAACAATTTATATAAATGAAATCATGCAGTATGTGGTCTTTTTTGATTGTCTTTTTTCACTTAACATATCATCCATGTTGTAGCATGTATTAGTACTTCATTCCTTTTTACTGCTAGATGATATTTCATTGTATGGATATACCACCATTTATCCATTAGTCAGTTGATGGCCATTTGGGTTGTTTGGATATTATAAATAACGCTGCTATGAATGTTCATGTACATGTTTTGGTGTGAACAACATGTTTCCATTTCTCTTGGGTATATACCGAGGAGTAGAATTGCTGGGTCATATGGTAACTCTACATTTAACACTTTTGAGGAATTGCCAGACTGTTTTCTAAAGCAGGTGCACCATTTTACATTCCCATCGTCAGTTTATGAAGGTTCTGATTTCTCCACATCCTCACCAACACTTGTCATTATCTGTCTTTTTTTTACTCTTGCCATCGTAGTGGGTGTGAAATGTGTCTCATTGTGGTTTTAATTTGCATTTCTCTGGTGGCTAGTGATGCTGAGCATCTTTTCATGTGCTTATAGGCCTTTGTATATCTTCTTTGGAGAAATCTCTATTCATACTTTTTGTCCTTTTTTAAATCAGGTTGTCTTTTCATCGAGTTGTAAGAGTTCTTTGTATATTCTAGATACAAGTCTCTTATCAGATATATGAAAGCATTGTAGATTATGCTATAGTTCCTTTCGATGAAAAGCAAATAAGGTTATATTCTCCCTGGAGACCATATTACAGGTTTGTGGGGGTAAATCAGAGAGTAAGTTGAACAACTGTTATATATGGCACTATATAAACAATATAAAGTTAAGTATAGTACCAGGAACTCAAATGTCACATTAACCAGGAAACTACTATGTCAATTTCTACAACTCATATAATTAGATCAGGCCCAGGAAAAGATGCTGTGAAGATTGTGCGAGCAGCATTTTGAGATTTGAAAAATAAAGCAGGGTGAAACAGTTACATAATTTGTCCATTCCCTATTGACTCTTGTTTTTTCCTTATTGATGTGTAAGAGTTCTTTGGTAGAGATAGTAACCCATTGACTTAGCTATGTGGCAGATGTCTTCAGTCTATTAGCCTATTGAATTTGTTTTAAATCTTTGACTATAATGATGTTTTACCTTTTTTGTGTAGTCAGCACTGTCTTGTTTATTTGAAAGGTTTCAGGGTGGTAGTATTGGGATACCGCTATTAAATTATGAGTTATAGAAACTGACATAGTAGGTTTCCGGTTAGTGTGACATTTGAGTTCCTGGTACCATATTTAACTTTATAGTGTTTATATACTGCCTCCTTATATCCCTGCCTAGAAAAATATGCTATAATCTGCTTCAGCTTTGTTGATTCATTTAATTTTCTATTTCAAACAGACTCCTGGGAGTTATTCCCTTATTCTTTTGTTCATGTTTAATATACTGCATTAGATTTGTGAGAGCCATCTTGGACAAGTGGTACTTATTTCACGTTAGCAGAAGTTTATTTGAAGATGTAATGTGTGTAGAGCTTGCATGTAACTATGCTGGTTCTATATTAATTGAGGCATGCTGGGAATAGTAGTTTTATAAAATTCTGTTAACATTATTTTGTTATTTGTTTTGCTCATTTCAGGGATTTAAAGGTAGTGGTAATTCAAAAATTTTTAAGATCTCAACATTTTGAGAAACCAAGGAAAGCTATGTTATAGTTCTGTAGAAAAAGTTGAATCTCTTTATTTTACATACAATGTTCCAGGTTTTATTATTGCTAGGAGGACTCTTTGTGTCTTGTTTAAATTGTGTTAAAATTTACATAACATGAAGTAACATTTTATTCATTTTTAACTGTACAATTCAGTGACATTAAGTACATTCACATTGTTGTGCACCTCTCCCCACTATTCTCTCCAGAACTTTTATCCTCAGAAATTAAAACTCAGTACCTATTAAATAATACTCCTCCCCCAAACCCTGACAACCACCATTCTACTTTCTGTCTCTATGAGTTTAACTATTCTAGGTTTCTCGTACAAGTAGAAGCATACAATATTTGTCCTTTTGTGTCAGATTTATTTCACTTAGCGTAATGTCTTTAAGGATTAGTCATATTATAGCATATTGCAGAATTTCCTTCCTTTTTAAGGCCAGATAGTATTCCATTGTATGCATATATCAAAATTTGTTTATTCATTTATTAGTTGGTAGACATTTGGGGTGTTTCCCCAAATGTCTGTGCTGCTGTGTACATTGGTACTCAGATAACAGTTTGAATATTTGGATATATACTCGGAAGTGAAATTACCGGATCAAATGTTATTCTCTTTCATGTTTTAAGGAACTATCCATATACTTCAGTGTTTCTGTCACTCACATGAAATGTGAGATTTAAAAGAACTGTATAATTTAAGTGCATATTATCACATTTACCTTTCTATAAAATATAAATTCAAAGAGCCATCTCCTAGTTGAAGGGATGTTGATGTTTTTGTCTTAGGACTTGCTGATCTTTGAGTTTTAAAATTAATAGGATTTAGAATAAGTAAAAGGTTTATCTCAATTGTTTCCCCAAATACTAAACTTCTTTAAAATCTCAGCTCTTGTTTTTTTTTTTTTTTTAATTCTTAATTCTTTCTATGTTTTCTCATTTTTAATGCAAATTACCCATCTTGGTGGATTCTCTAAAATGGAACTGATTTTTCAACTTTGTGTAGTTCCAAAGGTCTGGATTATACTTTTATCATTCTCAGTTACTCTGATATTGTACTGTAATAGGATATATGAATAAAGAATGTGCTGCTTCTTATCAGCTGGAAAATAATTGCTTTAAGTTTTTACTTCAAGAGAACAGGACAGTTAATTAAGACTTAACATTTAACTCTTGAATTTATTTTCTTGGATCCATTCCAAAATCTGTCTTTACTCTTGTAGTATTCCTAGCAAAAGAAGCTGTGGATAAAAGTATCCTTAATATTTATATATTTGTTTTCAAATGGTTTTAAACTTTTGCAGAGTTATGAGTTAACTCTTACTTAAGGTTAACCTTTGTGGCAAGAATAACTCCAGTGTTAAGGATGAATCTGTGAGTTATAGACTCTTATCAGTGTCTTAAGGTATTTTATATTCCAGTTTTTTTCTATCACATGTAGGATCCCCATCTATAACATCCCTCACAATTGGCGGCATTAATTAACTAGCAAATGGAGCAAATGTATAAGAAGGTACAGATTTCGATTGCCAGCATCTTGAATTTGAAGCTTTAATGGACATGTTCAGTGGGAAATGATGAAGTGGAGCTTGTGAGACATTCATACTTAGTTGACGCATAGGTTTTCAAACCTAACCCACCCAAAAAAGAATTACCTTTTCCTTACATTTCCATCAATTTATATCTGGCGGTATATATTTCCCTGGGTCAGACTAGAACGACCATATTTATCTAAATGCTCATGCAAGACGTCTGGGACCCTCTTTAAGACCTCTCAACATTCTCTTTATTCTACCTCTCAGAAAGAGTTTTGTAAATTTTTATTTCATCTCTACCTCTATCATCCTACTCCACTATCTCTCACCTGGATACTGCCTCCCAGTTGGTCTGCCAAAAATTGTTATTATCTCTATTTTTCATACAAAAGCTATTGTAAAAATATAAAATTTGATCATGTCAATCTCCTCTTGAAACTTTTCTATTATTTACCATTATATTTAGAAAAAATCTGAAATATTTAACTCAACCCACCGTGTTTCTCTCTCCGCACAACCCTTTGATATGGCCTCTCTGCTTTCTGCTAAAGCTTCATATTATTCCACTTTTCCCTTTTTCGCTGTGATCCATCTTGTGTGGTGTCCTTTGTTCCTTGTTTGTAGGAGGTAAGGAGAGTAGATGAAGAGAGTCCTCTTAAAAAGTCATATACATTTTAGATAAGGAAAAGATGCTTAGTAATTAAAGTTTGTGGCTCATAGGGACATTTTCATAGCAATCAGGAACTCATTACTTTGTCACTTTTCAACTCTTCAAATTAAATCTAGGGATAAATGCATATCTGAGTGAAGAGTTTACGTGGAAAAAAATATTTCAGCTGAGAAAAGGAAATTTAGGACCAGGCAGTCATTACCTACAATATTCCTTTATATTTGTTAGCTTTCACTCAGTGTGCCTAAAACGACTATTTTTGTAATTTCATTCTTCTAGTGTTTAATGATACATTAACTTTGTTTTTTGTGTATGTTGCCTCAGCAACCAGTCGGCCCACACAACCATCTAGGGCTTAGATGCTGTTAGGGGCATCCTGAAAAAGTGATAGTGGTACAGCCTGTTCTTGAGTTTCTTGTTTCCCAAGGCAGTTCATTCCTTCTTGGAATAGTTTTGTCAGCTAAGAAAAGTTTCTCTCTCTAGTAACAATCTCTGACCTGCAGTTTCCCCATACTGGTTCTAGTTTGCCTTGGAGGAATAGAGAACAATCCTAACTTCTCTTCCTCTGTTAGCCCTTTAGCTATCGAAGTAGCTGTTGTAGCTCCCTGAATTGTCTTTTTGATGAACATCCTCAGCTTCTTTAACTATAGTTGTGTTCACTGTTCTGGGCACTTTACTGATTATCCTCTAGGTCAGTGTTTGAAAGTTTGATATTGAGACAGACTGTATCAGAATCAAAGATATTTATTATAACAACTCCTGTGGGATTAGGATGGTAGATTGACTCTTCTAAAACTTGCTCCCTATTGAAACCCCACTAAAGCTACAGTAAAAACAGGACAATAATATCAGAAAAGGAGACAATAGTGGTACAGTTTAGAAAACCAAATAGCCCAAGAATGAATAGAAATTAATTTAGATGCCCAAGACTCATGGTTATCATAAATTAACAGAGGGAAAACTGAAACCAGTTATATTTACCTTGTAAACCTCAAAAAGCTTAAGAACTAGCAATACCAGATATCTCTGGAAATTGGGATACAGGGAGATAAAATAAAGAAGATTGACTATGCTGACAAGTAATTCTTCCTAATGGATGCTTTCACCTTGGGACAAATTCTGTAGGTTCAAACATAATCTCTAGGTAAAGTAGCATTTCCACATGAGAAGGCATTCTTAGCATTTCTCAGGAAATTTTATGTTTGTTCAAATCCAAAATCCTGAGAAAGTCATTTTAAAAGTCAGGAAAACAGAAAAAAAACTTTTCCTGAGGATTAAAGCTTAACAATCAATATTTTTGGATACCATTCGTTCTAAAAGCTCTACTGATATTCAGTGTAAAGTAAGAGCAAGACTTGCAGATATACCAAATGGAAAGTAAAGGTGCACATTTCTAGAAATTGAGACAGGAACACCTAGGAGTAAATCATCATGATCTAAGCAATCACATTTGTAGCCTTTGCTATCTTAAAAATAGGTGTTTTGTTCTTCCTACTGCTAACAGTGAGTTATTATTATAAGTAAAATAAGCATTAAAAAGTTTATATGCATAGTATGTTTCATGTGGATTCTATGACTGGTGTTCTAAGACATAACAAATTTGGGAGGAAAATAAATCTGTCAATTGGCAATTATAACATGATATTCTGTGTAGTATTATTAACCTTGCTATGAGATCTCAAGTTGTGCATGTAAATACTACAAAATATTGGCTGGTGTTTTGAGTTCAGAATATTCATTATGTAGTTTTTAATACAGCATTTATAGAGGAATTGCAACGAGGAGGTATAAATATTTTTGTGCAGTACTCCCATATGAAATGAGAACTTACTCTAAAATATTAATATTGATTTCAAAGGTAAAACCAAAATTAGAATAAGCAGAAAATTAGTTTATCATTAAAGAAGTAAGGAAGCTTGCTATATATAAAGTAACATGTAACCTAACACTGAACTTGAAAATGCCTTTTGATGCATTCTGAATTTGACCAGCGTCACCACAGAATGAATGAAATTTTTCTACATCTGGTATATTTGTCATGAAAGACTATTGAGCAAGGTAAGTAATACATGACATTTAAATTTTCATTTTAAGAATATTCTAAATATTTATAGTACTTCAGGCTTTACAAGGATTTTAACCTGGCATTTATTTTACATTAATGTTTCTTTTTAAAGTCTTTTTTTTTTTTTTTAGCTTTATTGAGATATAATTGACATATATCCTTGTGTATGTTTAAGGTATACTAAGTGATGGCTTGATACATTTATATATTTTGAAAGAATTGTAGGAGGCTTATTAATACCTCAGCCACCTCACATTATTACTTTTTGTGTGTGGGGGGGTATATAGTAAGAATATTTAAGATCTGTTTTCTTAGCAACTTTCAAGTATATAATACAGTATTGTTAACTGTAGTCGTCATACTTACTGTACATTAGATCCCCAGAACTTAATCATCTCATAACTGGAAATTTGTATGCCCTTGACCCAACATCTCCCATTTCCACTACTCCAAGCCCCTTCAAACAACATTCAACTCTCTGTTTCTATGAGTTTGCCTTTTTTATTTTCTTTATTTTATATTTTTAAATTTATTATGGTGACATTTATTAACAAAATCCAATAAGTTTCAAGTGTACAATTCAACAATAAGTCATATATATATTGCATTCTGTGTTCACCACCCATAGTTAGATTTCTGTCACTACATATTTGATCCCTTTTACCCCATCTGCCTCCCTCCTCCCCCCTTACCCTCTGGTAACCACTATTCTGCTGTCCATGAGTCTCTGTCATGTTGCTTTTAGAGTTATATCTCACATGTAGGTGACACCATATAATTTTCAACTTTTTCTGTCTGGCTTATTCCACTTAGCATGATTATCTCAAGATCCTTCTATATTGTTGCAAACCACAATATTTTGTCTCTTCTTACAACTGAGTAATATTCCATTGTACATATGTACCATATCTTCTTTATCCAATCATGTATTGTAGGACACTTCAGTTGCTTCTGTGTCCTGGCCACCATTAATAATGCTGCTGTGAACATTGGTATGTATCTATCTTTCTGGATATATGTTTTCAAGTCTTTGGGATAAATACCCAATAGAGGGATGGCTGAATCATATAGTAGATCAATGCTTAGTTTTTTGAGGAACCACCCTACTGTCTTCCATAGTGGCTGTACCAATTTGCATTCCTACCAGCAGTGTGTGAGGGTTCCTTTTTTTCTGCATCCTTTCCAACACTTGTTATTACTTGTCCTGTTGATGACAGCCATTCTAACAAGTGTGAGATGGTATCTCATTGTGGTTTTGATTTGCATTTTCCCTAATAGCTAGCAATGTTGAATATCCTTTCATATGTTTGTTGGCCATTTCTACATCTTCCTAGGAGAAGTGTCTGTGCAGGTCCTCTGCCCATTTTTTAATTGGATCATTTGTTTTTTGTTGTTATTGAGTTGTATGAGTTCTTTGTATATTTTGGAACTTAGTCCCTAATCGGAGGCATTGCTTGCAAACACATTTTCCCATTCAGATGGTTGTCTCTTTCCTTCTCGACGATTTCTTTTGCTGTACAGAAGCTTTTTAGTTTGATGTAGTCTCATCCAGTTATTTTTGCTTTTACTTCCCTTGCCTTTGAGGTCAAATTCATAAAATCCTCTTCAAGACCAAGGTCCTTGAATTTAGTTCCTGTTTTCTTCTATGCAATTTATTGTTTCAGATCTTATATTCAGGTCCTTAATCCATTTTGAGTTAATTTTGGTGTGCGATGATAGGCAGCAGTCTAGTTTCATTCTTTTGCAGGTGGCTTTCCAGTTTTCCCAGCACCATTTATTGAAGAGGCTTCTCTCTCTCCATTTTATGTTTCTGGCTACTTTGCTGAAAATTATTTGCCCATATAAACAGGGGTTTACTTCTGGATTATCGATTCTATTCCACTGGCCCATGTGTACGTTTTTTTCTGCCAATACCATCCCGTTTTGATTATTGTTGTTTTGTGTATAATATGAGTCGGGCCAAGTGATACCTCCAGCCTTGTTCTTTTTTTCTCAGGAATGGCTTTGGCGATTCGGGGTCCTTTGTGCTTCCGTACAAAACTGATGATTTTTTGTTCCATTTCTTAAAAGTGCCGATTGGATTTTGATGGATATTGCATTAAATCTATATAATGCTTTAGATAATAAGGTCATTTTAACTATGTTAATTATTCCAATCCAGGAACACAGAATATCTTTCCATTTCTTTGTATCTTACTCGATTTCTTTTTATAGGGTTATATAGGTCATTCACATGTTTTGTAAGATATATTCCTAGATATTTTATTCTTTTTGTTTCAATTGCAAAAGGAAGTATTTTTTCCATTTCCTTTTCTGACAATTCACTATTAGAGTATAAAAATGCTATGGATTATTAAACATTGACTTTGTATCCAGAAACTTTACTATATTTGCTTATTATTTCTGGTAGCATTCTTGTGGAGTCTTTAGGGTTTTCTATATAAAGAATCATGTCATCTGCAAATAGTGACAGTTTGACTTATTCATTTCCTATTGGGATGCCTTTTACATCTTTCTCTTGCCTGATTGCACTCACTACAACCTCCAATGTTATATTGAATGACAGTGGTAATACTGGACAGCCTTGTCTTGTTCCGGGTCTGAGAGGGAAGTTTTTAGGTTTTTACCATTAAGTATAATATTAGGTGAAGGTTCGTCATAGATGGCCTTTATTATTTTAAGGTACTTTCCTTCTACACTGATTTTATTAAGTGTTTAGATAATAAATGGATGCTGTATCTTATCAACATTTTTTCTGCATCTATTGATATGATCATATGATTTTTATTTTTTAATTTGTTTATGTGGTGTATCACGTTAATTGATTTGAGTATGTTGAACCATCCCTGTGCCTCTGGGATGAAGCCCACTTGATCATGGTGTATAATCTTTTTATTATGTTGTTGTATTTGGTTCGCTAGTATGTTATTTAGGATTTTTGCTTCTGTGTTCTTGAGAGATATTGGTCTTTGGTTTTCTATTTTTGTGTTATCTTTACCAGGTTTTGGTATCACGGTAATAATGCCTCATGAAATGAGTTAGGAAATGTTGCCTCCTCTTTGATTTTTTGGAAGAGTTTGAGGAGAATAGGTACTAATTCAATCTTCTTTGACTGATGATAGAATTCACTGGTGAGGCCATCTGGTCCTGGACTTTTACTTTTTGATAGGTTTTTGATGATTGTTTCAATTTCCATACTGCTGATCGGTCCATTTAGATTTTCCATTTCTTCTTGATTCAATTTTTGAAGATTGTATCTTTGTAAGTACTTGTCCATTTCTTCTAGGTTATTAAGTTTGTTGTTATATACTTTTTCATAGTATTCTTATAGGATCCTTTGTATTTCTTTGGTGTCTATTGTAATTTCCCCACTTTCATCCCTGATTGTATTTGTATCCTTTTTTCTTTAGTGAGTCTAGCCAAGGGTAGACTCAAAGAACCAGCTCTTTGTTGCATTTATTTTTTTCTATCATTTTGTTTGTTTGTTTGTTTTCAATTTCATTTAATTCTGCTCAAATTCTGATTATTTCTTTCCTTCTTCTGACTTTAAGCTTCATTTGTTCTTCTTTTTCTAGTTTTTTAAGATGAAGCGTTAAGTTGTTTATTTGGCCTGGTTCTTGTTTTCGGAGATAGGCCTGTAATCATATGAACTTTCCTCTTATTACGGCTTTTGCCGTGTCCCCAAAATTTTGATATGTTGTACTATCATTATCTTTTGTTTCTATGTATCTCTTGTTCTCTTTTTTAATTTCTTCTCTCAGTTATTCTTCAGTAGTATGTTGTTTAATCTCCATGTATTTATGATTCTTCTCACTTTCTTTTTACAGTTGATCTCCAGCTTCAAAGCATTATGATGAGAGAATAAGGTGGTATGATTTCAACCCTCTTGTCTCAGTATGTGGTCAATCCTTGAAAATGTTTCAGGCGCACTGGATAAGAATGTATAAGCAGCTGTTTTGGGATGGAAGGCTCTGTAAATTTCAATTATGTCCAGTTGGTCTAATGTGTCATTTAAGGATGTTATTACCTTATTGATTTTCTGTTTGGGTGATCTGTCCATATTTGACAGTGGAGTATTTAGGTCCGCTACTATGATAGTGTTTTACTCTGTTTCTCCCTTTAGTTCTGTTAGTAATTGCTTTATATATTTTGGCGCTCCCTGATTGGGAGTATAGATATTAATAAGTGTTATGTCTTTTCGGTATATATTCCTTTTATCATGAAGTGTCCCTCATTATCTTTCTTTACTTTTTTTACTTTTTAAGTGTGCTTCGTCCCACTTTTCTCTGCTTCGTCCCACTTTTCTCTGAAAGCCATTTGCTTGAAATATTTTTCACTCTTTCACTTGAAGAATGTATTTGTCTTTTGAACCAGGATGCGTCTCATGGAGGCAGCATATTGTTGGGTTTTGTTTTTTGATACAATCTGTAGCTCTGTGCCTTTTCATTGGTGAGTTCAGTACATTTACATTTAGGGTGATTATTGAAATATGAGGTTTTCCTATAGCCATTTTATCTATTGCTTTCTAACAGCTTGGTGTTTTCATTGTTTCCTTGTCCTTGTGTTCCTACTATTTATTTATTTATTTATTTATGTTTAGTGGTATGGATTTTCCCTCTAGTCCTTCTTGTTTTATGTTGTATACTTCAGTTCTGAACCTTTAGCGTGTTTTACCATTACGAATGTGCAAAGGATAGTTTTAAATACATACATACATACATACATACATAGATACACATATATATATGCATGTATATATATAAATATATATAAATAGTCCATTTTCTTCTGTGCCTTTTCTCCATTTCCTTTTATGAATTTGGATCTTTAAGTCCTCTTTTCTGTTATTGTTGTCTCAATTTGTCCCTATTTATGCTGAACTTTCATTACTATCTTGCAATCACAAATCTCCTCTTATTGTTTAAGCTTAAAAGGCCATCTTAATAAGGGTTGCACTACTCTACTTCTATCTGCCTGCTAGTAGCCGTACTCATAGCTATGTGGTTTTTTTTGTCATTTTGTTTTAGGTGAGCTGACTCCTTTCAGTATTTCCTGTAATGCAAGCCTCATAGTAGAGAATTCCCTCACTTTTTGTATATTTGGAAATGTCTTTATTTCTTCTTCATATCTAAAGGAGAGCTTATTATTCTTGGCTGGTAGTTCCTTTCATTTAATAGTTTAAATATTTGATTCCACTTCTCTCTTGCTTGTAAGGTTTGTGTTGAGAAGTCCAACAATCATCTAATGGGTTTTCCCTTATAAGTTACTGTCTTTTCCCTGGCTGCCCTGAGAATTCTTTCTTTGTCATTAATTTTAGACAATTTTTGTATAATGTGTCTTGGAAAAGGTCTTTTTGTGTTGAGATATCTGAGTGTTCTGTTGACTTCTTGAATTCCAAGCCAGTTCATTCTTTAGATTTGACAAATTCTCATCAACTATTTGAAAATACTTTCTAATCTCTGCTGCTTATCCTCCCTTCAAGAATGCCCATTATTCTTATGTTTCCTTTCCTGATGACATCAGCTAGTTCTCATATTTCTCATTCATTGTTTTTTATTCTTTGGTTTCTTCTTCCTTCTGATTTATTTCTAGATTTCTGTCTTCGATATCATTGATCCTTTCCTCTCTTTGGTTGACTTTATTCCCCAAGTGTGCTATTTCATTCTTCATCTCTTTTAGTGTGTTCTTCATCTCCAGTTCTATTTGGTTCTTTTTGAGGGTTTCAGTCTCCTTGCTAAAAAATTCATTGTGCTGATCTAGTTTATTTTTTTCAGTTCCTGGAATTGTCGATATGAATTATTTTGGATCTCATTGAGTTTTTTTCCGAAGTATCATCCTGAATTCTCTGTTATTTAAGTCACATATTTCCATGTCTTTAAACTTATTTTCTGGAGATTTTTCTCTTTCTTTCTGTGCTGCTTTGTCACCTTGGTTGTTCATGATGTTTAATGGACTATTTATCCACCTGGGCATTAGTGGAAGTGTATTCTGCTTTTTTTCCAGAAGAAAAGATTTATTATATAAAGGTTTCTCTTTAGCCTATTGCTAAGATGGCATTTTACTTTTTGTTTCCTCTAAGCCTCTTGGATCCCTGCTTTATATAAAGCCTTAATAATGCCTTTATTTTCTCATAAATATTCAATCACAATTGCTACCTTCAGTCTCAGTCCCTGTCAGTGTTAGCAACAGTTTTGTTAGCATTTGCTCAGATTCTCCTGGGGTTCCCCAGTGTACGGTCTTTTAGGATATAGGGGGAAGTGCCTCTGAGTTGAGGGATGGGGGCTTTGGCTCAGCTTTGCATTTTGCAACCACGGGTGGTAATAATCAGCTGTTGCTTCGCTGCTACCCCCACTTCTCTGCTTTCTGCTCTGATCCCTGGCCACTGACGCTGTGTGGAACTTAGCTCTCTAAAGGAGGGCCGTTCAGGGAACATGCTCCTTCTTCTCCCCTCTCCCTTCTCTTGCAGGGAGCTCTGGCTGTGAGGGACACCTCCTTTGTTTCTCCCAGTCTAGCGCCTGACTCCCGAAGCTCTAACCTGTGGTAGCTCTTATTCGCAGATCCCTTTCTCAGATGTGCTTGTGTGCAGATTGGGTGTTTGTTTGTTTGTTTGTTTTTGAGTTTTAGGTATTCACCTTATTATTGTTTTGAGGGGAGAGATCTGGGTACATCTCTCACTTTGCCATGTTTCTCACAATATTCTTTTGTTTATCAACACAAGATGTCTTTTTGCTTGTTCCTTCTTTGATTTCTTTCAACCCAGAAAACTCGTAGTTTGCCTTCAGATTGTTCACTTCAGTTAAATTTATCCCATGGCATTTTATTGTTTTTGATGCTATTCTGTATGAGATAGTTTTTAATTTCTTTTTCAGAAGTTTTATTATTAGTATGTAGAAATATAACTGCTTCCTTACGCTGATTTTGTACCATGCAACTTTACTGAGTTCACTGATTAGTTTCAGCAGTTTTAGAGTTGAGTCTTTGGGATTTTCTATATAAAAAGTTATACCATCTACAATTAATGACAGTTTTACTTCTTTCTTTCTAATTTGAATGCCTTTTACTTTTTTTTGTCTAATTGCTCCTATTAGTTCTCCCAGTACTATGTGGAATATGACTTGTGATAGTGCGTTTTGCTGTCATGTTCCTGATCCTAGAGGAAAAGCTTTCAGTTTTTCACTGTTGAGTATGATGTTAGTTGTGGGCTAGTATATATGGCCTTTATTATGTTGAGGCATGTTCTTTCTATATCCAGTCTGTTAAAGATTTTTTATCAAGAAAAAATGCTGCAATTTGTCAAATGCTTTTTCTGCATCTATTGAAATGATCCTGTGATTGTTATATTTTATCTGTTAATTTGATGTATTATATTGATTAATTTGCATCCTTGTGCCCCAGGAATAAATCTCAGTCACAGTACATAATATTTCTAATGTATTGTTATGTTTGTTTCATAATTATTTTGTTGAGAATTTTTGCATCTATATTCATCACAGATATTGGTCTATAGTGTTTTTATCTTGTAGGTCTTGATATGGATTTGGAATCAGGGTAATGATAAGCTTGTAAAATGGGTATGGAAATGTTTCTTCCTCTTCAATTTTTTGGAAAAGTAAATAGGATTGGCATTAATTTTTGTTAAATGTTTTCCAGAATTCACCAGTAAAACTGTCTGGTCCTGAAGTTTTCTGTGTTGGGCGGTTTTTGATTACTAATTCAATCTCTTTTCATCGTGTGTCTTTTCAGATTTTCTGTTTCTTCCTGATTCATCATTGATAAGTTGTGTGTCTCCAGGAAGTTTTATTTCTTCTAGGTTGTGGTTGTCCTTATAATCCTGTCTTTCTGTAGTATCAGCTGTAATGTCCCTCTTTCATTTCTAATTTCATTTATTTAAGTCTTTTTGTTTTACTTAGTCTAGCTAAAGGCTTGTCAATTTTGTTTATCTTTTTGAAAAACCAGCTCTTAGTTTTGTTGAGTCCTTATGTTGTTTTTCTAGTCTTAATTTCAATTATTTATGTTCTGGTCTTTGTTTTTTTTTATTCTTTCTGCTAACATTGGGCTTAAATTTTTCTTTTTGTAATTTCTTGAGGTATAAAGCTAGGTTGTTTATTTGAGATATTTATTTTTCTTAATATGGGTATTTACTGCTTTAAACCTCTTATTTAGAACTTCTTTTTCTTCATCTCATAAATATGGTATGTTATATTAACCTTTTTTTGTTTCAAGTAATCTTTTATTTTTTCTTTGACCCATTGGTTATGCAGGAGTGTGTTAATTTCCACATATTTGTGGATTTTTCAGGTTTCTTCCTTTTAATGACTTCAAGTTTTATAGCATTGTGGTCACAATTCTATAATTTCAGTCTTTTAAAATATGGTAAGAATTGTTTTGTGAAATAACATGATCTATCATTGAGAATGTTTTTGCACATGCGAGAAGGTTTATTCTGCTGCTGTTGAATAAAATGTTCTCTTAGGTTCATGTCTAAAGTATAGTTCAAGTTCCATGTTTCCAAATTAATTTATTGTCTGGATCATCTACGTATTATAAAATGGGATAATAAGGTTCCTTATTATTATTGTATTGAGGTCTAATTTCTCCTTCAGATCTGTAAGTACTTGCTTCATATATTAGGTGCTCAAGTGTTGGTATACATATATATTTTTAAATAATTTAATTATTTAATTATAGTCAACATACAATATTAGATTAGTTTCAGGTGTACAACACAGCAGCCAGACATCCACACAACTAACGAAGTGATCACCTTGACAAATCCAGCACTCATCTGACACTGTACAGAGTTATTACAATATTATTGACTGTGTTTCTTATGCTATATTTTACATCCTCATGACTATTTTGTAACTACTAACTTGTACTTTTTAATCTCTTCCCCTTTTTCACCATCACAACTCTCCACCCATTTGGCAGTCATCAAAATGTTCTCTTTATCTATTAGTTTGTTTCTGTTTTGTTTATTTTTTTAGATTCCACATGTAAGTGAAATCATGGTATTTGTTTTTCTGACTTATTTCACTTGGTATAATATTCACTAGGTCCATCTGTTGCAGATAGCAAGATTTCATTTTTTATATGTATACAATTTCCATTGTATACATATACCACTTCTTTTTTTTATCTGTTCATTTATTGATAGACATTTAGGTTGCTTCCATATCTTGGCTATTGAAAATAATGCTGCAGTGCACATATGGATACATATGTCTTTTCAAATTAGTGTTTTGGATTTCTTCGGATAAATACCCTGAAGTAGAATTACTGGGTCCTTCTATGTTTCTTATTATAGCCTTTGTTTTGAAGTCTGTTTTGTCTGGTATTAGTATTGCTACCCCAGCTGTTTTGTTTGTTTTCATTTTCATGAAGTATCTTTTTCAATTCCTTTGTTTTCAGTCTTGCGTCTTTTGATCTGAAGTGAGACTCTTTTAGGCAGCTTATGTAAGGGTCTTATTTTCTTATTCATTTAGCCACCCTATGTCTTTTAATTGGACCACTTAATATTTTTCATTTGAAGTAATTGTTATATGTATTTATTGCCTTTTTATTTATATATTTGATTTATTTATTTTTTTCTTAAAGATGTCTCTTTAACATTTCTTGTAATACTGATTGGTATTGATGATCTCTTTTAGCTTTTTCTTATCTGAGAAGCTATTTATCTGTTCTTCAATTTTTAATGATAGCTTTGCTGGGTAGAGTATTCTTGGTTATATGTCTTTTGATCACTTTGAATATTTCCTATCCTTCAATTTTGAATGATAGCTCTGCTGGGTAGAGTAATCTTGATTATAGGTCTTTACTTTTGATCACTTTGAATATTTCCTGCCAATCCCTTGTGGCCTAGTTTTCTGTTGAACTACCAGTCTTACGGGAAATCATTCATAGGTAACTAACTGCTTTTCTCTTGCTGCTTTTAAGACTCTATCTTTAAGCTCTGGCATTTTAAATTATGATGTATCTTGGTGTGTACCTCCTTGGGTTCATCTTGTTTGGGACTCTACGCTTCCTCTGGGCTTGTTTGTTTATATCCTTTACCAGGTTAGGAATGTTTTCCATCATTATTTTTTTCAGATGGGTTTTCAGTTTCTGGCTCTCTCTCTTCTCCTTCTGGTATCCCTATGATACAAATGTTGATTGTTCTTACACTTGACATTGTCCCTGAGGCTCCTTAAACTATCCTCATTTTCTTGGATTCTTTCTGTGTGTGTGTGTGTGTCTGTGTGTGTGTGTGTCTGTGTGTGTGTGTCTGTGTGTGTGTGTGTGTGTGTGTGTGTGTGTGTGTTCTGATTGGTTGTTTTCCGCTACCTTTTCTAAATCAGTGATTCTATCCTTTGCTTTATCTAATTTACTGTTAATTCTCACTATTGTTTTCTTTATTTCAGTTATTGTATTTTTCTTTTGTGGTTGGTTCTTTCTGCATTTTCCGTCTCCGTTTTATGTTTTCTATCTCTTTGTTGAAGTTCTCACTGAGATAATTGAGCATTTTTATAACCAGATAAAGTATCTAGTAGATTGCTTGTCTCTATTTTGTTTGGTTCTTTTTCTGAAGCTTTGTTCTATTTTTTCATTTGGGACATATTTCTTTGTATCCCCTTTTGGCTACCTCCCTGCGTTTGTTTTTATGTATTAGGTAATGCTGCTAGGCTTCCCAGTCTTAGTAGAGTGGCTTTATGTAGTAGGTGTCCTGTGGGGCCCAGTGTCACAGTCTTCCTTGGTCACCTGAGCCAGCTGCTCCAGGTGTGTCCTTTGTGTGGGTTTTGTGTGCCCTCCTATTCTAGTTGAGTCTTGGTTGCTGTTTATACATCAGTAAGAGGGATTGACCCTCGGACTGATTGATTTTAAAGACTTGCCATGACTACAGTTGAGAAGCTCTTGTGCAAGGGCTGACCCTACAGAGCAGGATTCACTTTAGTAGGGCTCTGGTGATGCTGAGTCTGTTCTTTGAATGTGTCATTTGTAGAGGTGGTTGGGTAGTGCTCTGGTGTGGTCTGAAGCTGGCCACCAGGTTCATTGATTCTGGGGCCCCTTGGGAGGGGCTCTGGTACACACCAAGGTCTGCCTATACTCTGCATAGATAGGGCCACTTGATATGAGCTACAAAGTGATCTGCAGATGGTTGCCACTCGTGCTGGCCTCTAAGGTGCTTAGGAGAGGCTAACTTGCTATCTGAGATTGGCGTCTGCTAGTGCTGGGCTTGGGGCTCCTTAGAAAGAGATATGGGGTCCCCCAATGCTAGTTGTTGTTTGTTCAAGGTTGTGAACCTTTGAGAAATTTTAGGAAAATTTATGGCATGAGCCAAGACCGGTCATTTGTATGGAAAAGCCACTGTACGCAGCTTGGTTGGGCCTGCAACTTTGGTTGGGCAGGGTCTTAGGGAATCACCAGGACATGGTGAATGGTGTTAGCTAGGTTGATAGAGACTTAGATATAGCACCCTCCTGCATACAGTCTCCACACTGGGTGATAGGCAGGCTCACCAAAGAAGCAATGGCCTCTACCAGCACTTCTGCTTGGGAGAAAGCTGCTGCCCCAGCACTAGAGCTCAGAGAGAGTGAGTTGGTCAGGGAGTTAGTTTATGCGAGGGCCATTTAATATGAACACCTGGACCTCCAGAAGCCCCCGGTCTCACTCAGCCATAGTCTCCACTGGTTTTAATAGCCAGAAGTTATGGGTATTTCCCAGCACTGGAACCCTGGGCTGGCGAGCCTTAAATGGGACTGGGACACCTTGCTCTTCACAGGGCATCTCTGCAACCAAGATATCCCACCCTATATGCCACACATGGGTATCGGACAACCTTATTCTGCAACTTCACTCCTCCTACCAGTTTCAACTTAACTTCTATATATCCTTATAGGACTTCTCCTCAACTAGACTTAAGGTGATTTTCAATGATGTTGGTTCTGTAGTTTAGATCTAATTTTGATGTTGTCGTGAGAAGAGGCAAGCACAGCATTTACCTACTTTACCATCTTGACTGGAACTTGGGTGTATATGTATCTAAAACTGTTATGTCCCTTTTAGTAAATGACTGCTTTATCATTATATAATGATCTATTTTGTTTCTTGTACAGCTGTGACTATTTTGTGTGATGTAAGTATAGCTATTTCTGTTCTATTTTGGTTTCCATTTGTGTAATATACCTTTTTCCATCTCTTCACATTGAGTCTGTATGTGTCCTTAAAGCTTATGTGAATCTCTTGTAGGCAGCTTATACTTTGGTCTTATTTTTTTAATGCATATAGCCACTCTGTTCCTTTGATTGGATAATTTACCTTATTACAGTTAAAGTAATTATTGTAGGTTATTACTAATGCTATCTTATTATTTTTTTATTTTTTTTATTTTTGGCTGTTTTGTAGTTGCTTTGTTTCTTTCTTTCTCTCTTGCTATCTTCTTTGAGAATTTTGATAATTTTCCAGTGGTATGTCTTGGCTGCCTTATTTTTAATATTTCGTGTATCTATGTAGGTTTTGCTTTGTGATTTCCATGAGGCCTTCATAATACATCTTATAGATATAACAATCTATTTTAAACTTATTGCAATTTAAGTTTTATCACATACAAAAAACTTTTCCCTTTCACTCTCCTTATATTTTAATTTTTGTTTTCACAACTTTGTCTTTTTATATGGTGTATCCATTAACAAATTATTGTAGCTATAGTTATTTTTAATACTTTTGTCTTTTAACCTTTATTATAATGTGTCTTGGAGAATATATCTTTGGATTCAATTGTTTAGACATCTGTAGGCTTCAAGAACTTGTATGTCCAAATCTCCGCATTTGGAGATGTTCTCAGCCACTATAACTTTAAAAAAGCTTTATGCATTTTCTCCCTCTCCTCTTCTTCTGGGATTCTCATAATGCATAATTTGTTTCTTTTAATGGTGTCCTACAAATTCTGTAGGTTTTCTTCATTCCTTTCATTTTTCTTTTTGATTTTCTAATCGGACAATTTTAGATGACCTGTATTTCAGTTCACTGATTTTTTGTTTCATTTGATTGAGTCTGCTGTTGAATCTTTCTATTGAATTCCTCAGTTTAGTAATTTTATTCTTCAACTCCAAATTTCTTTGGTTCTTTTTATATTTTCTCTTTGTTATATTTCTTATTTTGTTCTTGTATTGCTTTCCTGATTTTATTAGATGGTTTATTCATATGATAGCTTTCTGACCATCTTTGTAACAATTTTTTTTTTTTTTTTAATTCTGTGTCAGACAATTCATGTATCTTCATTTTGGGGGGTGTCAGTTACTGGAAATTGTGTGTGTGTGTGTGTGTGTGAGAAAGAGAGAGAGAGGTCATTTTTTCTTATTTCTTTGTGATCATTGCATCATATCTTTTTATTTGAAGAAGCTGTCACTTCTAGACTTTATGGACTGACTGCAGTAAGGAAAGAACTTCACCTGTGAATGGGGGCACAGTGGAGTATGTTCTGAACCTCAGCCTAGTGGTGTGGGGTGCCAAGTACAAGGGTATGTGGCAGTACTGGGCTTGGGCCTATGCAGTGTCTTCTCAAATAAAGAATCTGAGGCCCACTACATCGGACAATTACATGATCCTTGGTGGGAATCAGAGAGGGTCTGTAGTGGCTGCAATGGATGTTGAGGTCCTTGGCAGCACCTCTAAGTCCATTGGCAAAGTACCGTGGTAGGCAGTGATGGTTGCTGGAGTTGGTGATGTGCGCATGCTTGGCTACAGGGCAACTTCAGGTGTCTGTGTGGGCAGGGCCACATGCAAATACATGTTTGATGACATCAGGGGTTCAGAGACTTGGGTGTCAGCATTTACTTGCATGTCTTCAGGGGCTAGCTACAGGGGCATGCGTGGTTTTGGGAGCCAGTATCAGGAGTCAAAGCCAGCAGATGTAGAGATCTGGCTGTCAGGGATATCTCAGGCACTCATGGTGGTGCATTGTAGTTCCAGGATTCTGGGCCTGCTCTGGGTGCCCAAGAAGCTGCAGGAAGCTGGGCTGTCGGCACCCACTTGGTGGGCTTTAGGGACTTGCTACAGGCATGTGTATAGCATTGGAAGTCTCTGACAGGAGTCAGGGCCAGTGGCCTGCAGGTGCACAGGTGCAGGGACTAGCTGCCTGTGAGTGCAGCTGTACATGCTAGTGACAGGAATCAGAGCCTTATCAGGGCCCACAAGCAGCCATGGGGACCTTAGCTTCCATTGTGCGTGTATGGCTGCAAGGGCTAGCCACAGGTGTAGCAATTGTAGTGGGGGTCAGCTGCAGGGCCCTAGGCTGGTATCTTGCTTGTGGACATCCAGAGCAGCCAAAGGTGGCTCCCAGTGCAGATCCTGGGCTCCAGGGGGAAGGGCAGAGGAGGGAGCAGGGAGAGACCCAGGCAGCTGTGAAAACCTGTGGGTGAAAATCTTAGTGAAATCTGCAGAAGTCCATGGCAGTTGTGCTGGCTGTTGGTTTTCTTCGTGGTCAGAACTGATGGGGTCTTCTGCAGAGTAGACTATTGAGAACTGTATTGCTCTTGCTGCATGAATGACATTCGTAGCTCCTATCTTTCTTCTTTGTTCCTACTTCTCTCTATATGTGTTAACTTTGCTGGTCTCTGCGTGGGGTGAAACTGGAGCAAGTCCCCTGTGCTGTGCCCTGAAAGGCTAGGGAGGCTAGTCACTCACTCTGCTTTCTTTTTCTTGGCAAGGAGAACTTTCTCCCCCTGGGGAGTTCCCTCTATGCACTGAGCAGTGCTAACCTTGGGGATGGGATGTTACAGGCAAAATGAAACTTTCTTCTTATTCTTTTGTGCAGTTATTCTCTGCTTATTCATCCACTGTGTTGCTGAAGCTTCTTAAATGGACTTCTGAGCTCTCCCGGAGCTATTGTTGTTCATGGATAGCTATTTAATTGTTCTGGGATCTCTTACTCTACCATCTTGGGGATGTCACTCTATGTTATGTGTTTTTTACTATAACTTTAAAAAAGAAACCATTTGGAGAGGGAAAAAATGTATGCATAAATATTCAGTGTGCAGTATTTGGGATCCAAACACCTTTTGCCCATATCGTGTTTATAAAATTTATTCTCACTTGTTCATTTTCATTGCTGTATTTTGGTCATTGTGTGAATAATGTTTTGTTGTTCCATCATTGATGAACATTTTCATTTTGACCTATTATAAATAACATGGCTATCCTCTTAAGTGACTTTTGATATATGTATATATGTTTTTTCTATTATACATGATCTTGGAGTGAGATTGCTTTGTTATTGGGTATGTGCCTATATACTGCCTGTTTTCCATGCTGCTTTTTCTAACTTCCACTCCACCAGCAGTATGAGAGTTCTAGTTGCTTTAAGAAGATGTATGTAGCTCTTACATGTTTAGTAAATATATGGTAGCTATTTTTGTTTTTATGAAGATGACTCTTAGGTGTCTTACTTAGGCACCCAGGTGGTTCCATCTACTGCAGTAGGGAATGCAGGAAGGGGACCTGGCATAAGGTAGAGAAGGGTGGGGGATGGAGCTCACTCTGGGACATGCGTAAGTGTTTAATAGTGATTTAGTTTTAAAAAGCACAGATGGGATGCCTAGAGTAGGTAGAGAAATTTGAGAGTCATTGTAGTAGATCCAAATTCAAGCCATTAAATAAGATCTTAGGTGAAGCCTGGGGTGGAGTGAAAGTGGGAGGGCAGAAGAGAGTACATAGTGTGTATTAGTTTACTAGGGCTGTCATAACAAAATACAGCTGACTGGGTGGCTTAAACAACAGAAATTTACTTCTTCACAATTCTAAAAGTTCAAGATTAGTGTGTTGTCAGGTTTGGTTTCTTCTGAGGTATCTCTCCTTTGCTTGCAGATGACCACCTTCTCCCTTTGTCTTCACATGGTCCTTCCTCTGTTCATCTCTATATCTCTGTCCAAATTTCCTCTTATGACACCGGTCATAACTGGATTAGTGTCTACCCTAAAGATCTCATTTTAACTTAATTGCCCATTTTAAAGACCTTATCTTCAATTACATTCTGGGGCAGTGGGCATTAGGTCTTAAACATATGAATTTTGTGGCTGGAGGCATGGTGATGGAGGTCACAATTCAACCCCTAACAGCGAATGAGGGAGAATATACAATAGATAGAGTATAGATTGCAATAAAAGACTTAAAAGGACCCAGAGGGGTAAAAGGAGAACAGATAGAGAGTCGAGTCTGTAAAAATAAAGAGAGGGTCTCAGGGAGAGTAGAATCAACCATAAGCCTCCCAAATTCCAATTCTAATCACTGATATCAAATTGTTTTATTTTTCTAAATACTTTTTTTAGAAATGCAGAAGTAAATAATAGCTTTGCCTTACTTGTACTCTCTTGCAAAATGATTATGAATCAGAGTACATTACATGAAGTTTCTGATGCTGAAAAATATTGAGTATATCTTGCTGTTTTTTCAAATCTACAAGAGAATTATCTTGAAATATATTTTTTTCAAACAGATGAAACATCATGACTAATCAGACTTAGGTATTGTAGGTTACTATTTAAAGCTTTCTACCAAGACTTTCATTTCTAAATTCTAGCTGCACTATAGTGTTGAATATTCAAAATATTTGTAAGAAGGTTTAAGGATAATAATGACAAAATCTGTGAAGTCACTCCGCTATACTCCTTGTCCTTCACTTTTTCTCCAATATCCCATGCATCAACAATTCCTGTTAGTTCTCCTTCATATTGCATGTCTGTTCACTTCTTTGCATCTCCTTTGTTACAAGCTAGTTCGAGCTGCCATCATCTTTGGTGTGCACTACTACTACAGGAGCCTTTTAACTGGACTTACTCTTTCCATTCTTGCCCCTTCTAGAGAAACCTTAAAAAAGCAAGCCAGACCATGTCACCCTCTGATTGAAACTTTCAGCAGCTTCTCATTATACTTGGAATACAATTCAAACTCTGTACCATACTCTATGTAAAGATCCTGCCCACCTGCCTGCCCTCATTTTCCACACTAGTTTACTTTCTGGTTGAACATAACAGCCGGTGGCTGCCTCAGGGCCTTAGCCTGCTTTACTTGTCCTTCTCCTGGTTTTCACATTTCTCCTTGAGTTTGAAGTCAAATATCACCTTGGCAAAGAGGCCTTTCCTCACCCCACAGCTAAAATTTCTTTTTCTCCTTTTATATTCTAGCATGTCATGTGTGTGTGTGTGTGTGTGTGTGTGTGTGTGTGTGTGTGTGTAACTGCCAAACTGTTTTCCAAAGTGGATGTACCATTTTGCATTTTTACCAACTTGGTTGCTCCACCTTCAGCATTTGGTGTTGTCATTGTTTTGGATTTTAGTAGTTCTGATAGGTGCATAATGATACCTCATTGTTGTTTTAATTTGCAGTTCTCTAATGAAATATGACATCAAGTATCTTTTTATATGCTTATATGCCATTTATATATCTTTGGTGAAGTGTTTATTCAGACTTTTTGTCCATTTTTTAATTAGTTTTTCAGTTTATTGTTTAGTTTTACATGTTCTTTGTATATTTGGCATAACAGTCCTTTATCAGATGTCTTTTGAAAATATTTTCTCCAAGTCTATGACTAGTCTTCTTCTCATGATACTTTTTTCCAAAGTATTTATCGCTAAAATCTCATTTTTTATTGTTTGTCTCCTCCTACTACAATATAAGGTCCACAAACAACCTGTTTGTTTTGTATTTCCAGTGCCTAGCATGGTGCCTACTATTTTGGATAGTTAACAAATATCTGTGGATTGAATGGATAGATAACAACTGTTAACATTTTTAGTTTGTTTTATTCTTATCAAAAATGGCATTAAGCTGATTTAAATTATTCCATTTATTTAAAACTCAGTTTCAAATTTTAAAACTCAGTTTCAAATTTTTGCTGTTTTAATTTTCAAAATTAAGGATAATAGCTAGCCTCTTGCAGTATTGTGATACGAATTTCCACTATGGTTCAGATGAATTGGTTTAAGGTATATAATTGCTGATCTACTCTTGCTTTGCCCTCTCAAGAGTTGTACAGATTTATTCTCCAGGAAGTAGTCACAGGACTGGGCAATGGGAACAGGAGAACATTTATGTCAGTCCAACAGGGCCTTATGGGATAAATGCTCATTG
>NW_006494608.1:5654999-5666489 GCF_000325575.1 Pteropus alecto | reverse complement strand
TAATATCTCTTTCTCCTTTTATATTCTCGCGTGTCATGTGTGTGTGTGTGTGTGTGTGTGTGTGTGTGTGTGTGTGTGTGTGTAACTGCCAAACTGTTTTCCAAAGTGGATGTACCATTTTGCATTTTTACCAACTTGGTTGCTCCACCTTCAGCATTTGGTGTTGTCATTGTTTTGGATTTTAGTAGTTCTGATAGGTGCATAATGATACCTCATTGTTGTTTTAATTTGCAGTTCTCTAATGAAATATGACATCAAGTATCTTTTTATATGCTTATATGCCATTTATATATCTTTGGTGAAGTGTTTATTCAGACTTTTTGTCCATTTTTTAATTAGTTTTTCAGTTTATTGTTTAGTTTTACATGTTCTTTGTATATTTGGCATAACAGTCCTTTATCAGATGTCTTTTGAAAATATTTTCTCCAAGTCTATGACTAGTCTTCTTCTCATGATACTTTTTTCCAAAGTATTTATCGCTAAAATCTCATTTTTTATTGTTTGTCTCCTCCTACTACAATATAAGGTCCACAAACAACCTGTTTGTTTTGTATTTCCAGTGCCTAGCATGGTGCCTACTATTTTGGATAGTTAACAAATATCTGTGGATTGAATGGATAGATAACAACTGTTAACATTTTTAGTTTGTTTTATTCTTATCAAAAATGGCATTAAGCTGATTTAAATTATTCCATTTATTTAAAACTCAGTTTCAAATTTTAAAACTCAGTTTCAAATTTTTGCTGTTTTAATTTTCAAAATTAAGGATAATAGCTAGCCTCTTGCAGTATTGTGATACGAATTTCCACTATGGTTCAGATGAATTGGTTTAAGGTATATAATTGCTGATCTACTCTTGCTTTGCCCTCTCAAGAGTTGTACAGATTTATTCTCCAGGAAGTAGTCACAGGACTGGGCAATGGGAACAGGAGAACATTTATGTCAGTCCAACAGGGCCTTATGGGATAAATGCTACTTGCTAGACACTGGAAAGTCTCAGTATGTTCAAATGTCTACCCGCAGACACACACACACACACACACACACACGTCAAACTTTGCAAGGAATAGAAATCAAATTTTATGTTCTTGATTGCTTTTTTATTAGATTTGTTAAAGATTGTGTGAATTGTGTTTTCCTTCCTGTTGTAATTGAGCCTTGGTTACTGTTTACACATCAATGTGGGGGATTGACTCTCAAGTTGACTGGTTGTGAGGACTAGCCTTGACTACAATGAAAGAGCTGTTTGCAAGGGCTGCCTTTACATAGTAGGATTTGTTTTAGTAGTGTTCTGGCCTGCCCTTTGAATGTCTCTGTAGGTGGCTGGTTGATGCTCTGATGCAGTCAGAAGCCAACCACTAGGTATACTAGCCCTAGGGTCTCCTGGGAGGGGTTGCACCACAGGCCAATTTCAGCCACTGCCTGTGCTTGGGGCCACCTGGCATGAACCACAAAGTGATCTGAAGATGTCTTCCACCTGCACTGGGCTTGGAGGTGCCTGAGAGAGATTAAGCTGTAAGCTGCTTAGCAAGAGGTACGGGGCATACGGAGGCCAGATGCTGCTTTTTTGGGGTGTGTGAACCTTTAAGAGATTTTAAGAACGTTTTCAGCATGAGCCACGACAGGCTATTGTATGGAAAAGCCACTGGAAGGGCTTGGCTGGGCCCGCAAGTCGGGTGGGGTGGGTTTCGGAATCACCAGGGTGGGGCAAACAGTTTTAGCCAGGTTGATGGAAACTCATATATGGCAGCTGCCTGCACACTGGGAGGGATGAGGGCTCAATAAAGGAATGGCTTCTACCAGCTGGAGAAAGCTGCTGCTCCAGGCCTTGCTCTGAAGCCAGATGACTCATTTCTTCCCTGTATGTCTCTGGCGCCCTTCGATCAGCTGCCCCAGTATTGGAGCTCAGGGCAAACAAGTTGGCCAATAAGTAAGTTTGTGTGAGGGCCCTTTAAAAGGAATGCCATGATCTCCAGGCTTTTTCTGTCTCAGTCACAATCTTTGCTGGTTTTCCTAGCCAGAAGTTATGGGGACTTCTCTTTCTGCCACTGGAACCCTTGGCTGGGGAGCTTTGTGTGGGGCTTAGACACCTTGCTCTATATGGGGGACTGCTACAGCTGAGATATCCTTCTGATTTTTAACTGCCACTAGTGGATATGAGGACAAGCCCTTTACATGTCTCTATCCCTCCTACAGTCTTGACGTGGCTTCTTTTGTATGTCCTTAGCTATAGGACTTCTGTTCAGCTAAAATTCAGGTGATTCAAAATGATGGTTGTTCTGTAGTTTAGTTGTAATTTTGATGTGGTTGTGAGAGGATGCAAGCATAGTGTTTACCTACTCTCATCTTGACCAGCTCCTACTTTAGTTTTCAGTTTTTTCCTTTAGTAGTTTTTAGCTTTATGTATTTTAGTGTTATGGTGTTTGCTACTAACATTTGTAACTTGTATTTTTTTTGTGTATCTTTGTCCCAATTAAATGTATTTTGCCTTGAATTCTACTCTGAATATTTTCACTCTGCTTTGCTTTTATTTGAATATGCCCGGTCTCCTGTTTTTAAACCCTTCATTAGTTTTTAAATTGTTGCTCTTAAAAGTGACATATATTTGAAGAAAACTTTTTTAATCCTTTCAGAAAAGCTTTTACAGATGTTGTGGTTTTCTATTGCTGAATTCAGAAACCATCTCAAAACTTAATGGCACCAAACTAGAACCATTTTATTATCTCTCATGATTCATGGTGGAAGAGATGGATGGTTCTTCTCTGTGGATCTCTTGAGTTCACCTCTTATTAAACTCAGGGATTTTATCTCGGGGAATGGCAAATCTCTACTTGAGGCTCCCACCATCTGACCTGCCCCCCTAGGGTGGTCTGCCTCTTGTCTAGTGTTAGAATCCCTGGGAAGATGTCTATTTCATTTATTGCCACAGGCTCTAAATCTTTCAAGATATGGTGGAGATAGGTGGTATGTGTGGCATAGATAGAGAAATAGTTGTTTCTGTTCTCTAACTTTCCAGATCACTTAAGGAATCACATGCCCAGCCTTTTCTGTGCTTTGTTCATATAGATTACTGGTTTCTAAGATCGGCTGCATATGAGGATCACCTGAGGAGGCTAAAAAACATCAATGCCTAGATCCCACCCACTCCCCCCTCCTATTCTATTTTAATGAATCTGGGGTGTGGCCTGCACATTTGTTTTATTGTTATTATTTTTCAAACTTTTCAGGTGATTCCGATGTGCAGCTAAGGTTGAGTTTGTACTGCAGGACTGCTTCCACCCTGCCCTGGTTGGATTCTGCCTGTGATTCAAACCCTCTGGCTGCTTCTTTTTATCCCCCAAGTGCAAACCTCCTTCATCAGGAGCTCCTGAGGACACAAACAGGAGAGACCTCCAACCCTGTGCAAGCTGGAGCAGATCTACTGGCATCTGTTTGACAGATTGTGCATTGGCTCTAAAAAAGGATTCTATACTTTGAAAAAGTTTATAAACCATTGGCCTTTGGGGGCCTAAGTCACCCTTTGTGTGTCAGAGCAGAGCTACTAGTACAGCTTTCTGTAAGGCAAGTTCTATATACTTTTTTAAACCTTCCTGCAGCTAATAAACCAGCCCCTTAATTTTCAGAATGGGTTATAATCTTTTGGTTATAACCTATTTGGTTAACCTCTTGGTTAACTGTAAAGCAAAAAAAAAATCTTCCCTTAATTTACAGTATAGTAAACTAATTGAATTTGAACTTCTTGTAGCTTTTCACATCAATTTAAAAATTTTTAATTTTTATCAAAAGCTTAGTTCTAAAATGTAGCCTTCCTCGAGGTAACCTAAAATCTATCTCTAGTACTCTACAGTGCCTTTTTGAATTTTTTTTTTCATGAGGTTGGGAGGCTGCTGAAGACTTTTCAAAAGACAGCTGATGGGGCAGGTAAGCTGAAGCTGGTTAAAGAGGGACAAAGACTGAGTCCCCTTTGTTGCCTCCCAGTCCTAAACTTGTCAACCCACTTTGCACATGAACAGCTCCATGGAGACCAGGTGGATCATGACTTCTCATGTCTCCATTGGATCAGGTAGCTTATCAGCACTTCCCACTAAGTCTCCACTGTTTTGGCCGCTTGTAAAATTCTGTTTATTGTTTTTCTCTTGGATTGTGCTTGTGGCTTTCATTATGGGGTGTTATAAAAAAATAATCATTTGAAAAAAATACTGGAGATATTTGCAACACCAGCTGCTTGAGCGAATCCCTTTTTAAACATGCATAAAAGATCTTTCTCAGGCTTGGGGTATTACTAGGAAATGTTGTATTCTTCCTCTTCTGCTGATTCATATTTAACCCAGTGGATACTGTGGACTTTGTAAGCTGCTCAGCCTTCTCCTTCTGCTGAGCAGAGAAGAAAGTATCAAATCTTTGGCCACCTTGAAGAAATGTCTAGTGCATGAGAGTGTTTAATTTTGTACACTAACTTTACCCATGGTGTATTTCTCTTCTTAAAATTATTTTCCATTTGTATTTATTTCCTCATCCATTTATTTACTTATTTTTCTAATGTATGTAACCTTGTTAAGCTATCATCCTTTTATGAATAAGCTGGTGTACAAATTAGCAAATGACAACAATTCTAAGTATTTTAGGAAACCGTCCTTTTGATCCACTCTTACTACATTGGTCTTAGCTCTTGCCTTTGCTAATATGTCACAAAACCCTCCTGCTGGTCCTGCTGTGCTGTTTCTTCTCCTGTTTGCAAAGTAGAGTTCAGCATCTCAGGCTAGATAGCCTTTCATAGCAGTTCTGTGGCTCTTGTTTCTGCCACTTTGCTATTGCTTGCCATTTCTACTGATCTGAAGCCCTTCTCCCACTCCTTCACCTTTCTCTGCTTAGAATCAGTTTCCTTTGTGAAACCTTTGCTAGTTCCCTGCAGACAAGGCCAACTACTTCCTAGGTGTTGCTTCCACTCCTGGTACACACCTCTGGACACACTAATCAGGCTGCTGCTCACCCATAGGCGCCTTTGTGCAAATCAGAAAAGGTGTCTACCCCTTCTTCAAGACACTTCTAACTGTTGAAAAACCATATTAATGTCTAGGTTGTTTACCCTGTGAGTGGCGCCCTGCTAGGGTTATGCTGTGCCCAGTTGCACAGTGCTACTTGATGACCCTATCTGTGTCGTAATTATTGTGAATTATGTGGATTTCCCTCAGCACGGTTTGTCTGACCAGAGCAGGCCCTCAGCAGTCATTTACTAAGGAAAAGAAAGAACAGAGTACAAATATATGCCACGTTCTTATCTGGAAAAATAGCAGGGAAGGCATACTTGACAAGGCCTTTTGCACTGAACATTATGAATATATTGTAATTCGGAGACACATTTACCCCTACATTTTAATGTTTCTGAAATCAGCAGGTATCTTACAGTCAGTGTATCATGGTGGTTGAGAGCACAGACCCTGGAGATAGACTGCCTAGGTCTGAATCCCAGTTCTACCACTTAGACACTTATTTGTGTGACTTCAAGCATGTTACTTAACCTCTCTGTGCCTCAGTTTACTCATCTATAAAACGGAGATGACAGCAATAGTTCCTATGTCATGGTTTGTTGTGAAAATTATATGAATTATGTATGTACAGTGTTTAGAATAATACCAGGCACCTAATAGTAAGAGATATAAATGTTTAGTGTTATTATCAATATTATTAAAGGCTATGTATACATTTATTTCTTTTTAATCCTGAAAAGCTGTTTTTAATCTATGGCATACAGCTTATATTGATAGCATCCTATTTCAGTTGGCTGCTGACTGGGCCTATGCTTGTGTGCACTGCAGTTACACACCTGCTCCTGCATGCCCTCCCCGACCACACCAGTTTTCTGATTGCTGCAGTACAAGATACAAAGACAGGAAAGCAGCATGTTTTTGGGGATTTTTTTTTTTTTTTTCTTTTCCTTATAGGGCAGAAGAGAAAGGTGGAAAACTAGGACCATTTTACAGACAAGGCTTGTTTTAGAGTTTAACTTAACTTCTTGTTCATGTTCTAAAGCTTGGGTTGGTAATAAATTTTGGCTTTACAAAACTAGACACCAGAGAAAATTGGGTTTGAAAACAATTTTAATGTAAAATCTTTATCTAATTGCAGGACAACTTTTCTTTGAATATTTTCAAGAAAGCTGTGCTACAAAGTGGCAAAAGGTAATTAATGAATGATCCCCATTGGAATTCTCCAGGGTACCCTCAAGTTAGACAATAGATGTAAGTCACGCCCTGAATAGCTGTGGGTTTCTCCTGGTCATTAGTATTCACTTGTGACTCTGATTTCACATGAAGGATAGGGTAGCTGTTCTCTGAATTGTTTCAGGACATCTTTTCACTTGTCTCTCATGCTGGTTATAGAAGCTACAACCTTGTAGGAAGCTCTGTAGGACTCAAGCTCACTGCCCCACCCTGTTGAGCTCTCCTTCCAATTAAGCAAGATCTGACTAATACTGTCTTTGGAGATGCTCTGACCATTTTCATTATTAAACTAAATGGCTTTTCCCAGATCATATTACTTTAATCAACTTTACACTCAACTTTGGTAAATATTCTTTCAAATATTTAATATACTGCAACTGCTTTGAGAGTTTTAGCAGCACCAGCTAAAACTCTCAAAGCAGTTGCAGTATATTAATTTGGAATTTCAGCCACCCTTTCTTAATTGAACAAAACAGTATATAAGCAAATAATACATGGATGATCTAAAACTACACCTTGCCTAATTTTATTAGTTGATCAAAACCTTTTATATACATAAACTTGGAAATTCAAGGTTATTTCTGTATAGAACTGGTCAACTTTAGCCCTGTCCAAGGATGTGTTTAATTATTAGTTCCCAGAAGGAATATTTACATGATGAACAAACTTTCTCCAACAAGCCTTCTTATGGATTCATTTACCTTCAGGTTTCAGAAATAGCAAGTACACAGTTATTACTCTCTATATTCTAGAAGGCAGAGAAGCAGACAATGAGAATGTGTTTGCCTTAATTCACAGATCCAGCCAGTGGGATTATAGAAGAACTAGCATTATATCTATTTCTTCTACACTGTAAAGCCTCAGACCACATTGGTTCACATCAAAGGCTTTATTTTCTAAAGAAGTTCATAAAATCTAAGGTAAATGCTCAAATGAGGACAAAAATACTTTATGGTCATCTTTTCTTTATCTAAATCTGGATTTCCATCTCTGCTCAAAATCTCATTTCTTTTTGGAGAAATGTCAGTGAAGACAAAGAGGAATTTTTCTCACCTAGGGTGAGTATGACCTAATGCAGCTTAAATGGTCACAGTGCAGCAAACTGGAGCCTACAGCAATAATCTGGCTCACACATGTATATCATTAGTTTTTAAAAATTACTATTGGTTTTCAAAATTTAGAACTCAGGCAATTTCATGTAAAAGACCTCTTTAAAATTAGAAGATTCATCCAGACTTGGCCCACATGACCATAGTTAGCTAGACTGGGGTTGAAGCTGCCCCTTGACTAGGTTCTGTGTTCTTCACCTTTCAGGATCTCCTATCATTAATGTGACTTTTCTAGCCCTGTGAGCATTTGAATTGTGACCCCTGATGTAAACTAGTGTTCTAGATGTAAGCCAGTGTCCTACTCTGTTTTGTGGTCAGGTATTTTACAACTTTCCAAAAAGATCAAGACCCAGTGTGAGCAGTGATTAAGTGACTTTCAGAAAGGTGGATAATTGGCTACATCAAGGTCTACATGTTGCTCCTAGGCTGGCCCTGAGCTTTAGGGGACAGGAGTTAAGGTGGGGGTAGGTATGGTTCTCTGAATTTCCTGAACTGTCTCCTCTCTCTCTCTTCATTCAGCCTGAAAGTCATGACCACGGTTTTCTCATTTAGGGAGTAGGACATTTTTCTAAATATAAAAGAAAGCAGCCAGTGACTGCTCGGGCCCATTCAAAGCCTCACAAGACAAGCTATGCCACAAAAGGATAAGCTTCCTGTTTACCAACTAGCATGACACAAAGTGGCTGTGCTTCCTGGCAATGTAGGACTTGACACACAGGCTGGATTCTGTCTGTCAGGACAGCCGGGCTGAATGCTTGCTCTGTGCTCAGCCATCAGCCCCATGGCCTGGGTCCTGGACGTGGGCCACCTTCAGAAGGGCACTTTTGCTTTGACTCCAGAACCAGCCTTGGAATTCTGAAAGGAAGCAAAAGAGGGAAGGTAGCCTCACCTCCTTGCTAGCTTCCTCCCTAGCTTTCCTTTCCCTTTGTGGCCCAATCCAAGTAAAAGCTCTTCACATAAACCTGAATCTAACAATACATTTACGTCTTTTGTTTTTAAGTTTCCAGGAAGCAGGATGCCAATGCCTCTGGGGAAACTGGCCCTTTATACCAGTGTGATGGCTAGTGGGGGCTATGTCCTTGTGTATTACCTTATACAAAGTAAGTATCCAGACAACCACCTGAGGCATAGCCTCTTCCTAGCTCTCTTATCCCAGGGGTTCCTCCATCAAAGGAAATTCTTCAAATGGTTTCTGCAGATTAGAGAAAGGAGTAGAGGACTATTTTTTGAAACCAATACAGCTTTCCATTCCCTATAGCCACCTCCTTATCCTATAATTCTAGTTTTTTTAGGAGCCACAAGTCAAATGAAAGGACTTGGATTTGTTTGCATAAGAAGCCTTGCAAAAAGCAAAATGGACTTTCACTCCAGTGCACATACAGGAGATCCAAGATTTCCTGAAGAAGAGAGGGAAGGGTGGGGAAACTGGCTGTTTCTCATGTGTCCTCAGCCTGTTTGCCCTGCTTTTCTTTGATGCTGATTTAGTGGAAGAGGGGATCTTGAGCAAGGGACTCTGGTGAGAGCAGAAAATAAAAGCAGAGTCCAGGATGGCAAAATCTTGACAGATGTGGCTTCCAACCCCACTACACTCAAATTTGAATTTGTAAAGACAGGTCACAGTTATGTGAACAGCCGCGACATTTAAGGTCATTTAATCTCGTTTTGAAGCAGCAGCAGATTTTTTTCAGAGTGACTTTCTTTGAAGTTCCTTCATGCTCTCTCATCTTGGCTCCTCACCCTGACTCTGTAGCATTTTCACTTCCTGCTAGGATGTTAGAATCATCAGCAGACAGGTATACAGCACAGTGTCATCTCCACCCATTCGTTCCCATCTTTTTTCAGTCAGTCCAGAGGTCCTTGAGTTTGGATGATGAATATTCCCAGGGATAAATCAGACTGAAATAGCTCAGCCTCCTCTCCCCTCTGCCAAAGGGACAGAGGCAATATAGACAGGAATGGGTGCATTTTTTAAATTGAGAGACTGATAGCCTTACTCCCTTAGGCTGAAGTCAGCTGACAGAGACAGCCCAACTGGACTCTGCAGTCAACTGGTTAAATCCACCTTCAGAAAATAAAATAGATAGAAAGATAGATAGATAGATGATAGATAGATAGATAGATAGATAGATAGATAGATAGATAGATAGATAAATGGATGGATGGATGGATGGATGGATGGATGGATGGATGGATGGATGATGGATAGATAGATAGATTAATTAGCTAGATCAGTCCATCCGTCCACCTTCAGCTCTTGACTAGCTTTGTGACCTTGTGAAGGGGTCCATCACCTTCCTGGGCCTCAGTTACCTTATCTGGGTATATTAGTACTTATGCATGAGGTTGTAAAAATTAAATAAATCTCATAACCTGTGAGATATTGAGAATTATAAGATACATGAAATATTGAGAATAGTGTCTAGCCATGGACATCACTCAGTAAAGATTGTCTAGACCCCATCATCTGTTCCTCCTTTTCCTCTTAATGGCTGGCACCTTGTTAACTCCTGCAGCATCCCCTGCAGTCCCACTCTTGTGAAGCAGCACAGGAGGGGCCTTCTCAGCCTCTTCAGGCTTGAGGTGCTTTTCCCTTCTATAACTGTGATTGGGCCTACAGGAGGGAGTTATTTCTTATTGCCAAACAGAAAACCTTCCTTGGGAAGCCTACCTTTGCTTTCTCCCTAGGGTTGCATGTACCTTATACCATTAGGGAGGTGCTTCCTGGAGTTCCTAGTAGACTTTTAGCCAAGAAGGATACCTGAGACTGAGAGCAGTTTATACACTTTTATCTACATGAAATGTTAGCATAAATCTGTAAACTTGAAAAGTTAGTGTTTTCATGTCCTATATCTTGGCCTGAGGGTTTTGTTTTGTTGATATTGTGGTCTATTTTCTACTATTTATCAAGTCCTTCATCTTAGTGGAAGAAGCAGTGTTTAGAAGTCCAGTCAGAGATTCTGGCCCCAGCTCTGCCTTGAACTAGCAGTGTCACTTTGAGCAAGTCTTGGTATCCTAGGACTTTAGAACCAAAAGGAATGTTAGAGAAGATTAGATCAGACTCCTTAGATGAAGAAATGAGGTAGTAAATGAGGTGAGGAAATGAAAGATGAAATTGAGACACGGAAAGATCAAGTACCTTGCCCAAGGTTATCTGCCACATCCCCACAGATCTTGACTGTAAACTTTGGTTTTGGAGTCTCTAAGATGGACAGTTTAGAATAGTTGGTTTCTAATTCTTACATCCACAAATTTGATTTTGTATCTGTTTCCATGCTATGTATGAATTGTATCATTTAACTTCTACAGAGAACCTACCTGACCAAGTTCAATAAAGAAAAAAATGTAACAACTATCTTTCCCACTTAGAAAATTTTTCCAGGGCTTCCTATTACCAGTTGGCATTGGAGCAGCTGCATAGCCGTCCAGAGGCCCTGGAAGCTCTGGGCCCGCCTCTCAACATTCACTATCTCCAACTCACTGACAAGTACAACTTTGTGGACATTGCTGACGCCCAGGTAACATGATCCCCCAGTGAACTACAGGCTATGAAGGAGAGGAGGGAGCTGCCATAATCTGGAGAGAGTCTTAGAGGAAGCTGGAATAAGGATTTGGAATAGGAAACCACTATGTAAAACTGCTAGTGATTACTTAGGAACTTTTTTAAAAAACATGATGGAATAATTTATTTTCATGTATTTTTCTTCCTTTCTGGAGAATTGATGTGGCAGGGAATGCAGTGTTCATGCTCAAGTCTCCGTCTTAAACTGATAATGACCAGAGGTAGTTTGTCAACACTTTAGCTTTGAACTTGAAATATATCTTTAGCCAGTTAACTCTCATTCAAATGTAAACAACTCTTTAAATTTTAGTTTTGAAGCTTATTTATATCAATTGTGTGAAATGCCAGTCTATTTTTCAGCTGTATTTTTTCTTTTTTTTATAGTTCAGCTGATAAAATTCACCTGAACATAAATTGCATTTGTTCCTCTGTTTAACAAGTATGTGTTGAGTACATGCTGAATTAGAGAAATGATTCTAAGCGGTGTGGAGAATACAGAGATGCAGAAGGCTTTCAGAGAGTTTATGGTTTCAAACTCTAGAATAATACAGAGTGAAGCAAATATTAAGGTAGAGGCTCAGTAGTGGGCTTGGAGGTTGTT
>NW_006494608.1:5653005-5654985 GCF_000325575.1 Pteropus alecto | reverse complement strand
AGCATACATAGGAAGGCACATCACTGTATTCCTTGCCGCTGTGATCTCAGCAGAGGCAACTGAGGGAGGTAGGGTGGGCTGGGGCAGCTAGAGGGCTGTAACCTCATCATGTGAGATGTACACACTTGATTCTGTGGCCAGCAGAATCCTTGAAATATTTTGAGAATAAGAGTGAGATAATCTGACCAAGTTTCTTTTTTGTTATTGTTGTTTTTATTATTTTTCATGGAAATAGTTTTGTTGTTTGTTTGTGGTTTTTTTTTTTTTTTCTAACTGCAAAAGCAATTCATGCTCAAGTATTCTGATAAAAATATTTGATCTGGTTTTAAAAGAAGGTCAATTTATTCAGATTGGGAATACCCGGGGACTGGAAGCCTTTAGGAAAGCAGTGTGGCCACAAAGGTGTACAGTGGCGAGAGCAGAGCCAGAGCCATGGCCTACAGAAATGAGAGATGGATATGAAAGCTATTGTGGTGGGTAGGTGATAAAACTTGATAACAGTTTTATAGTAGGAGAGCGATGGGTCAAAGTGATTATCTTTAATGTCCAACATGGGTAAGTGGAAAGACATCATTGCCATTAAGTGAGAGAGGGAACCTGAGAGAGAAAGAGAAGGGAGTAGACATATATGGAGTGCACACTCTGTGCCACTTAGCCTTATTTCCATTGTCACCAAATTTCTCACACCATGTGATGTGGCTCCTCTTTGCTTTCCCATCTGTGGTTACTTGGCTGGATCCCCGCAAGCACAAAAACTTGGAATGGCCAGGGATTGGGTCTGGCTGTTCATGGTGACTCCCAGCACAGAGCATAAGGCCTTGCTTTGGTGCTCAAGAAGCTTGCAGGCACCTTTGCTGAGGGCAGGATGATGCAGCATCAGTTCCTTTATCTGGTAACCAGTGAGTCATTGAGGCAGTGGTGGATTTAGTGAGGAACCCCACCTGGTTAGGCCCAGCTTTTACGTGGGCCCAATCTGGCTGCTTCTGAGAGGGCTTCTTCTTGAGCTTTCCTGCAGTCCAGGGCCCTTGGTAGCTCTATGATAGTGTTGGCCGTGGTGCTGGGTATTGACCTCTGTGGCTGAACACTGCGACTCCACAGTTACAGTTCAGGGCCTGCTGCCCCAGAGCCAGCTATTGCCCCAGGCTTTGCTCTTCCAGTTTGTGAAGTATGTTTGACAGCCTCTCAGAATTCTGCACTTCCTTTACAATCAACTGTTTATAAGGATGCCTGTATGTAACACAAGCCATTTTCCCCAGAGTCTCTATTTGTAGTTCCCTTATTTTGTCTACAAGTGAAAAACTTCAGTTGTTCATGAGGTAGTTGTCATATTGAAGGATTTTTTTCCCCAAGTGTATGTGTGAAATAGTCACAAACTACCAGCACCTTTGTCTACCAGGTACTCCTGCTTTACTCACTGGCAAGGTCTGGACAGTCTATTATAAAGTGCCTCATCGACCCACTGATGCACAGCTGCTCCAAGTTCGGACATTGATCCCTCTGTGTTTACTATACTTCAAAATCATACTTACTTTAGCCCTTTTCTTTCCCTTTTTTTTTTTTTTTTGTTTTCTTTGGATGTACATAGATGCTCAGTATATGTTCTGTTGCTTAATTTTATAATCCCCTGAGAAGAGCTGTAGCTTGATGGCAAAAGCGGAACCCTGGAGAATTGCGTTAGTGTGACTAGGTGACTGCTTGTCTACTCAGGGTATGGAAACACCATCCCAAACGTATGTCTTTTTTAAAGTGTATTTAAGTGAATGAAAGGGAGAATTTTAGAAAGTACGGATGTGTGTACGCCAAAGCAGTTTTTTCTCTTGATGGCAGTTTGGAGTAGGTAAGATACACCATCTCTTAGCCCTGGAAAGTACCTTTGCCCATCACCCTGGGAGGTACCTGATGACAGGCTTCCTTGTTACTGCATTGTATCCCCTTCACAAGGCTCAAACTGTCTTTAATTTTTACTAAAAAAACAAAAAT
>NW_006494608.1:5629599-5652940 GCF_000325575.1 Pteropus alecto | reverse complement strand
ATATATATTTTTTTTTAATAGGAGCATTAGCAAACACCTACCACCAGCTCAGTCGGAGGTTCTCAGGCTGATTCCCTAGGTTCTGGGCATGGCAACATCTAGGTAGTACTGCCCAAATGGTGTGAGCCCAACTTGTGCTGACTGGTGCCAAAGAACCAACCAAAAACTCTTTGTCTTTCCCAAAGGAGCCTTCACATATTTTCCTTAAGGCCTGCTCTTTATAGTCCAGGTCAAAGTATATACCAATTTTTTGGTAATAATTTCCCCCTTTTAAATAGTGAACTTTTTTTTGTTTTTTTCTGTTTTATTATGAAAACTTTCAAACATGCAGGCAAAGTAAAAGAATGTATGCTTTGGAACCCATAAAGCTGCTACCTGGATTCTACAATTAATATTTTGTTCTTTTTTGCTTTAGCCCATACTTATTTTCATCTAGCCATTTCTTTATTTGTCCATAAACACATGTTATTATTTTCCAACATCCACATCCATACACTTCACATTTATATTATTAACTAAAGTTTAATTATTTGTTTATGGTTCCTTTTTTTTTTTTTTTTGAGGTAAAATTTACATTCTGTGAAAGGTACAAATTGAAGTGTCCTATTTGATGAATTTTAACAAATACATGCACTTCAAATCTCTATCTAGATATAGACTGTTTCCATCACCTGACAGTTTCCTCATGCTCTTCCCAGTTTGTCTCCTCTCACATACTGCAGCCCCCCAGAGGCAATCACTTTTCTGATAGTTTTTCCAGCATAGTTATGCCTGTTCTAGAACATGGAATCATGTATTATGTTCTCTTGGGTAATGCTCTTTCACTTCACTTCAGTATGTTTTTGATATTCATCCATGTTGTCACACGTATCTGTAGTTCTTTTTAACTGTGGATTTGTAAATAATCATTGCAAGTACTCAGAGCATTGAATTTGGCACATAAAGTCTCCTTGCCAAATCAGAGGACTGCCCTTGACCTCACCAAACCATTCAGAGAGTGGCAGGACATTTAGACGGAGCCAAATGGGAAAACAGGTGAATTTTCTAGTTAGGCTTAAGTTAGAAAACAACCTGATTTTGTAGGTAATCACTGGATAGTCTACAGTTAGCTCTAGAAAGCTTTATTTTGTCATCTCTTGAAAGGACAGCGACATATCAAATTATATCTTTTCATTTTATACCCCCAGTTGAAGATTCCTGTCTCTGGATCCAAGTCAGAGGGCTATCTCTATGTCAGCTCATCCAGAGATGGCCCCTTTAAGAGGTATTATGGGAAAATGGATGGGTTTGGGGGAACAGGAGGAGAACCTTCTGATGGAAACAATCCTAATTCCCATTTTCATTTGTAGTTATATGATTGCAGTAATAAGAATTAGTTTTTCAAAATGAAATCCTACCATTCACAATGACATGGATAGACCCAGAGGTTATTATGCTGAGTGAAATAAGTCAGACAGAGAAAGATAAATACCATATAATTTCATTTATATGTGGAATCTAAGGAAGAAAAAGAACAAACTAATCAAAAACAGACATAAATATAGAGGACAATCTGGTGATGGCCAGAGGGGAGCGGGGGTTAGGAGGTTGGGAGAAAAGTGTGAAGGGTTAAAGAAGTACAAATTAGTAGTCAATAGTTGGTCACGGAGATGGGGATCACGTCATAGGGAATGCAGTTAGCATTAATGTAATGGCTAGGTGTACAGCCAGAGGAGAGAAAGAGCTATTGGGGACTGTTTATAAGCTAAATGTCTAACCAATGTATACTTGAAACTAATAATAAAATTAAAAAAAAAAAAGAAAAAGAATTAGTTTTTCAAAGCTTGAAAAGTTTCATGGTCTGGGCATCAAGCCAGTGCTTTGACTCTTGGTGTAGTCCAGACATTTTATCCAATGCAATCTATAAAATTGTCCATTTTTTATGCTGCTGAATTTGAAGAACTTTGCAGTTATAGTGTAAGTCTACAATAATTTGGTATTTTTTTACAGCTTCTAACACTACTGCCTCAGTCGTTACAAATAAATAAAGGAATGGGTTCCTGTTCCAGAATTATTCAACGCATTTTTTATATAAGCTTTCCACTCCATTAATTGGCTTTTCTTGTCTAGGTGCCAATAGCTACATTACCTCACTTCCTGGGAAGGTTCTCAGAAATGTTTGCTGTTCACCCAGGATGTGTTTTAATTCCCCAGGACAAAAGGCACAAGCAGCCTTTAGGCAGCCCACAACAGGCTGCCCCTGGGCTCATTGACTCCAGAACCTGGGCTTGGTGAAGGAGCTGGCCAGGTTCCAGCCAAGAATTGAAGGTCCACATGAATTTGGAAATGGGCTATTAGCTGCTCCTTCTCTTTCCGGATGCCCCTACAGTTTTCCCATCAGTAATTTGTTGTTAAACTTGCCGTGACAATGATGCTAATTAAATAACAAGAACAGAGATGGCATTGACATAATGTTGACATTATGTTTGACACTGACATAATGTCAAAACATTATGTTAACATAAAATAGTGTTTATAGAAATTTAAGACATTATTCCAAAAAACTGCTTCCCCCGCCTTTTGACCATGTCTTCTGCCTTAATGTTTCCTTGATTAGAGACTATACTTTTGGTTTCTATCAGGTGGCACCTTCAGGAGGTCTTCTTAGAGCTCAAGGATGGTCAGCAGATTCCTTTGTTCAAGCGCAGTGGGGAAAATGGTAATGAAGTAAAAAAGGATTGAATGTGACCAAAAAGACCCAGTTTTCTCCAAGCATTGCTTTTCCTCATCACCATGTACTCTCTATGGCTTTGAGCCAGTTTTCTAGCTACCTAGAGGGATGATTGTATGTACAGGCATATTGTAATTTTGGTATAATTCTAATTTGACAATGAAGGCTATTGAAGTTTTATTTAATCAGAAATGTTGACTATTACATTTATAATTATTTCAAAGTTCTCTGTACAAAAGAATGGAATAAAAGGAATCACTACTAGTAATAAAAGATTTGTTGATTTTTTTTCTGGTGCTCATTTCTTTTCTTTTCCACTCCCCACACACCCCCTCATAGTTTTCAGCTCCAAGGAGAAGAACAAGTTTTACTAAACAGGTTTTTAATTGTGAACATTAGGATGCTGAGGAAGAACAGCCTTTTATTTTGGTCACTCTACTCTGAATTCATATTAAGTACCTTGTGGTACATTCTCCTCTCTGGCTCTCTACCTAGCCATTACATTACTGCTGACTGCACTCACTATGTTGTGCTCCTCATTCCCATGATCATCTATCAACTACTAATTTGTACTTCTTTAACCTTTCACCACTTTCTTCCAGCCCCCACACTCCCCTCCCTTCTGGCTGTCACCAGATTTTTCTCTATATTTGTGAGTCTGTTTTCAATTAGTTCTTTTTGTTCCTTAGATTCCACATATAAGTGAAATCATATGGGCCTTGAAGTCTAATATTCTGATAAAGCAGGCATGATGGAGTGCTTTGCAAGTAGGAAAAACAACATGAAAAAAGTCTCAGCAGAGGAAATGTGATCTATGCCCCAGAAATAAGATATTCAATTTGGCCAGTGTGTAGTTTTGCTGAAAACATCATAAAACAAAGTCCTGTTAAGGTAACTTGGCTCTAGTATGAATGCCAGCATTAGCATTTTGCCTTCAGCTTTTAGCCATCAGATTTGAGAATAAGTATATGATTTTCCTGTTAATAAAGGTTTAAGAGAGCATGCTAAATATGTACTGTATGCCTTTCAACTCATAAATTTTATTGTCACTTGTTCAGTTTTTCTGTTATTGACTTCCTCCTACCTTTCTTCCCACCATTCTCCATTTACCAATTCAGCAAAGATGAAGCTGAAATATGTATACATAAAACAGCCAGAACTTGACAAATAGTTGCCTCTGTCTTCTGCCGTAGTTGAAGGGTCAGGGAAATGCTCAATAGACAGCAGCTTTAGAGGGTTTTCTGAAGGCAAGCAGCCTTAGGCTACTTGACTATTTTGGTGTTTTTAGTTTGTCCATATGAAAAATCTGAATATTTAGCAATTACCTGTCTTACAGGTGAGGCAATAGTTATACTGTTCATTGGGATTCCTGGGGAAAATATGCTATATATATAGGAGGCCTGATGATAGGGGTGTAGGATAGGGGTCATGAAGTAAGCAGAAGGGTGATAGGAAAACCTCCAGTCTCTACTCACAAGAAGATTCTCGCCTCCCTAGTAACCTGTTCATAGTCCAGGCTCGTCTTTTGGCTGACTTCAGCAGAGTTGCTGAGTTGAAAGTACTGTCAGGAATGTGTACAGAAAAACAGTGGCATTTTATGATCCAGGGCAAACAGTTGAGAGATGAAAATATTAAAAACATATCTCAGACACAGGTACCACAGATCACATGTATTAAATGCCTTTTGTTATTAAAAAGCTTTCAAAGCAGAAATTAGTTTATTTTTCCCCCACTGCAGAGCACTTACCTTTTAAATTTAGCTACCATGCATGTTTGTCAGTTACCTTGCAGTAATAAGTCATTTTTTATTTTCAGATTATTTTTATAAAGTATAAAGGAAACTATAGACCAATCTCCGTATGAATGTTGCAACATTCTAAGTAAAATGTTAATAAACTGAATTCAGTGATAAAATATGTAGTATATTGCATTATTTTTCACAAAATATTTTGGTGCCTTTCCCTTGCAGTGCCTTTCTTTATGGGAAGATTATACATCCCTGCTTTGTTGAACTTAGGTGTGACCATGCCATGTAATTTGCTTTGGCCAATGAATTGTGAATGGAATAACATCCAAGACTTCTGTATGTATATATTAGCTTCTTCTTTCAGAAAGAAACAATGGAAGAGTAACTGAAATCAATAAAAGTAGTCATCTTTTTATGGCTGAATAATATTCCATTGTATATATGGAATATATAACTTCATTTGTTGCTGGGCATTTAGTTTGCTTCCATATCTTGGCTATTGTAAATAGTGTTGCCATGAACATAAAGATGCATAGATCTTTACGAATTATTGTTTTGGTACTCTTTGGATAAATACCCAGAAGTGCAAAAAATGAAATCCTACCATTTGCAATGACATGGCTGGACCTAGAGGTTATTATGCTAAGTGAAATAAGTCAGAGAAAGATAAAATACCATATGATTTCACTTATATGTGGAATCTAAGGAACAAAAGGAACTAATCAAAATAGACACATAAATATAGAGGACAGTCTGGTGACAGCCAGAAGGGAGGGGAGTGGGGGGACTGGGAGGAAGTGGTAAAAGGTTAAAGAAGTACAAATTAGTAGTTGATAGATGGTCATGGGAATGGGGAGCATGACATAGGCAGTGCAGTCAGCAGTAATGTAATGGCTAGGTGTAGAACCAGAGGGGAGATAGAGTAATCAGGAGGATCTTTTCATAAACTATATAAATATCTAAACAATGTACTGTAGTATACTTGAAACTAATAATAAAATAAAGGACTAAAAAAAAAGTAGTTACCTTAAGGAAAAGCAAACAATGGCAAGGGTATATAGGTAGGAAATAGGGATGGAAACTATACCTCCCTGAATGTACCTTGTTTTATAGTTTTGACTTTGAAACCATGATATTTTGTTTTCATATAATTTAAAAATAAAGCACAAAGAAAAAATATTGAAACAACATAGAGAAGAAATATTTCCACTGACTTTAAGACACTTCTGACTCAACATCCTTGGTGGGATATATCCTAGTGGCAAAAATAAACCCCAAGAAATCTTAAACTACATTCAGTGTGTGTGTGTGCATGCGCACACACACTTGAGACTTTCCTTATTTGTAACTTCTCAACAGGGAAATCTGGCTCATATTATCCTAGGTATATTTATGGATTTGCTCAAGTCTAGAATATACAAAGGACAGTTCTGGAATTGCTAACTCTAAAAAGCAAAAAAAAAATGTGTAGAATTCAATATATGTTTGTTACATTTAAAGGTAAAATTTACATACAGCGAGATGCATCATTCTTAAAGCGTGCAATTCCATGTATTTTTACAAATGCTTGCATTCATGTAATCCATATTATCCATAAAGATAATATGGATCTTTATATAGATCATTTCACCCATTGCCCCAGAAAATTCTCTTCTAGTCAAGTCCCAGGGATTCCTGCTCTGCCCCCAGAGGGAACCATGTATCGACTTTTTCACTATAAATTTATTTTTGGTGCTTGAGATTTGGTTTAAAATACTCAGCGTGCCAATTAGTGTAGATGACAAAATTGTAATTGTTAAAGCTGTTGATGGGTATACATGGGGGTTTCTTTCACTGTTTCTCTACTTTTGTGAATTTTCGACATTGTCCATTTTTTTATGTTAAGTAACTTTTCAGTATTAGTTCAGGTGTAGTCTTCTTTACGAAGTAATGAGGGCACTAAAACTCTATCTATGCTCCTTCATGAATTCTTATCATAGACCTTGAGTTTTCAAAATGATAAATTAGATAAGTATCAGGACATCTCAGGTAAAATATCTCTCTTCTCTCCAGTATCTATATAGACTCTCCCAGACTTTTCTCACAAAGCAAGTAATTTCATCTAAGTCAGGGAGGAAATTATGGAAGGGATTTGCTTTAATATGGTGTTTATACAAAATATTTTGAAAAATTCGATCAGGAAGATTTAAAAACATAACAAAGAAGGAGGCTTTTAATATTAAGCAGGGAGAGATGAATAGGGAGTCACCGCTAGTGGGGATGGGGTTTCTTTTTGGGATGATGTAATGTTCTGGAATTATAGGTGCTAGTTGGATTAACGCTCTAAATATAAAAAACAATTATACACTTTATAAGGGTGAATTTTATGGCATATGAATTATATCTTAATAAAAATGTTATAAAAATTATTTTAAAACCAAAAAATAAAATATACAATTAATAGTAAATCCAAGCTACTTGTCCAAAAGTCTATACTTATTCACCCTATAATCCCTTATCAAGCTGGATGACAGATTATTTACATATGACAGTTTTTTTCTTCCCAATTTCAGCTGGATGATTTAAATGAGAGTAAGAAAGATACAACATAATCAGGAAAAATATTTATTTGCTTGCTTGTTTAATTAATTAATTAATTATTTGTAGGAAGAATCTTTAAAAAACTTGTGAGAGAATTATACTCCTCTTTGAAAAATGATACTTAAAGGCCACTAGCATCTCAAAGGGAAAGACAATGTTTTCCATTTCTGTTAAACATGGGATGAAGGAAGGTAGCTAAGTCCATCACAGAATTAAAACCATTGAGTTAAAACTTAATATCTCAGCCCCCAAAAGAGGAACTTGGAAGCAAAGAATAGTGAATGAGTCATCTGCATAAGTTTTGATATTAAAGATGATCTTATTGTGTTTTCTGTTTGTTTGTTTGTTTGTTTTTAATCTACAAAAACTGAAGCTTTGAGAACATGTTCCAGGGCACTTCATGGCCTTGCTTCTGAAAACCATTTGGAGAGTCTGAGTTTTTTACTGCTCACAGGGGTTAGGTTCAGATTACTCTGGTGGTAAAAGTCTGGAGGATGGTTGTTAGAATCTTGTGTTCTTTTTTTAACCAGAATAAAAGCATTTTTAAAAAGTTCAGCAAATCATTTAATTTCTCTTTCATTGCTGTATTGGTTGGCATGAAAATTCCCTCATAACTATTTCATCTAAATCATTCACCATATAAAACTAGGAACTTAGATATTTTCCCTGAAAGATATTCATGTAGATTCCACTCTTTAAAGTAGAAAAGCAGAAAGAAGTAAAACACAGTTGAACCTTAAACCATGGGTTTGAACTACTTATACATGGGTTTTTTCCAATAAATATATTGGAAAATTTTTTGGAAATGTGCAACAACTTGAAAAAACTGGCAGATGAACCAGGAAGCCTAGAAATATCAAAAATTTTTAAAAGGTATGTCATAAATGCATGAAATATGTGTAGATACTAGTCTGTTATCATTTACTGCCATAAAATATAGACAAATCTATCATAAAAAGTAAATTAATTAAAATTATATACAAAAACACAGACCATACATGGTGCCATTCTCAGTAATGTAAACACGAAGATGCAGTATTATCATAACTGCATAGAATTAACTATAGTACATACTGTACTACTGTAATAGTTTCATAGCCACTTCCTGTTGTGTCAATTATACTAAGCTACCATAAAGCAATCTTATTGCTACTTCATTATCAATACATGAATCATTATACTTGTAAATAAATATGGATTTTTTTTCCACAATATCTTTTCATTTTTGATGTCTAGTGTTAGTAATATGTATAACAACTTTAGTGTTTTGTATCAGGACAATATTGATAGGCAGTTCATCTTGTAAACAATTATCTTACAGTAAACTTACAGTATATATTATGTAGTATAGTAGTGTAAATATTTTTCTCATGATTTTCTTAACATTTTCTTTTCTCTAGCTTTATTATTGGAATAGGTATATAATACATGTAACATACAAAATATGTGTTAATAGAATGCTTATGTTATCAGTAAGGCTTCCGGTCAACAGTATGCTATTAGTTGCTAAGTTTTTGGAGTCAAAAGTTATGCATGGATTTTTGATAGCATGAGAGTGGGGGCAGCATCCCTAACTCTTGCATTATTCAAGGGTCAAATATACCAGATTATTTGGAAGAACATAATGTATTTTTTTATATAATACGTTTAATGCATTGTTGATAATCTATATCCCAGTTTGTGTGGTCCCCATTGATTTAGTTTTTATATAGCCCAATTAGCTTTGTTCCAATTATACCAGTAAGCCATCTCTCAAATTCTGCTACCTTACAGATGTAAATGTTGTCTATAAGAGCTGATGATGGCAAGATCAGCACAAATTAATCGCAACTACTCTGAAACATCTACTTTATTGATGGTACTTTAACAACATCACCTTTCTACAGACATCAGGAATTATGATAAAGTTGTTCTTGTTGAGTCCCACAGTTAATAGGTTAAACTAAAAGACAAGACTAATTCCTAGTCCTAGTCCTAACATTGAATTTAGTAACTGATGGGCTCCATATTTGCCAAATAAAGACCATTATTGAAAATTTTGCTGAGGGAAAACTATACTATTTTAACTATCATTGCAAAAGTTTAGCCAACGGATCATTTTGTGTAACTTTAAAAATCTAGAGATTTTTAAAACTTTTGTCTCTATTTAAAATATCTGTCATTCAAACTTCCAGCAGTATGATGACTCCTTAACTCTGATATTGCTACTAAATACTGTAGTTGCAGGGTTGGGGGGAAGTGATTACAGAACATGTCCTTAGTGGTTTGCCGGAATTCAAAAGGAATGTTATAAAAGTTCATCTGTGTTAAACAATATTTTAAAAACTGCTTCCATTTTTCAAACTACAAACAAAGCTACTTGTAGGACCACATTTTAAGGAAATTCACTATTCAAAACAAAGTAGGAGGGAGTAGCTACACTTCTCCCTCTTTTTCCCACTAAGTACAGCTGTATACCTTGGACATATATAAAATAAACATAAGACAACTCTGAAAGATGAACAGAAGGCAGATTGGCTAAGGACCAAGGAATGCAAGTGAGTTTCCTGGGTTTTCTTTTGCCTCTTTTATCCCAGACTGTGTGTTGGTGAAACCAGCAGCCCAGAAACACCAATGAGAACACAACAAAAGCGAAGAAAAGCTGCTCCCTCAAGCCAAAAGACCAGGAAAGAGGCAGCCTTGAAAGGCAATTTCTCAGCAATTGCCCTACTCTACCCAAACACCAGAGAAAAAACCATGGCCTCACCCTTGTCAGCAAGGCAAAGTGCATCTCCTAGACTTCTTCCCTCACTAGGCTGTAATGAGGGGTCCCCTGATCCGCCGTTGGAGTGGGAGCAGCAATGGCCCATGGGTAGCTGGGACTTTCATCCCTGCCTGATGGTCCCCCTACCGCCTATGGTGTCAGTGGATACCACTTGGGGAGACTACACTTCCACCCCCATTAAGCTTTCTCACCTCCATGGTATTAATGGAGCCCACAGTAATGAGGTACCCTCCCCATGCCTGTATGTCAAAAGCTTGATGTGATTCTAGATATTACTTCAATAAACTATGTAGAATTCTACATCATAGGCTCTCTTCAAAGTATCTGTAACAACTGATAAAGTGATCTTTGATAAAGCCAATAATCGTGCCAGGTACTTATTCTACTTATATGAAATCCATTAGAGACAGCAGATTTGTTGTTGCCAGGGACTAGAAGAAGGAAGGAGTGACAGCTTAATGAGCACAGATATTCTTTAGAAGCGAGGAAAAGGTGGTTGCATAGCACTGAATGTACTTAATGCCACTGAATTATGCATTTCAAATGGTTAAAATGACAAATTTTATGTTATGTTTATTTAATCACAATATCTTAAAAACCAAGAAAAATCTGAGAGAAATAATCATTGGGGCAGGGTTATATTACCAGATAACATTATAAAACTACAAAAATTAACTGAATATCGTACATGCGCTGAAATAAATGACAGATTAATGGAGCAGAATATAAATCCTGAGTTCAGAGTGTTTAAATATTTAGTATGGAATAAATGTGGTTTTGAAAATTGGAGAGAATATTTGATTATTTTATAAATGATTATGAGATCATAATAAAATATGGAAAAAAAATCAGCTGAATCTTCCCCCCACCTGGCAGTAGTGAGGAGGCACAATACTTAACCCCACTTCATCTATCAGTGTGGTATCAGAGATAGCCTACTAAAATAGATTTAAATGATACAGTTTCATAAAATCAAATGTCCAATATACAATAGAAAGTCACACTTTCATAGGGAGGACCAGGAAAATCTCAACTTGAAGGAGAAAGGACAATCAACAGATACCAATACAGAGATGACACAGATGTTGGAATTATCTGACAAGGATTTTAGAGCAGCCATCATTTTAAAAAGCTTCAATAAGCAATTGTGAACATGCTTGAAAAAATGAAGGAAAAAAACAGTCTTAGCAAAAAAATAGAAGGAAGAACCAAATGGAAATTTTAGAACTGAAAAATACAAATGAAATTAAAATCTCACTGGATGGGCTAAACAGCAGAATGGAGAGGACAAAGGAAAGAACCCGCAAGTTGAGGATAAAATAGAAATTACTTAATTTGAACAAAAAAAGGAGACTGAAAATACTGCCAATTGGTCTATAACAAAAAGATCTAACACTCTTGTCATCAGAATCCCACAAGGAGAGGAGAGGAAGTTGGGGCTGAAAAAGTATTTGAAAAAAATAAGTTGAAATTATCCCAAATTGGCAAAAGACGTAAACCTATATATTCAAGAAGCTGAGTGAATCCAACCAGCATAAACCCAAAGAAGTCTATGATAAGAAAAACTTCAAGTGCTAAAAGAACTGTCAACTCCTAATTCTGTATCTGTTGAGATTATCCTTCAGGAATGGAGGATAAAGACATTCTCGGACAATTAAAAACTAAAATAATCTGTTGCTTGATTTGACCTACCCTAAAAGGATGACTAAAGGAAGTTCTTGAAACAATTATTTTTTTAAAGGAGCCTTGGAACATCAGGAAGAAAAATGAAAAGAGCAAAAATATGGGTAAATATTATAGACTTTCCTTCTCTTGAGTTTTCTGAATTGGTTGATGGTAGAAACAAAATGTATAACATTGTCTAATATACTTAAACTGGTAGAATGTTGACATCAACTAATCTTTGCTGGGATGAAATAGTTCTGTATCCTAATTGTGGAGGTAGTTACAGGAATCTATATGTAATAAAAATGGTGTAGAACTATACACACTTGTTGAACTAATGTCAATTGCCTGGTTTTGATATTGTACTATACTTACCTAAGATGTATCTTTACTGCATTTCCAAGTCCCTATAAGTCTATAATTATTTGGAAATAAAATGTTTTTAAAAGTGTAGAACAGGGACATTGATTATGCTACTTCAAAATGGCAGGGATGAGGTGGTAATCCTCCCCTTCTGAATAATTTCCAGCTCTCTGAGGATTAAACATGTATCTTCCTAAATATCTTGATTTGTTTTTTTCTAGGTACATTTCTCTCACAATTTATTATAAAGCTGGCCATTTTAATAATAGAAACAATTAAATATTTTCATGGAAACCCATCACAGTATATTGAAACTGAGAACATTTTTATGTAAAAAGTTGTTATATTACTGTTGATAACATATTTAGTAAAATAGTTTAGTTTTAGTTAATAAAACCCTCACCTATTTTAATAAAATTTATAAAAAAGAATGCAATCAAAGTCAAAAGATTATTCTGCCATGTAAAATAAACTGCTCCCCAAAGGATTGTGTCAATATTGGTTTTAAATAGGAAATTTCCATTTCAAATAGATTACACTAACTTGGGGGTCGGCAAACTTTTTCTATAAGGAGCCAGTTAATAACTATTTTAGGCTGTACAAGCCATAAGGATTCTGTTGCAGCTACTCAACCGTGTAGTGTTAGCAGCCATAGACAAATGTAAATGAATGGGCTATGTTCCCCCCACCCCCAATTTTATTTACCAAACAGGCAACAAGGGCCATTGTATGCTGACCTCTACACTAGCCTAATTTCAGGTTACTTATCTTCCAGTTAGTAAAAAAAAAAAAAAAAACTGTCCAAAATCAAAAAAATAGTTTTTAAAAATTATTGTTATGAACATTAACTAAAATGTAGCCAAAGTAGAATCTACTGAGGTAAAAGGCCTTGACTAACAATCAGGAAAGCTGAATTATTCTATCCTTTGTTCTGCCAGTAGCTGTAAAGGTTATGCAAATCACATACAGTAGTCTCCCCTTATTCATGGTTTTGCTTTCTGAAGTTTCATTTATCTGCAGTCAACTGTGGTCCAAAAGTAGAATATTCCAGAAATATTCTACTTTTATAATAGAAAATTCCAGAAACACAATTCATGTTTTAAACTGCATGCCATTTTGAGTAGCATGATGAACTCTCTTGCCATTCTGCTCCATTCTGCTCAGGACATGAATCATCTCTTTGTCTAGTGTATTCATGCTATATACACCATCCACCCATTAGTTATTTAGAAGCCAGATCAGTTATCAGATCAACTGCCTTGGTATTGCAGTACTTATGTTCAAATAATTCTTATTTTAATAATAGAATATTCACATAACTTTTATTATAGTATATTGCTATAATCGTGTTTATTAATCTCTTAGTTGGTAATCTCTTACTGTATCCAATTTATTAAATTTTATTATAGTTATGTATGTACAAGAAAAAAACATTATATACAGGGTTCAGTACTATCTGTGTGGTTTGAGGCATCCATTGGAGGTCTTGGAATGTATACCCCCATAGACAAGGGGGATGGATTACTATATTCCCTCTGAGATTCCATTACATCATCTCTACTTTGAGAGAATTTGAGGAAGGTATATATTTTTCTTTCCCAATTTTGTTACTATGAATTTCAATTCAGCAAGACATTCCCACTATTACCACTAGACTAAGATTTTAAACAGTTTCAAAAGAAAGGTAGACTCATTTTTATATAAATTGTAACAGAGGCCTATTTAAACACAATGTGCTGTGTTAAAATTGATCATTGGAAGATTTGATAAAAAAAAAAAAAACTGAAAAAGAATCCAAAACAATAGCATCAAATAACAAAATACATAGGGATAAAGTTAACAAAGGATGTACAAGGTCTTTCTACATTGAAAAATACAAAATAATTCTGAGAAAAATAAAATGAAATAAATAAATGGAAACACTATGTTTATGGATTGGAAGAGTCATTGTTAAAATCAAATTGATCTATAGATTCAATGAATCTCAATCAAAATCTCACAAGTCTTTATTTTAGAGGGTGATTTTGGTAGGAATAGACAAACCAACTCTAAAATATCTTTGGAAACGCAAAGGACATAGAACAAAGAACAATCTTGAAAAAGAGGGAATTGGAAGTCCTATTTTACTGGACATTGAGACTTATAAAGTTCTGACAAAAGGATAAAACAAATAGATTAACAGAAGAGTGTCCACAAGGAGATCCACAGATATATGGTCAAATGATTTTAGACAAGGACACCAAAACAATTCAGTGGGAAAAGGAAAATCTTCAACTAATGGTGCTGAAACAACTGAATATTCCTATGGAAAACAAATATTTGACCCCTACCTAACACTCCACAAAAAGTAATAATTCAAAATGATTCATGGACCTAAATATCACAGCTAAAACTATAAAGCTTAAAAAGAAAAAAATAATACCTTCATGACTTTGGAGTAAATAAAGATACAGAGAATACAGGATACAGAGAATATTAACGATAAGACAAAATAGACAAGCCACAGAGTGGGAAAAAATATTTATAACATAAATCTGACAAGACTTGTGTCCAAAATATATAAAAGGATTATCACAACTCTGTCCAATTAAAAGAAAAAAAGGACATGAAAAAGTATTCCTCATTTGTCATTAGGGAAATGCAAATTAAACCACCATGAAATACCACCACATACCCATGACAATAGCTAAAATGAAAAAGAAAGCCAACACTAAATGTTAGCAAGAATGTGAAGCAACAAGATTGCTCATATATTGCTGGCAGGAATAGAAAATGGTACAATCACTTTGGAAAACAGTTTCTTAAAATGTTAACTATACATCTATCCTATGACCTAGCAATTTTACTCATTTAATCTAAGAGAAATGAAAATGTGTCCACAAAAAATCCCCGGACAAGAATATCTATAGCAGCTTTATTCATAATAGCCAAACCTGAAATAGTCCAGGGGTCCATGAACAGAGATATGGATAAACTGGTATATTCAAAGAATACAACACAGCAGTAAAAAGGAACAAATTATGGATATAAGCACTAACATGGATGAGTCTTAAAAACATTATACTGAGTGAAAGCCAGATACCAGAAAGTATTCCATCTGTATAAACTTGAGAATAAGGAAAACTGTAACAACAGGAGTAGGGTTAAAGTAGTGTATGCATTTGTCAAGCCTGATAGTCTAGTATAGATTTAAATCTGTACAATTCATTATTTGTGCATTAATATTCCCTTCTCCACAACAAAATAGTTGGTGATTAAAAGACTCTTGGGGTTAAAATTAAGGTTTTTAATCTAGCTCTTTTAAATATGCAACAAACTGAAGGTATTATACGGTAAATGATCTTGAACAATTTTAACTGTTTTTGCCAGTCTTAATTTGAATTTCGACAAGTTTGAGCTTAAAATGTATTCACTTCCTAAAATTAATTTGCCCCAGGCTAATCCCCTTTGCACCTATGTAAAGTGATCTATGTTGGAGTCCATAGATCTATGTTGCTTAGGCCTCCATGGACTGAGTCACACACCACCCCATTACATTACTAGGACTGTAATTTACTTCTTGTTCAATGTTCTCCAAGTGACCTTTATAACCTTTTCTCTAATAATTTTCTTCCGAACTGTGGTCAGTTGGAAAAGTTTGAGACGACAATTAGCATCTGACTAGAAAAGACATTTTCTCCAACTTTTCATGTGAAAACACCAAAATACAACATTAAAACAATTTCCCAACTGACTAAAACCGCTCATACATTTTGCATATTTCATAAAAAATTCTCATTAAGCTAAAATATTATAATGTTGAATTTTATTATAATTAAAACTGGATTTATAAACTATGAATAAACTCAATAGTACTGTTTAGTCCCTTGTAACCTTGTTAAAAGGACAAATTAACAACAGCTTTAACTATAGAGCTAAGTCATTAATAGAAAGATTTTATTTGGTCCAATATTGTGAAGGTTCTTCATGCTCTCTTTATGTCATTTGAACCAAAAAGTGTAAATGTATCTTTACAAGTATAAGTGCTTCTAAAAAAAACTATACAACTCTAAATTCAAGGTACAAAAACAGCTGAGAATATGCAACATACTGCAAAGAGCAAAGTAGCCAGATAAAAGAAAACAGGTCTTTTTTTTTTTTTTAAATAAATATAGTAATTATAGTAAATGTGTTTATTATGAGTGTAATATAAAATGGTTTGGAAAAAATATAAATGTTGTCCGAATGACTCTGATTTTAATACTGGATAAATCTATCAAGTATAAAAATGAGTCATTAAATAGTGTATTATTTTTCTCATCCCTGTCTATTTTTGTCAGAGAGATATTTATAAATATTTGCCTAAAATTGCATTATACTTCTTTCAAGACTTAGGCTTACCATTGTGGCTATGTGTTTTCAATGAAAACTGCCATGTGGCAGATTTTCCTCTACCTCTTTATGGAGCTTGTTTAGAAATGCTAGTTTCTAAGAAACTGTATAAATAAAGCCAATTTAGTGAGAAAACAGTGCAACCCGATGGATCAAATTGCCTAATTTCATCTGATGGTATATGAACCATACCAGCGACTCTGAAGCTCATCTGGCAAGGCTGGGTGTGATTACAGACTATGTGTGTAAATGTCTAGCACAGTACACTGCACAAACTTTAAAACAGGTGGTTAGCACTGTCATTGTCATAATTATGACATTTGAGAAGTCAAATGCTAGGAAGAGAGCATTGTGTGATACCCTAAGCAGGCTGAAGGGATGGGTCTGAGTTATTCACAGTACAGAGCACATGCAAGGGCATAGGATGTGTATAGACAAGTTATATTCAAATATTTATCACCCTGAGCCTAATCAAAGGTAAATAAGGACTCTTAAACATTTTTTGTGTGCGAGAAGGGTATTCAGTTCTTTCAGTTATACAGCATACACTTTTACATTTCTATTTTTTAACAGAAATTTACTGTTCATTGGGACCTTGATACAACTTAAGTGTTCAATCCTAAGCAAATTAAATTCTATTGAGTATATTCTAATAAAACTTTTTGGGACAAAAGTTTCCAGAGGTCCAATGTCAAATTTTTTATGAACAAAGTAAAGGTTTATAAATATTTTGGCATTTCATAACTTTTCCTACTGTAGCTTGAGGGCTAATAAGAAACTCAACAGAAGTAGAGACTTGATGGCCTGCATGAATATGTTCTGTATCTCTTCTCTCGCTCTGGGAAATTTTATTCACAATAACAACATAATGGTGTCTTTTCACTAACCAAAGCAACCATTATGTTGATCAGATCACACTACCACTTGCAAGTGACCAAAGTTAAGTGAATAACAAGCAATCACCACCATTCTCATTAGTGACGTTGAAAAGAAAAAAATTAGGGTTTTTAACTGATAGGTACAAGCATTAGGCAAAAACAGAGATAAGAGAAGCCAAATCAAGTCAATATAAGTCAGTAATAAAATCTAAAAATAAGACATCATTAAACTATAGATGTTATTCTAGGTCTCAAAAATTTGCAAGATATCTATTTAAATTAAAATCTCACTCCCCCAAAAAGTCCAAAGTGAAAAAGTACCAATTTTAGTAAAGATAACATACATATAAGCAGATATACACATATGAATAATGCAGAATAGATTTACAAATAAGTTAATTTGGGCACTTCTACTTGTATTTTAAAGAAAGTGAATAGATATCTTTGTATACAAATTCTCATCCTTGAAAAATTGGATTTAGAAATAAAGGTTCAAACATCTCCTCTCTTAAAAATAACACTGAAATGTGTAACTTGACTCATTAAACCTACTGGTTGGCAACTTTCTAAATCTGGCTTCATTTGCTCTAACTCCACAAGTTTGACAAAGTCATTTCAGTTTACATCATTGATACCTGGTTATCCACTTTCAGTACATGTACCATCTGGCCAGGAGTCCATAAATAATATTGTTTTCAATGTACAAATCTTAAAGTAAGTTCTAAAGGGAAATACTGCTCAGTAGATAAATTCTCCTGGAATTTCTTGTAGCAAAGGTTCCTCAAATTTAAATCATTTGGAAATGGCCTTTTGCTCCATTTTCTCTTTTTCAGACTGTCTGCATTGTCCTAAAGAAAATGAAGTAACTGTAATTAATTCCTCTGTTAAAACTAATTCCTTGATTTCTGGTTGCCGAGTATCTGAATTAACTTCAGGCACAAAATCATCTTAGATGGCATTTGCTTCATCTAATGGCCCTTTCACCTTGAAAGGGAGACCTTGAATACTGCTCTGTCAACCATGGATGTTTTAGACATTCTTCAGCGGTGGCTTGATCTCTGTATAAAGATACACATTTTATACTTAAGACAAAATAGTTTAAAATTCACTTATAAATTAAAGCATAAGGTATTATATTTATTGTATTATATTTTGGGAAGTATGAAGAGGTGGAAAAATCTTACTGAATAAAACTAAAAGTTTTGGCATTTGTGTGCAAATGCCATTCCTCACAATGTTGAAAAATAATATTTTAAAGAAATAGTAAATCTCCGCAAAGCCCTTTAGAAGACCAAAAACAGACAGAAAATATCTATTATACTGAGGTGCAGTTCATATTTTCTAAAAACATTTTAATTTTTGTCACTTTTTCTTTGAACAGATATAAAAAGCCAAAGGTTTCATCTAGTTTTACGTCTGCATTTGATGTCTTCATTTTGGTGTTTGTTATTAAACTTTTGCACAGAGGTGATCACTCAAAAATTGACAAATATCAAGTTAACTAATACTCAGGTTTCTTAACTAAAAGTGTCTTGATGAAGTCAACAGCTGACTCAGACACAACATCAAATTCTTCCTCAGAATAACTTAAATTCACCAGTGAAATGTTTAGGACTGTTTCTTGTTTATTATCTCTTAAGAAAGGTGATATTCCTGTAAGCATGACATATGTTAACACTCCAATGCTCCTAAATCAAAATGAAAATGTAAGAAAAGTTAGTGTCATATTCTTTTGTTGAAACTAATTTGATCAGTTTTTCATAAATAACTCTTAACCACATATCCGTTGCCATCATAACTAAGAATTTCAAGAGCTGGTATCAGCAACAGAAGAAAACATTTTGCTTTGTGAAAAAAAGTTGCTAATTTGCTCTTTTAGATTAAAAAAAAAAAATACTCATTAGAAACTGAGCCGCTGTTAGGTGTGGGCTAAAATGAGTTAACATTATAAATCAAATTAATATGCATTACTGTAAAGTTTAACTAGATGTGTGTAATTAACTTGTTTACTTTTCAAACCTCCACCCGTCATTCCTGGGTCCTTGTTTTGTTAAAATATTTGAATGCATAAATACTGCAATGTAAACTTATAACTTTTAACACCTTTCTCTTCCTATACCTTCTATTTAATCAAGCATCATATCTAAGACATTACTGCTTTTAAATCTATCTCAATGCCATCCCTGGCTCTTCTTCCCACAGCTCTCACCAAAGTCCACAGCACTTTCCCCTCTGATTCCCACTCGTTCTGCCCCTCTGATCTATTCTCTATGTTGCAGCTAGGGTCAGCTTTTAAAATGTCCTCCCGTTAACAAAAAGTCAGTCACCGAGATTAAAAAAAAATTGGACATCCTCAGATAACGTGCATCACACACAACAAAGGTGCATCTATAAATCTGAAAGAATAATATGCTGTGATAAAATTTAACTAAACTGCTGTCACACATAAACGCAATGGAAATGAGACAGGAGTTACACTAAGGGCCCTCCCCAGGGCAGCCAGTTAAGTCTTGACTTAACTGTTAGACCTGACACAATAGTGAGGCAATGATAAGAACATTCCCCAACATAGGCATGTGCAGAAAGACAGCTGGTGTGACCTAGAATTCACCTCTGCTTCATTATATGATCATTATAATAAATTTACATTGCAGCTTTAATTCCCTATGGACAAATTGAGTGTATTATGGATATACTCAAGCTCAGAAAGGTTATATAAGGAACCTATCTGTCAAGACTTGTAGGGGAAGGGCTTCAGTAACAGTGGGAGGACCAAAGCCTTGCAGGCAGAATAAAAGAGCCCCAAGCAGGAGGCTTTGAGTCTGACCTCTTGGCATCTCTCTTTTCGTTCTGAGAGTATACTTTATCTTCGAGGTTCACCAATCTCGGCAGCCCACTCTCCCACCTGAGAAGTGTACTTTTGCTTTCAATAAAACTAGCTTGCTTACAAATTGCTGGGCGTCTGTTTGCCTTCAGTACATTGTCAGATGTCAAGAACTGACGACAGGGAGTTCCAGGACATTCTCAAATATGTAAGGACTTATGAAAAACCTCCTTGAAAAGAAAAATCTACTTATTGATACAATCGAGTCAACCAAAAGATGATTTTTATTAAAAGTACACAGATAGGAAGGCTACACTATGAAAAGGCAGGCAATATGTACTGAATTCATATAAAAACAAATCAAAAACTAAAAAATGTGATAATTATAACATAAAAAAAGGGAATAAAAATGTTCTAATTCTAGGAAAAAATAAAAGTCGCATAACAATTACTGGTGGGAACAAGACCCTCCCCACACACATGAATATGAGGGAAGAAAAAGTTGGAAGGAAATGTTAGGTATGCTAATTTCCTCAACTTCAATACCTGAAATCCTTGAGTTGAGAAACAGGTTATGAATATTATTTAAAGTTTAAAAAAATACTAGGAAATTTAAAACAATGCTTAGCATCCAAATCACTGAATGGGAAGAAGTAAAATAAAGACTATACACACGGGGATGGGGAGCACAGCATAAGGAATGCAGTTAGCATTAATATATTGTCTAGGTGGAAAACCAGAGGAGAGAAGGAGCAATTAGGGGAATTGTTTCATAAACTATATAAATGTCTACTGTATATTCGAAACTAATTAAAATAAATTAATTAATTAAAAAAAATAAAGACCATCCAGCAAAAGATGGGGGGTGGTGGGGAGAGGGTAAGAAATAACAATAGCTGAGGATGCGGAAAGGAGACTTCAACTCACCTTTAAAATGCTGGCCAGGGAAAGAAAGTGAGGAGAGTCCCTTTGCTTTTCTGTACTATATAGTTCTCAATTACTTTTAGTTTTTCTGTATTGGGCTTGTACTACTTTTTAAATAAGATATATATATTGAAGGGGGGAAAAAAGCACTTGGTAGAAAATTTAGACTTTACCGAAGAACAGAAAGCATTTAAAAAAAAAAATTCAGGGTTTTACTATTTGTACCTATTTATATCTCAGCTCCTGGCCCTTCATTCTGCAGTCTTCTGTATTTCTTCTAGTTTACAATGCTCAAATATTTGGGCTGTTGCACCTGTAAGCCAGATTTCTAAAACTTACTTAGGGGCCATGATGCGTATCAGTCACTATACTGAAAATTAAGTATTCTAGTCTATAAAACCAAAAATTTTGACGGCTGTTTTCTGCCTGTTACATTTTTTGTTGCCTAACTAATTAAGGGTCTGTTATAAATATATAACTTAAAAAAATTATTTTAAAACTTCATACTATTTTTTTTTGTAGTATCATAAACAACTTTATTTTCCCTAACCTTGTCTGTCCTCCTGGCTTTCTGTCTTTTGGAATCACTTTTCCCTCATAAATAAATTCCCACCATCCTCAGCTACTTCAAGGACTAGTCCTTTCATCCTCTTCTCTCAAAGGAGACCTAGGTCTCCTAGGCCCCAGGCCCTCTTAGAATGGTGATTGCCTATCTACCCATTTCACATCTCTGCTTTCAGGGAAATATCCTTCTTTCCTCAGGCCCAGGCCACACAGTCCTCTCCATCCCTGGTCATATTGCTTTTACTGACACAGATGCCCTCCTTCCCACCCTCCTCACCAGCCTGTTACCACCCCAGGCAACTTCCACACTGATGCCAAAGACCTGATATCCATACTTCTTGACTTCCAGGTCTAAAGAGCCACCCTTTGTCCAAGACCTGGTAATTACAAAGAGCTGTTTCATTTCTGAAATTTTAAATATTAACATTGTAATCTCTTATCAAACCTTTAAATTATTTCACTGCCTTGCTCTACTACAGAAATCTTTTTTAAACCTTATTCAACCACTGATCCTTCTATGCAACATTTTTTTTTCTAGTCTATCAAAAAAGTCACAGTTTACTTATTTTTCTACAAAACCTAGTGTGGTTTATCACTTCAGCAGTTCTCTTGCTAGTACCTTCAAGGTTAAAGCTCCTTACATAGCAGATGGCCAGACCCACTATTAATCATACATCCCACTCTTCTGAATACTTACCCACATATTCAGGTGTGCCCATAATTTCAAGGAGCTCTTCATTGCTCTTCATTATTCTTGAAAGACCAAAATCAACTATCTTATTGTCACTCAGTGGAGATTCACTTGTCAGTAGAATATTCTGAGGCTAAAAAATAGCACCCCTCCAAATTAATAAAAAACCATGACTGAATATATAGATCAGGTACCTTATAAAATATCCACATTTCATATGTGAAATTGAGATTGAGGACTTTTAACAGTATGTTGTCACTTATTAAATAAATATTTTAACAGCATACTACATGTAAGACAGCAGGCCTGTACAATCTATTCTCTTATACTGGCTCCTGCACATAAATATACATCTACCCCTATCTTAAAAACAAAACAAAACCACTTATAAAAAATATCCCTCATGACCTTGCTATTCCCTCAAAGCTCAGCTTTTTGAAAGCATAGTCATAAACACTTGCTAGCATCCCTCAATCCAGCTGAATCTGGATTTTACCCCTAGTATTCAATCTGCTCTAAAGTCACTAAAATCTTTAATAATCAGACTCACTAAATCCAATGAATGGCTTTCAGGCACTGTTTTGCATGCAGTGACTACTTTGGCACTGTCAATCATCTTTGTTTTCCCTCTTGCATCTATTCCTCCCTCTGTAGATACCTCACTATTTTCACAGAATTTTTTCCTTCTGTCCTCCTTTTAAAAACTGGTGTTGTCCAAGATCTCTCTCTGGCTCATCCTCCTTTTCCAAAATTCTGCATTTCATTTTTGAGCAATTTCATCTACTATTAAAGCTTCAGCTGCTATTTTCATTTTGATGACTTTTACCCCAATCTCTCTGCAGACTCGGATCCAATTAAAATCAGATCTTTTCATTTGGCTGACACGTAACATTTTCGACTCCCCAATATGGGGCAAAGCTTTTAATTCAGTAAACACCTTTAATGAAAGTTTTTCTTCCAACCCCACTAAACCCTTCCTTTTCTTCTGTATTCCCAATCTCAGTGCCCAAATCAAACACTGAGAAATAATCCTGAAGTACTCTGTCTCCTTCATCTTCAACCATTTCCACATCTAGTTAAGTCACCAGTCATGCTAATTCTGTTTCTTAAATCTCAATATCCTCATTGCTTACAGCTTGGCTTTTCATTATTTTTTACCAGCGACATAGGGAAGAGGCATGAGAACTAAACAAATTAACTGAATATTAAACCAAGTTGTATTCAGAACCTACAATGTACTGCCAGACCACAGGAAACCTA
>NW_006494608.1:5613015-5629574 GCF_000325575.1 Pteropus alecto | reverse complement strand
TTACTAACAAACTATTTACCTATAACTTTAACACTGTATACCTATACTATGAAAAGAAAACAGGAAAATAAGGTTTTTAAGCTGCTACACAAAATAAACCCATCCATTCATTCCCTATGGCCAGACCACCGTGAACCTACAGAACAAAGGCTGAGATTACTAACATATCTTTAACACTGCATACCCATACCATGAAAGAAAAATACAAACTTTAAACTGTAATTCATAGAAACTAAGAATCACATATAAACTGAATTCCTCTAAACTCTTTCAACCAACTGCCTACTAATCTCACCCCTTTGATGTCTCAAAGGCACCTCAAATTCAACATACCAAAGCCAGACTCACATGTTTACCTCCAAAATCATATTCTTATGCCAATGACAGGCATCTCATGAATGCTATTCTCTTCCAGCAGGATAGGGGAGAACACTAAGAATCATCTTTGTCATTCCTCTCTCTCCCCTTCCTCCACCATTTAGCTAATGTGTCACCATAACCATTTTTTAACTCGTAAATTTAAGCATTTCTAGACTTTGTCTAATTTTCTCTAACTATAGAACACTAATTCAAGCTACCATATTTTTAAAAAAATTGAAACAGCCTCTAAATAGTTTGCCAGGATCTATTCTGCCCATACTGTAATCAGGAGGATGTTTCATACTATATAAATCCGATCTGTTATTCCCCTGCCTAAACCCTTCAGTAGCTTCCCGTTGCTCTTATGTTAACCTCCAACCCGATTAATGTGGTGTTCAAAACTGCCACAGCAATCTCCTGCCTAGCCCTGCAGACTCATCATATATCTATTTGTTCCCTTTGGCTCAGTGAAATTGAGTCTCACCCAACATTGCTCAGTCTCTCATACTTGGCATGCTCTCTCTCACAACTGTATCTTTATATATGGTACTCCCTCCATACTTTGTTTCTGTTCTTCTCTTCCTAGAGTCAACTTAGTGTGAAGACCAAGTGTGGCAGTGAAGCATATTATAGCAATTTTCAAAAATGTACGGGGCTACAATATGAAAAAATAAAGTATAGATGGTCTCTCTCTTTAAAAAAGGTCTTACTATCTCCCCAACTGTCCATCCTACCCTTTTCTATTATGAAAATGTTTGTAGATTTATTAACACCTGGATTCAGAAACAGAATAGAATAATCTACAGCTCCATGAGAAGAAGAGCCACAGTACTGGTCACTGTGATATCACCAGGATCAGTGTCCGGCACACAGTAGGCACACATTATTTGCTGAGTGAAAAAAAAAATACATTTAACTATTAAAAAAAATTAAGAGTGTCTATTTTGTGTCAGGAACAGTGGTACTATAAATACAAGTAATATCGAGTCCATACTACCAAAGAGTTCATAATCAGAACAGAAAACAGATGGAACTATCAGGCTCAACTAACTGTGCTGTGTGTTTTAAGTACTGTGGTAGACAAAGTGCTCAGGCAATAAATAAATTGAATGAATGAATGAATGAATGAATAAATAAATAAATAAATAAATAAATAAATTTGCTTGGAGAATTAGAAGAGATAGGTGAGCAGAACCTGAAAGAGAAAAAGGATTTCATAATTTATAACATTTTTATTGACTTCCTACTTAGCTATGACCTGGGAAAATAAGAGAAAACAAGCCATGCGTCCTCTGTTGTTTTGGTGCTTTATATTCTAATGGGAACAAAAAATACAAATAAATAATATAAGCACTTTGGAGAACTCAGAGTAGGGTAATGGATGAGGGAGTGCCTGCTGGGTATGTGTTTTTGTGCAGGTGGACGCTATTTTTAGGGAAGTCAAGGTAGAGCTTCTCTGGGAAGGCAATATTTGAGAAGAGACCAATGTTAAGAATGAGCTAGTCATGGCAGAATATCTTGGGAATGGGGTAGGCAGGGAGCATTCCAGGCACAGGAAAGAGCAAGTATAAAGGCCCTGAGGCAAGGAAAAGCTCCTAGTAGAGAAACTGCAAACTGGAGAGCAGAACAAAGGTAAAAAGGAAAGTTGTGGTAGTAGGCATGAGACAGGAAAACAAATGGGTGGAGGAACAGGAATCACAGGGCTTTGTAGGTCGTTCTGTAGTAATTGGCAGAAGGCACACCTCTGGAGAAATAAAGAAGACATTCCAAAGAAAGAAAAGGTCATATGCCAAACTATACAGGCAAGCCAAGGTATAGCATGATCTGTGGAAGGTATTATCAAACAATAATGTGGCTGGAAATATACTTCTGAAGCATATGCCTTTATCCTGTTTTTAAAAGTCTTGAGAGGGAGAGAAAGACAGAGTGAGGAAGATATGATGAAGCATTGGACGAAATAAAAACCAAGAATTTCACACATTACACTGTCAAAATGTATAGCCCATTGTGACTAATGAGGTATAGGAGCAGTGATAATGAGATGCTTATGTCATTCACAGACTGATATAGTCAGGTTGGTAAGAGAGGACAATTAGTTCAATTTTGATTCTCAGACCCCAGAATTTGATTCTCAGACCCAGAACGCCCACTTATAGATGTAAGGATAGTTAGAAATGCAGTTTGGAGCAAATGCAAGGATGATACAGCTTTGTAGATCAACAGCATTTAGGCGAGACTAAAACTGTGGATGTAAATGAGAGGAAGAGTATATGGCAAGAAGAGAAGTGGGCCTAGATGAATTTTGGCTGATAACTACATTTAAAGGTAAGCAACAAGAGTTATGAAGGAGATGAGAAATAGTGGTCTGAAAGTGAGGCTAAGAACTCAGATATAATATTGCAGTAAGAAAGTTAGGAAGAGGAGGGTCGTCAAACAGGAAAAGGGTTAGAATGAAGACCAAGAAGAGACTATTAAATATAGCAAATAAACAAGCAATGAAAGACCCTTGAGAAAGTAATTTTTTAATAAAATGATGTAAGAAAAAGCTAGATTACAAAAGGTTGAAAGGCTAAATGATCTTTATATTACAGGTCATTTTGACTTAAATATCTTTTGATACCCTCTAAACCAGTCACATAATTTAAAGTTTTTTAGTAGCCATATTACAAAAAGTAAAATGAAAAAGGTAAAACTAACTTTAATATACTTATTTAACTAAAAAGATCTAAAATATTATCCCTTTGACATGCAATTAAAATGGAATATTATTGATATATTTAACTTTTTTTCATACTGCGTCTTTGAAATCTAGTGTGAATATCACACTTGGAGCACATCTCAGTTCAGATAAGCCACATTTCAAGTGCTCAGCAGCCACATGTGGCTAGTGGTGCTGGATTGAAGAGTCAGCTATAAACTCTTTAAAAAGAAAAAAAAAAAAAAAGATCTAAATAATATACCAGGAAATGATCTGAGAATTCTCAGCATCTCTTACACAATGTCCTAATTTATTACCACTATGCAATTATGAAATTATACTTCATTTGGAAAACACATTCATAAAAATAAATAAGACTTTTCTTTATAGTGAAAACAATAATACCGTGGCTCAGTGTAATCTACAATTTTGTACAAAAACCTGTTTTGTTTTTGTTTTAAATCATAGAGAGTTGGACTACAGTAAAAACTTAAAACTGAACCAAAACTAAAAACAAATTACTGTGATTATAGAAATTTGGACTTTGGAGGCATGCTAATTTGTTACAAATATCCAAACCAGATAAAGCACATACCCCTGCTCCCCACTCCCCCTCAAAAAAATCAAGAATGCTCAATCAGTCAGTGTCAGAATCAATTTCTCTTTTAAATAATAAAATAACTAGAGGCTTTAGTAATATAAACTTCATTACACATTCTCTTTGTTAATTATGTTCTAGCTATTTATTCTGATAAAAGCAAAACAAAACAAAAAATTCCTATGTAGTACCATGATTACAAGTCCCCAGACTTCTCAAGGCAATTTTAGTTTTATTACATCAATAAAATACAATAGTACAATAAAATGTATTATTCAGGAAAATCAGATGAGGAGTTTGGCTCTGTGATATATATTTATCAGTGAACATGTTTTGCCCTTCCTAGTACATTCAGATGCCAAGAGAAATATTACTAAGTTGAAATACTCGTAAGATCTAAAGATTCATTTGTAACTAATAAAACATGTGCACTGACTTCCAGTAAAGATGGCAGAGTAGGCAAATGCTGGTTCACCTTTGCCTATGACCACATCAAAATTACAACTAAACTTCAGAACAACCATCACTGAGTACTGCCTGAATTCTAGCTGAAGAGAAGTCTTGTAACTAAGGATATATAGGAGAAGCCACATCAAGACTGGTAGGAGGGACGGAGAAACAGAACCAGCTAATCTCACAACCATGTTAGTGGTTAAAAATCTGGAGGAATATTTCAGCTGCAAAAGTATCCCTGAGGAGCGAGGTGGTCCCAGCCGGGGTGGTCCCAGCCCCCAAGTCCAGGGTTCCAGTGCCAGGAATAGGAGTCCCCATAACTTCTGGCTGTGAAAACTAGTGGGGATTGTGGCTTAGTGAGTCAGAAGCTGCTGGAGTCCCAGGTACTCCTCTTAAAGAGTCCATACTTGCTGATGGACTCACTTGCCCTGAACTCTAGCACTGGGGTAGCAGCTCAAAAAGCACCAGGAATAAATAGGGAGGAACTGAATTCTCTGGCTTTAGGGCGAAGGCTAGAGGTCACCTTTCTCCCAGATAGAAGTGCTGGCTGAAGCCAGCGTTCCTTTGTTGAGCTTTCCACAAACCCAGCCAGCAGGTACAGGATGGCACCAAGTCTGAGTCTCCATCAACCTGGTTAACACCATTTACCCTGCCCTGGTCATTCCCTGAGCACCCATCTGACCAAACTTGTGGTCCCACCCAAGACACTTCCAGTGGCTTTTCCATACAAAGAGCCTGTCTTGGCCTATGCAGACTTTCTTAAAATCTCCCAAAGATTCAGAAACCCCAAACAAGCATTGTCTAGCCTCGATATGCCCTGTATCTCTTGCTAAGTGGCCCAAGCCTCTACTAATGGAAGCCAGCCTCAGTTTCCAGTTTTGCCTCTACCAGGCATCTCCAAGTCCACCACAAGCAAGAACCATCTGCAGATCACTTTGTAGTTTATACCAGGTGGCCCTTTGTAGTTTATACAGGCAGCAGCTGATCTTGGCCTGCACCACAGTCCCTCCTAAAAGGCCACAGAACCAATACATCCAGTGGCCAGCTTCAGATCACACCAGAAACCACCCAACCATCTCCACAAATGACAAACACAAAGGGCAAACTCGGTGGGTACCAGAGCCCTGCTACATTGAATCGTGCTCTGTGGGGTCAGCCCTTGGACAATAGCTGTTCCTCTGTAATTATCAGCCAGTCCTCACAAGCAATCAGCCTGAGAGTCAATCCCTCCCACTGATGTGCAAAAAGCAACCAATGCTCAACTACAACAGAAGGACAAACACAACCCAGACAAGGAACACACTTGCAGCATCTAGCTCAGGTGACCAGGGAGACTGTCACTGGGCCCAACAAGACACCTAATACATGAGGCCACTTTACTAAGACCAGGCGATATAGCAGCTCTACCTAATACATAGAAACAAACACAGGGAGATGGCCAAAATGAGGACACAAAGAAACATGTCCCAGATGAAAGAACAGAACAAACCTCCAGAAAAAGAACAAACAAAATGAAGAAAAACAATTTACCAGATGCAGAGTTCAAAACACTGGTTATAAGGAACTTAGAGGAAGAATAGATGTTCTCAGTGAGAACTTCAACAAAGAGATAGGAAACATTAAAATGGAGATAGAAAACATGAATCAGAAATAGTCATAAATTAAGAATACAGTAACTGAAATGAAGACTACATTACAGGGAATCAACAGTAGATTAAATAAAACAAAGGATAGAATCAGCAATTTGGAAGACAAGTAAGCAGAAAACAATCAAAAGAGCAAGAAGAAAAAAAATCCAAAAAACAAAAAATGAGGATAGTTTAAGGGGCTTTTAGGACAACATCAATTATACCAACATTAGCATCATGAGGGTACCAGAAGGAGAAGAGAGAGAGCAAGAAGTTGAAAACCTATTTGAAGAAATAATGACAGAAAACTTCCATAACCTGGTTAAGGAAATAGTCATACAAGTCAAGGAAGCACACGGAGTCCCAAACAAGATGAACCCACACCAAAACACTTCATAATTAAAATGCCAAAAGTTAAAGACAAAGAGAGAATATTAAAAGCAGCAAGATAAAAGCAATTAGTTGCCTAAAAGGGAGCTCCAATAAGACTGTCAGTTGATTTCTCAACAGAAACTTTGCAGGCCAAAGAGACTGGCCCAAAATACTCAAAGTGATAAAAAGCAAGGACCTACAACCAAGATGACTCTACTCAGCAAGGCTATCATCATTTAGGATAGAAGGAGAAAAAGAGTTTTCCAGTCAAGAAAAAGCTAAAGGAATTGATCACCACCAAACCAGCATTAGAAGAAGTGTTCAAAGGACTTCTTTAAGAAGAAAAAGCAGTTCAAAAATATAATAAAATAGCATTAACTACATACCTACCAATAATTACTTTAAATGTAAATGGACTAAAGGCTCCAATCAAAAGACATAGGGTGGCTGAATGAATAAGAAAACAAGACCCATACATATGCTGCCTAGAAGAGACCCACTTCGGGTTGAAAGACATGCATAGACTGAAAATAAAGAGGTGGAAAAAGATATTTCATGCAAATGGAAATGAAACAAAAGCTGGGGTAGCAATACTTCTATCAGATAAAATAGACTTTAAAACAAGGGCTATAACAAGGGACAAAGAGGGACCAAGCAATTCCACTTCTGGGTATTTATTCTAAGAAACCCAAAACACTAATTCAAAAGACATATGCATCCTTATGCTCATTGCAGCATTATTTACAAAAGCCAAGATACGGCAGCAGCCTAAGTGTCTATCAATAGACAAATGGATAATGAAGATGTGGTACATATATACAATGGAATATTACTCTGACATAAAAAAAAATGAAATTTTGCCATTTGCAACAACTTGAATGGACTGAGAGGGTATTATGCTAAGTGAAATAAATTAGAAAGAGAAAGACAAATACCATATGATTTCACTTATATGTGGAATCTAAAGAACAAAGTAAACAAACAGAACAGAAACAAACTCATAGATACAGAAACTTTTTGATGGTTGCCAGATGGGAGGGCTATTGGGGGGATGGAGTAAGATGTGAAAATTGCCAGTTAAATAGCTTAAATGTTTTCCCCTTGCATTTTATTTAAATTTTACACTCTCTGGGAAATGTTTTATTTAGTTATAATGCAAAGCTAGCTAGTTGGTTTGATGGTAATATAGTAAATTCTAAATTAGTGTGATCCAATTGTTAAAATATTATAGGCCTAGTCACATGCATCCACGATATACTAAAGTGAAAGACACTGTTAGAGATTATAATGAGATTGCTAGAAAAATCATGAATCAAAATCAGGGCTACTTCATGAATTTCACATTTAATGTTTATTACATTGTCTCTACCAATGTTTGACCACAAGTACTTTTTAAAAATAGACCTTACTCCTCTAAGTAAAATATAAGTATAATTATATGACTATAATGTTTGTCAGTCTGTATGACAAAATATATCCACTCCAATAAGTGAAATATATGTGCTGAAAACAAAGATAAGTATTTTAGCATTTACAGCTTAGTTAGACCTTTCTAGGAAATTCAGTTCATGATAAAGAAGTGGCTCACAATACCTAATTCTATTTAAAATGCATGAATTCCAGTTGATAAGAGAACAAGGTCAATGGAGAGGTAATGATAGTGGAACAAACAGGAAACATAAAAACTGTCCTCAAATAGACAATGGCGGTAGGGAGATATTTCTAAAATCTTACTTGTCTGCTTCTTTGGAAATCTTTTTATTTATTTTGGTATCTTCACCTTTGTGCATAATCCATTTAATATTTACTAAACAATTACCATTGGATAAGATCAAGTAAAACTGAGGCTAACCTACTTGATAAGGCTTATGATATCATGGACAAGGTTTTAATGAACATTTAATCAGGCAATAAAAGTTCCAAGTAAATTGACTTAATTTGTTAAAACCCAGGTCACCTTCTGATCTTAGAAGCTAAGCAGGGTCAGGCCTCTTTAGTACTTGGATGGGAGACCACCAAGGAAGACCAGGTGCTGCAGGCATAAAAAAAATAAAAAATAAAAAAATAAGGGATTGTAAGCTGACAAGGTCCTTGGAATCTGTGAGGTCAACCAAAGATTGCCTCACCTTTGTTGTTGTTGTTATTGTGTTGTATGAATTTTCACACATACACATCTTAGGAGGATATACACCAAAATATTAATAGTGGTGTAATGGATAATAGAATTATGAATGATTTTAATTTTATTTCTATTTTTTATTTTTTCATATTTTCCATATTTATCGTATACTATTTTTACATTCTTGCAAATATAATGTATGGGAAATACATGAATAAAATAAAATAAAATAAAATAAACCCAGGTCAGAGTACAGAAATAGATTAATAATCCTGTCTAAATTAATTTGGGGGACTGTTTAGAAATGTTACATGTTACCTCTCTTTCAGGTAATACACTGATGCTTACATTATCAGTGGTCAATTTAATTCTCAAATGGGAAAGTTCAGGCTTCTAGTTCCTAATCTGTTCCTCTACTTCTCATTATAATATAACAGAGTAGACAAATTAGTGATCGAACACCTAGTATATAATTGCTGAAAGACCTAACACGTAAAAGATCATTCAAACACGAAGAACACTAGATTTTAAGACTAGATATGTTTGTGCTGTTTTTGGTCAAGTCCTCCCTATGACTGAAGTAAAAGCAGGCCACTATGCCAATGACTAACTAACCAAATTATTGAGGTTATTTTGAGACTTTTAGCTTTGTTCTGATTTTGGTAGACTTGTTGTTTCTCAGATTTGTCAATCCTTCCATGGTTTATATGTAAATGATGGGCTTTCCCTGAATCACAGTTTAGTATCGTTTCTATTTTTGTAGACTTATAAACACTCCAAAATCGGTATCTGCTACTCCTCAAAGAATTTTCCATGTTCAATTTAAGATATTTGGCTGAGAGTTTTTAGTCTTTTGGCAAACGGATCATTTGGGGTCTTGACTTAAGCCAAAGAGTGTATTTCACATTATGTCAATTATCTCTTTTTTAGGGGAAAATATAATAGTTATTCTAACTTCTAGATATTCTACTAATTATTCTACTAATTCTAAGTTACCATATGCATTGGGATTATCAATTTTTGCAGAATTAAAACATAAGAAAACATATCTTTGTAGCTTAATCTCTCAAGCTCTTAGAAACTAAGAGTCAATATTATAATCATAAATTGTTTCTGAGCAGATGGCTATTAAAAGGTATAGAACAGTAAACTCTGTCTAGACTCATAGAGATCACAGAATTCATGTGGAGATGATCTTTTGGCAGAAATAATTCCCATCTGCACTGCTGCCACGCCAACCCCATCTCTGCCCTTCTTTCTTCAGCAGTTCACTTTGAGACATGTCTGACTGCATATGTGAAGAGTCTGAGGACATAAGAAAGGCTGAGAACCCTCCAGGTCACTTTATCCACTGATTCCTCCAGGTCTAGGAAACATGAAGAGTCCAGTTTCTAACAACGAAGGCCCATTGTTAAAGCCTCTATTAAGTCTGAAAAGAATTCTATACCAAGTGTAGTGAGTAGAAAGAAATATGATTTATACTGATTATATTGGGGAGAAAAGGATATAATTTACTTGTATAAATACACAGATGAACCCAGTACTCTAGAATTTAATATTCAGTTTTGATTGCTTTCAATTAACATCAGAACCATGACACATAGTGTTGGCAACCTGCTTGACTTGCTACTTAATAATTTTCTGATTAATGGACATAGATTGAGCAGTCATAAATTGAAACTCATTTCCTATAGGTACAATGTTATTTAAATTGGGGTTCTGTTCCTTGAATTCCTTTTTTACATCATATAACTAGCAAAATGTCATAAATCAAAACATGACTTTACAAAATTAAATATGTAAAACTAATCACAAGAAAAGGCACAGCACAAACAGTACTTTTGGGAATTATTCTGCATGGTTGATACTAACTGAGGCTTTTTAAAGTATGAGTCCTCTGAAGTTTGGACTGCAGAGACCATCTTGTTCTGGTAATTGCTCCCAAGGAAAATGTAGGTGGGTATTGCTTGCATCAAAGCTCTTTGAATTTCTAATACATAGGACAGACTAAAGGGAAAAATCAAAACCTCAATTCTCTCATCCATGCTATAAGCATTTTACCTAGTGATTTTAAGGCTATTTCAGCTTTAACATCCTCGGACAAAATGTGAGTACATACCTATCCACCCCTGCCTTCAAATAATGCCACTTACTACCATAGTCTACTGTGTTTTAACTCTCCACTTTAAACACTACACTAAAAAGTTAAGATCTTTGAGAAAAATATCTGTTTACAAAATGAATTTACATTGGCATCTCAGAAAACAATAAATGTTTCCAAATTGTTCTTTCTCCTATATTTTCCATAGGAAACTAGTATTTGAAGAAATATCTTTACTCTTCCACCTTATTTCAAATGGAATTTTATCAAGTTTACTTTAGAAGTCAACCTACACTTGAGAGTGTTCCTTCATACAATAAAACTTAAGCACTATTATTTATATAGTATGGTATATATTAGGTGTTAGAATGTGTCATACTGTAGTAGTTGTCTGTATGGTGCATAGACTCTCGGTATCAGCATCACTTGCCCTACCCTGAATCAGAAAGTTTGCAGTTTTGGCTTAGCAATTTGTTTTAACAAGCCTTTGCAGGTGATCCTGATCAGTACCAAAGTTGGATAACCACTCCCATAATCATCTTTCTGCTAGAGGCCAAGAGAGATCGGCATATGAGCGGGTAGTGAAATGAAGCTGCAGTTCAGGACAGTAAAACCTTTTTTGGGTCCAGGGGTTTCAGCCTTCTCAGGTTACTTTCTTTCCTAACCCTATCTCCTCTTGCTATAAAGGAATTGGAGTCACTGAGTATATTCTATGTTTGAAAACTGTTTCATTTCCTCACAGCCACACCTACATTTCACATAGAAGGAACCATCAGAAATTCAACAGGGATCTTCAACTTTCCTACCCCAGATGCCTAAGGATACTTGTAATGCCTTAGGATATTTACTGTTTGTCTGAGCACCCATTCTCTATTCTTTTTCTAAATTGTTTTTAATTTCTCAATTATGGTAAACATTCGATATTATATTACATTAGTTTCAGTTATATAAAAACTTAATAGAGTTCTAAATATTAATTTTGTATCCTGCTAGTTTACTCAATTTATCTATCAATACTAATAGTTTTTTATAGACTCTCTATATCATATCTTGTCATCTGCAAATAATGACATTTTTATTTTTCTTTCCAGCTTGAACGTCTTTTCTTTTTCTTGTCTGATTGCTATGGCTTGAACTTCCAACAGTATGTTGAATGAAAGTGATGAAATGAACATTCTTGTCTTGTTCCTGATCCTCAGAAAAAAGCTTTTAGCTTTTCACCATTGACTATGATATTAGCTGTGGATTTGTCATATATGGCCTTTATTATGTTGAGCTATGTTCTCTCTATTCTCACTTTGCTAAGAGTTTTTTTCATAAACAGATGGCGGATTTTGACAAATGCTTTTGCTGCATCTATTGATGTAATCATGATTTTTATATTTCATTTATGTTGTATATGACATTAATTGATTTGCCAATATTGAACCAACCTTTCATTCCAGAAATAAATCCCACTTGACCATGGAGTACGATCCTATTAATGTATTGCTGAATTTGGTTTCCTATATTCTGTTGAGAATTCTTGTATTTATGTTCATCAGGGATACTAGCATAGATAGATAGATAGATAGATAGATAGATAGATAGATAGATAGCCAGACATATATATATAGATATATATTAAAATATATATTAAAAAATATATTTTTTTGTAATGTAAAAATATATTAAAAAACATACATATTTTTTGTAATGTCTTTGTGTGGTTTAGAATCAGGGTAATGTTGGCCTCATAAAATGAGCTTGAGAGCCTTCCTTCCTCTTCAGTTTTTCAGATCATTACAGAAGTATAGGCATTAATTCTTCTTCGAATATTTCAACTGTGAAGCCATCTGGTCCAGAACTTTTGTTTGTTGGAGTTTGATTATTGCTTCAATTTCATTAGTAGTTATTAGTCTGTTCAGATTTTGTGTTTTTTGTTGGTTTTTTTTGGGTTTTTTTTTTCATGATTCAGTCTTAGAAGATTGTATGTTTCTAGGAACACATCCATTTCTTCCAGATTCTCCAGTAGTTGGCATATAATTGTGTTTTTTTAAAAAAATCCTTCATATTTTGTTGGTATCAGATGTCACTTCTCCTCTTTCCTTTCTGATATTATTTATTAAAATGGGTCCTCCTTTTTTCTTGATGAGTCTGGTCAAAGCTATTAATTTTATCTTTTCAAAGAACCATCTCTTGGTTTCATTGATCTTTAATATGCTTTTTTTAAAAGCTTTTTTTGTTTGTTTATATCCATTCTGATCTTTAGTATCTTTTCTTCTACTCACTTTGGACTTTGTTGTTCTTCTTTTTTAGCTCCTTTAGCTGTAAGATTAGATTATTTATTTAAGATTTTTCTTGTTCCTTGATATAGGTCTGTATTGCTATGAATTTCCTTCTTAGAACTACTTTGGCTGTGTCCATAGGTTTTAGGTTATTGCGTTTTTTTTATAATTTGTCTCAAGATATATTTTGATTTTTTTCCTTGATCTCATTAACCCATTCATTGTTTAGTAACATGTTATTTAGCCTCCATGTGTCTGTGTATTTTTCAGTTTTCTTCTTGTAATTGACTGATTGTCTTTTCACTCCTCTGACAGTGCCCTTTGAAGCACAAATTTTTAAATTTTGATAAAGTCCAATTTATCTATTTTTCTTTTGTTGTCTGAGTGTTTGGATGTCACCATTGCCCAGTCAAGGTCATTAAGATTTTCTCCTATGTTTTCTTCTAAAAATTCTATAGATTTGGTTTTCTAAATTCAGGTCTTTGATCAATTTTGAGTAAATTTTTGTAAATGGTGTAAAGTAAGGGTCCAACTTCATTCTTTTGTATATAGGTATCCAGTTTTCCCATTACTAAGTGTTGAAGGGACTTTTCTTTCTTCATTGAATGGTTTTGGCACCCTTGTCAAAAATATATCAGCCATAGTTTTTGTTTGTTTGTTTGTTTGTTTGATATATAATATTATATTAGTTTCAGGTGTACACCATGATGATTAGACATTTATATAACTTACAAAGTGATCACCCCAATAAATCTAGTACCCATCTGACACCACACAGTTATTACAATATTATTGACTTTATTTCCTATGCTGTATTTTATATCCCTGTGACTATTTTGTTAACTACCAATTCATAATTCTTAATCCCTTCCCCTTTTTCACCCACTTCCCTAAACCCCATCCTATCTGACATCCATAAAAATGTTCTCTGTATCCAAACTTGTTTCTGTTGTTTATTTTGTTCTTTGATTCCACATGTAAGTGAAATCATATGACATTTGTCTTTCTCTGTCTGACTTACTTCACTCAGCACAATATCCTCTAGGTCGATCCATGTTGTTGCAGATGACAAGATTTCATTCCTTTTTTTATGGCTTAGTAATATTGCATTGTATATATGTATAACCTCTTCTTTATCCATTCATCTATTAATGGACACTCAGGTTGCCTCCATATCTTGGCTATTGTAAATAATGCTTCAATGAACATATGGATTCCAATGTCCCTTTGAAGTAGTGTTTTGGGTTTCTTTGGATAAATACCCAGAAATGAGATTACTCAGTCCTTCTTCAATTCTTGTTATAGCCTATTAAAGTCTATTTTGTCTGGTATTAGTACTGCTACACCAGCTTTTTTCATTTGTTTCTATTTTTATCTTTTTCACCCCTATCCTTTCAGTCTGTGTGTCTTTCAATCTGAAATAAGTCTCTTGTAGGCAGCATATGTAAGGCTCTTGTTTTCTTACCCATTTATCTACCCTATCTTTTATTTGGAGTACTGAATCCATTATTTACATTTAAAGTAATTCTTGATAAATATGTAGTTGTTGGCATTTTATTATTCATATTTTTTTTTATCTTTCTTCTTCTTCATAAGAAGTCCCTTTAACATTTCTTGTAAGACTGGTTTGGTAGTGATGAACTCCTTTAGCTTTTTCTTGTCTGGAAAGCTCTTTATCTGTCCTTTGATTCTAAATGATAGCTGTGGTGGGAAGAGTAATCTTGATTGCAGGTCCTTATTTTACATCATTTTTAGTATTTCGGGCCAATCTCTTTGGCCTGCAAAGTCTCTGTTAAGAAATTGGCTGAGTCTTATGGGAGCTCTTTTGTAGGTAACTAATTGCTTTTCTCTTGCTGCTTTTAAGATTCTCGTTGTCTTTAATCTTTAACATTTTAATTATGATGTGTCTTTTTTTACAGTTTTATTGAAATATAATACACAATTAGTTGCTCATATTTACATTGTACAACTAAATGAGTTTTTCGATTATAGCTGGCATACAATAATATATTAGTTTCAGTTATACAGCATAGTGATTAGAGATCTATATAACTCACAAAGTGATCACCCCACTAAATCTAGTACCCTTTTTTCCCTTACCACAATGTTGACTATTTTCCTTAAGCTACATTTTATATCTCCATGACTATTTTGTATCCATTTGCACTTCTTAATCCATTTGCCCTTTTTCACTGTCACCCCAACCTCCCTTCCATTTAGTAGCCATCAAAACATTCTGTATCTCTGAATTTGTTTCTATTTTTGTTGTTTATTTTGTTGTTTAGATTCCACATGTATGTGAAATTATGTGGTATTTGTCTTTCTCTATCTGACTTCATTTGGTGCAATATCCTCTAGGTCCATCTAGGCAATATCTTTTTCCATCCCCTTCCTTTTAGTCTGTGTATGTCTTTTAATCTGAAGCAAGAGTCTTGTAGGCAGCATATGTAGGGACTTGTTTTCTTATCCATTCAGCCACTCTGTCTTTTGCTTGGAGCACTTAATTCTTTTCCATTTGAGATACTTGTTGATAGGAATGTAGTTATTACCATTTTTTATTCATGTTTTTGACACTTTTTTTCTTCTTAAGAAGTTCCTCCAACATTTCCTAGAATACTGGCTTGATGGTGGTGATTTCTTCAGTGTTTTTTGTTTGTTTGTTTGTTTGTTTGTTTGTCTGTCTGGGAAGCTCTTTATCTCTCCTTTGACTCTAACTGATAGCTTTGCTGGATAAAATATTCTTTGTTGGAGATCCTGGGTTTTCATCACATTGAATATTTTGTGCCAAGCCCTTCTGTCTTGCATAGTTTCTTTTGAGAAATTAGCTGCCAGTCTTATGGGTTTTCTCTTATAAGTAACTAGCTGTTTGTCTCCTGCAGCTTTTAATATGTCTATTTCCTTCACCAAGTTAAATTGCTCTTCAACTTCTTGTTTTCCTTCAGGTATCCTTATGACATGGATATTTTTACATTTAATTGTGTCCCATAGGTTCCTTAAATTATTATTATACTCTTGGCTTCTTTTTTCTTTCCATTCTGATTGAGCGTCTTTGGCTTTCCCATCCTCTATATTGTTGGTTCGTTCATCTTATTTATCCAATCTGTTGAGTCCTTCTAATATACTCTTCATTTCAGATAATGTGTTCTTTATTTCTGATTCTCTTTTATAATTTCCATTTCAATTTTTATATTTTTTATCTCTTTGTTAAAGTTCTGAGTTCATTGAGCATCCTTATCACCAGCGTTTTGAACTCTGAATCTGGTAGATTGCTTGACTCCATTTTTCCTGGAACTCTGTTCTGTTCTTTCATATGGTTTGTTTCTTTGTCTTCTGGTTTTAGCTACCTTTCTGTGTCTGTTTCTATGCACTAAGCAAAGCTCCTAAGTCTCCCAGTCTTATTAGTGTGGCTTTGTGTAGTAGGTGTCCAGTGGCACTGTCCTAAGAGGGGTTCAGCTTCAGGCAAAGTTTAGCCCCCACCTGTGCGTCTCTGGGGCCACCTTTTAAGATTCAGCCAGCAATCCACAAATGCTGTATTTATAGTTGCTTCAAGAGGCCACACCAGAAACCAAGGTCAGCTGCTACCAGTGTGGGTCTTGCAGCTGCTCAGCAAGGGGCACAGGACACACTGAGGACAAAACTGGATGTGGCCTGGGTAGGTCTACAAGTTGAGGCAGGCGGAGTTTAGGGAATCTTCTGGGCGGAGTGACCTCTGTTATTCAGTTTGATGATGTCTCAGCTATGGTGGCACTGTGTCCACACATTGGGGGCAGGGAGGTGGGGAGGCTCAACAGAGGAATAATGGATACCACCAGCACTTATACCTAGGAGAAATCCTTACCTCCATCCCTTTCTCTAACAACTCAGTGTCCCCATGTAAGTCCCCGATGCCCCCTGAGCAGCTGACCTGGCACTGATGCTCAGAACTAGTGAGTCTGTTAATCCAAAAGTCCAGTCGTGGACACG
>NW_006494608.1:5601661-5612975 GCF_000325575.1 Pteropus alecto | reverse complement strand
TTTCCCACTCAGCTGCTCTGGACTGGGCAGCCTTGCATCTTTGCTCCCTCCTAACTCTTACTATTACAGTTTCTTATTTCTCTCCCTAGTTGTAGGGCTTCTGTTCATCTATACCCCAGGTGGCTCTGCTTGCTGTTTGCTGCGTGTTTCTGTCACAACTTTGATGTGGTCACATGAGAATATGAACAAAGCCTCTATTATCTATGCTATTTTGCCCTGGATTCTAATTATGATGTGTCTTGATGAACTCTTTGGGTTCATCTTATTTGGGACTCTGTGCTTCCTGGGCTTGTATGTCTATTTCCTTCACCAAGTAAGGGAAGTTTCTGTCATTATTTCTCCAAATATGTTTTCAATTACTTGCTCTTTCTCTTCTTCTGGTACCTCTGTGACATGAATGTTGGGTACATTTGATGTTGTCCCAGAGGCTCCTTAAACTATTTTCACTTTATTATTTTTTTTTGGGGGGGGGATTCTCTCTTGTGGCTGTTCTTATTGGATGTTTTCTGTTACTTTATATTCTAAATCACTGTTTCAATTCTTCACTTAGCTAATCTACTGATTCCCTGTAATGTATTCTTCATTTTGGTTATTATATTCTTCATTTATGACTGTTTCTTTTTTGTTTTCTTTCTCTATTTTTATGTTTTCTATATTTTTGTTAAAGTTCTCATTGAGTTCATCTGCTCTTCCCAAAGTTGATAGAGCATCCTTTTTACCACTGTTTTGAACTCTACATCTGGTAGATTGCTTGACTCCATTTTGTTTAGTTCTTTTTTCTGGAGCTTTGTTCTGTTCTTTCATTTGGGACAAGTTTTATTGTTGCTCCAGTTTGGCTGCATGTGTGTTATTATGTATTATGAGGTGTCTCCCAGTCTTAGTAGAGTAGCCTTTTATAGTAGGTGTGCTGTGGGGCCCAGTGGAACAGTCTTCCCTACTCATCTATGCCAGGTGCTCTAGGTATGTACCTTGTATGGGTTGTGTGTGTCTTCCTGTTGTAGTTGAGCATTGGTTTCTGTTTGCATGTCAGTGGGAGGTACTGACTCTCGGGCTGATTGGTTGTGAGAAATGGCTAGTGAGCAACTGGCAGGATTTGCTTTAGCAGGACTCTGGTGTCTACCCAGTCTGCCTTATGGGTGTGTTGTCCTCAGATGCATCCCTGTGTGGTGCTCCAGCTCAGTCCAATACAGGACAATGGGTGTGACAGTCTCGAGGCCTCCTGGTAGGGATCCCACTGTAGGCCTGTGCCCTTCCCAGGGCCACCTAGCATGAGCCACCAAGCAATACTCAGACAGCCACTACCTATGCTGGTTTTAGAGGTGCCTAGAGAGGTCAAGCCATGAACTGAGGCTGGCTGCCGCAAGTGCTAGGCTTGGGGCTGCTTAACAAGAGGTAAGGGACACACTGAAGCCAGATGGGTTTAATGAACCTTTGAGAGATTTTAGAAAGTCTACTGCATGAGCCAAGACAGATCCTTTGTATGGAAAAGCCTCTGGGAGTGGCTTGGGTGGAACCACAAATTAAGTGGGGGTAGGTCTCACCAGGGGATCACCAGAGCAGGGAAACCAGTGTTAAAAACATTAATGGAAACTCACATATGGTGGTCCCCTGTATCTGCAAGATGGAAAGCGGGGAGGGCTCAACAAAAAAATAATAGATTCTACCAGCACTTCTGTTTAGGAGAAAGCCTCCCCTCCAGCCCCTGCCCTGAAACCAGACAATTCAGTTCTTCCCAATATGTCCCTGGTGCCTTTCAAACTTGCTGCCCCTGCACTGGAGCTCAGAGGGAGTGAGTCAGTGAGTAAGTCTGCACACAGGCACATTAAGAGGAGTCCCTGGAACTTCAGCCACCCTCTGTCTTACTCAGCCACAATCTCTGCTGTTTTTCACAGCCAGAAGATGTGGAGAATTCTCTTCTCAGCACTGGAACCCTGGGCTGGAAAGCCATGTGTGGTGCTGGGACCCCTTGCTCCTTCCAGGGCAACTTGGCAGCCGAGCTATCCCTCCTGATTTTTAACAACCACAGGCAGGTGTGAGACCAGCCCAGTCTGTTTCTGCCCCTTCTACCAGTCTGGAGGAGGCTGCTTCTTTATGTCTTTAGTTGTAGGACTTTTTTTCAGCTAGACTTCAGGCCGTTCTCAATCATGCTTTTTCTGTAGTTTAGTCATAATGTTGATGTGGCTGTGAGAGGAGGCAAGCACAGAATTTTCCTACTACACCACCCTGATTGGTTCAACCTTAACTTTTTTATAAACGTCAACTCAAGTAGTGTCTCTCCCAGGAAGCCTTCACCTATGCCAGCAATATACTCTAAGCTCCATTTTGGGGGGCAATTATTATTATTTATATTACTATGTATACACATGCATATTATCTCCTTGATAAAATTAATTGGCTAGAGGATAAGAGTAAAGACTCCATATTATTTTCTTGTTACCTAATAAAGCACAAAAAACTCATAAATGATTAAATAAATCAATGTTAAATATTTTACATCTGGAGTGTCATTCCCTAGCAACCTCAAAATTGTAAAGTAATTCAGATCTTACCTTCAAATCAAGATGAACTACATCATGGACATGTGAAAAGTGAACACCTACCAAAATCTGCCTCATGAGTCTCTGAACATCTTTTTCTTTAAAGGCTTCTTCTCTGTCTACAGCACAGTTGTCAAAGATTTCACCCCCAGCGGCACTACAGAAGGATAGAAGTGTATTTTAATTATATACATTAAAAAAAAACCAACTTATTAAAATATTTAATCCCTTTTAGTTCTTAATATTTATACATATTAAACATCTTTATCTGGATAAACTATAATTTGAGTGTGTGTAAACTTTTGTCCACCTACATGCCTACATCCATTTGTTTTCTTTTTAATAAAAATAAGAATGTGAAGCATTTCCAAAGCTAAAAATAAAAATACTGGTTTAAAAACTTTATAAATCAAACATTAATAATAAAATATATTAATATATTTTTAAAATTAAATAGTAAAATCTATTAACATATTTCAAGTAAAAATTTCTCAAGAATTTTGGTTATAGAGTACCTAAAAACATTTTTTTTTAAATGCAAAAAGTGAAAATAAAGCAAATACCCTCCACTGAAGACCCTTTCCCTAATCCTAGAGCCACATTTGGAGGTTATCCCTATTATCACTTAAGTGTACTATATCCTTCCAGGATGATCAGCTAAAAAGCTACTATGAGAGCATGGGAGACAATAAGGACCCAATACAGAAGAGAGACAGCAAGTACAGAGAAAAGGGAAACACAAGCAGGCGAGACTTAAGTGGAAGACTTGGTAATTCTACATGAGCATTAAAGGAGATAAAGGAATCAAGGATAGATTCAAGGTTTCTAGCTTGAGTTATGAAATAAATGGGGATACCATTGGGAATGGGGAACAAAAGAAAACTAGGCATTAGAAAGAAAATGCAGGAGTGTACACACATTGATCCTGAATCTATGTGATACATGGCTGAATATGGGATATGAAGTAGGCAGCTGAGCTTAGCAGAAAATCTAAAGTTGGAGACAGATTTGGAAATAATCAGCATGTAAATAATAGCTGAAGCCACAAAATATAGATTGTTATCAACCAGGGTAAATGTACAGAATATAAATGTATGACAAGGGTAACAGTAATGAACTCCGGAGAGCATTTGTATTTATACAGTAGAAAGTTAAAAGGCTCTGAGAGAAGTTTTTTTTAAAGGCCACATGAAAGCAAAGGAAGAACATAATTTCACAAAAGAAGGTATAATATCAAGTGTTTAAAGAGAGTAAGAAGTAGAACAAATACTAAAATGAGATAGGTCTTGGCAAACAGAGCTGATGACCTCATGAAAGATTTAGAAGAACAGATGACATTAGATTGAAAAGTAATGGAGTACTGGCATGAACAGATGAATAGATTAATGAAATAGAAGAAAACTGATTGGAAAGTGAAGAAAGCTGTAAATTTAGACTATTCTTTTTAAGGAGAACAGAAGTAAAGGAAAGATAAAGGCAGGACAATAGTTTTAAAGGTGTCAAAGCTCAGGAAAAGGAATTTTAGGATTGAAGAGATTGAAATAATAAAAAAATGGAAATAAAAGAACCCTCCTAAGAAGAGGAACTAAAACTCTAAGAAAGGTTAGAAAATTGATTAAAAAACACAGGTCCTAGAAAAGGTTGACGTCTGTAAAACCTTGGAGTTAAGCAGTAGAATCTCTTCCTTCAAACAGAAGAGAAGGGCATGAGAGCAGTAAAGACAGGGTGATGAGGAGGAATTGTGTGTCTGATGGCCTTTATTTTCTCCAAAGGGGAGAAAAGGCTAGGTGTCTAATAAAGTTGGAAGTAGGTGACACAGTAAGTATGTAAAGATTTTGATTAGCCCCTGGGAGATGTTAAAAGAAGCCAAGGAGAGATTATGTAAAGAATTACCAAACTATACCAAGAACCTGACTGAGGATTCTATACCAAGAATTCTTAACACTTGTAAAAAGCAGATCAAACACAATGCAAGTCCTCCCAAGAATGTGCAAGAGACTGACACACAGCATGTGTCCAGGGACAAACTGGCAGAAGGAGTTGCAGAGGACAACCCAAGAGGAAGAAGGAAATAACATGAGGTGCTGGTGAGACATTAGTTGAAATAACTACTAAAGAAGAGAAGGGGAAAAAAAAGAAAGAGAAAAACTCAGGAGCTGACTGAAAGACTGGAAGAACTGAGAAAAGTTAAAAAGTAAAGTCTGAAGAGCGGGTTTTGTGAGAATGTGAGAGGAATGAGAAGATCTTGGTGAGAGAATAATAGTTCAGAGTCTTTTCTAGATCAATTTCCAATTCTGCCTCGACCTTTCCAAAATAAACTGAAACCAAAAATCTAGGTAGGCAGGGAACTTACATTTGAGATTCCTAAACCAACATTTTTTTTTAATTAAAAAACTTTATTGAGACATTATTCACATATACTACCTTTCTTAACCATTCCATCATTTTTGGATATTTTTATTATTATATTTAAAAATACATTATGGAAAACACTTTTGTGCTTCTCACTGTGCGAATTTTATTATTCCTTTAGAAGATTTTCCTACAAGTGAATTACTGAATTAAAACATATGAACACAAGACTCTTGGATTATATTATCAAGAAGAAGACACTATTTTAGTCCAGACTGTTTTCCCTCTATACCTCTATAAGCTTTTAAATAAAAACAAGATAATACTATACACATCATTATTTTTTAACAGCGTTTTTCTTTTTAACAATACATTTAAAAAATCCTTTCTATGTCTATACATTTATATCTACCTTATCTTTTTAAATGACTGCATAGTAATCCATCTTATGATATTATTTATTTATCCAACACCTTTCTGTTAAACATCCAGATTATTTTTGTTATATAAACAATGCTACACTAAACATTTTTGTAATACATCTTTACATAACTGCCTTATTATTTCCTTGTGAAAAAATTTATGTAAGTGAAATTGCTGGGTTAAAGAGTATATGTTTTTCTTAAGGCTATCCTCTAGAAAAGTTGTACCAATTAATACTTCTATCGGTAGTATAAATCAGATAGAACCCATGATTATCACTTTTTTTTAAACATCTTTATTGAGATATCTTTGGCATATAAAAATTAAATGTATTTAAGGTCCAAAACTTAATGTTTCTACGTAGAGATATTTTATATATATATATTCACAACAATCAAGCTAAGTACCATATCCATCACCTCTACATAGTTACCATTTTGTGTTTATGTTGAGAAGATTTAGGATCTAACCTCTTCACAAATTTCCAGTATATAATATATTATCAACTATCCTCACCATGCTGTACTCTATAACCTTTATAACTTTTAAATTTGCATACCTGTAACTCTATAACCTTTGACCAACATCACCTGAATATAGCTTTTCTTTATAATCTCTGGTAACCTTCTAAGGGGAAATCAACAACTTATTTTTAATTTATATTGTAAAACTTATTAAGAATCAATATTTTTCATGTACATATAGGCCATTTACATATATGTATCTGTGTGGAATTTCTCTTCATATTCTTTTTCCACTTTTTTAAACTTGGAGGTTCATGTTTTGTGTATACAATATTTGTAAGATCTTTATTATTAAAGATATTTTAATTATTTTATGTAAACAAAAATTAGAGCTATTTTCCCCTGAGTTTGTCTTTTCTTTTTGTGATTATTGATGTATTAAGGCTTTTAATATATTCAAATCATTCAAGCTTTTCCTTTGGCAGGAGAAGCAAAGAGGAAAATAGGATTTCTTAAGAAAAAACTGTCCATTTTCCAAAGCTGTTTTCTATGCTATCCCTACTTACTCAAATTGAAAACATTGTATGAATCAAAACAAATTGTTTCTGGAAAAAAAAAAAAAGAGAGAGATTAATTCAGACTATACAAACCTGTAAGGGACTGTAAAATGTCTTTTATTTTAATCTTGATATTACATTCTTAAAAATGTCACTCGTAGGAATATAAGAACTTTATCCTATTACAGAAGAATGTCATTAAATAATGAATGTGAAAAATCTAATATACATTCATATTTGCAAATTTGGAACATAACAAATTAATATGAGGAACACATAAAAAAAAATCCAGAAAATCTTCAGATTTCCAGAGAACCAGGCCTTGCCATATTATCACAAATGAGAGGCATCCTGTAAAGAAAGGGCGGACTATCAAAACGAATTCAGTCTAAGGAAAACAACACTTATTACTCCAGAACTAAGATAATTTCTGGAGTCTCATAGACATCATGTAAATTAATGACCCAATGACAGCCCTGTGCTAGTTCAAGTGCAGCAATTTCATGAATTTGCTGCGAATTCTTTTCCAGAATCCAGAATTTATACATTTCCTCACTACTGCAAATTTCCCCCTACAATTAAACAAAAACATTAACTGTTAAAGTTAACCACTTTTCGGAGGTGATAAATTTTAATAAAATTTCCAAATATTCAGATTTAGATATCAATGGGTATTCAAATTTAGGTCATAGGCAATCATAAAAGTAGCCCTTAATAATTTAATAGAATACATCTATAATCAAATAAAATATAATTTATAAATCTTCAAAATTGATTCTTCTAAAGAAAACTCAAATAGTAAAGTCAATATATTTTATAGTTATACATAAAAATAACTTATTTTTGTACACATTTAACATAAAAATGATTTAAATCTTTTAAAATGCCATTTGACTTTTTAAGAAAAACTGGTTATCAGAATTCCTAAAATAATGAATTTCATGTTACTAATTGACTCTAATATCATCTGCCGAAATTATAAAAGCTAAGGAGCTCATTTATATATCATTTCAACTACATCATCAGCTGGAAATGTCTAGTTGCCCTATAGAGATAGATACAAGCATTATTTTGAAACACTACGCTACCATTTGTTATTAAACCAATAAGCAACTCACACAGGACTCAGTACTGATTAGGGGTATTAGCTCTGGAATTAGACAGATGTGAGCATGAATCCCACAAATGGGATTTAACTTGACACATAACCTTGGACAATTTATTTAATCTTTTTAAGTCTCATTTTCCTTACTTGTAAAAGAAAACACAAACGGAATCTATTTCACAGAATTGTTGTGAGAATTAAAGTATACAATATATGTCAATTGCTTAGCATGGTACTTGCCATGAAGTAAGTGCTCAATAAAATTAATTTTATTGCATGGTACTCACCATATAGTAAGTGCTCAAAAAATTTATTAATCAAATAGTTAAGTCGTGATAGTCATCACCCATAAATACTCAAGACTTAAGTTGAAAGGCAACTTAGAAATCACTTAGTTTTTTGTTTGTTTGTTTGATTGATTTTTTACCTAATGCCAAATGCCAATGGCTTCTTTCAAACTGTGAGGTAGTCTCTTCCATCTCTAGGTGCATATTATTTTAATAAGGTTTTCATTACAAGTCTGAACCTAACTTCAGGTGAAGGGCTGTAGTCTGAGCAGTATAGAAAGACCCATTCTCTCTTCTGACATTATATCAGGTATTGATCTGTTATGTAACATGATCTGTTATATAACACGATCTGTTAACTGCCACTCTCTTTTCCAATTTTCAATCATTCCTTATCCCTATAAGGTTTTTAGACCTCATAACTGTTATTATGGCTTATCAAAACTGCTGATACAATGTGCCAACCAAATTCGAAGAAACTACTCCATGTATTATCTGGTCAAAGTATTACATGATTATTATTTTGTTGATCTTGGCACAATACAACCTAATATCACTTTTTTAAAAAAACTTTGATAGTTTTTTTCATAGTTCATGTGGGGTTGGTAAATAAACTACCTAGATCATTTTCTTCTTGAATTTTTCAAGCCAGTGTACTCATACTATATTTTTAAATGTTTTTTTTAAAAATTATATGTGAGATTTTAATTTGTTCTGTTAAATTCTAATTTCTAGGTTTTAGCCCAGCATTCTAGACTACTGACATAATTTTGAGTATTACTTCTTCCTTCCTAGTTAATTTATTACATGATTTTGATGCCATCTATGTTTTTGTTACCATCAGTAATAAAAATGTTAAAGGATGAATCCTTAGACATAGCCCTCCAGAGGTTCAATATGGTGACAATCTACCTAATAGCACCCTTGTTCAGATCAGAGTTCTTTTTGTTCATAGAAATATGAAAGATTTCTACAGATACTGGAGAGATCAAACCATAAACATTCTTCATAGACTGATACCTCCATTTATTTTACCCCATAAAATCTCCATCAAGCTTTAAAAGGTTCCTGATGATCTTTGTATGCTTTTAAGAAAGAGAAAAGATACCATTAATAACTTGATTTTTTAAAATACCTACATGTCTGAAGTTTCAAAAGAAGAGATAAAAGAGAAAGTTTAATTTGTGAAAAACTAACCAACATAAAATTGACAGCAAGCATGTTCCTGGTAAATTAGAAATAACTCAGTTGAGCTGCCTTCAAAGTACTCCCACATCAAACACACAAATTTTTTTTTATTACCACACCTAAAATTCAAGGCAATAGAGTACTATACAATAAGTAAAATACTTCTTATTATCTGGCCCAAATATATATATTTGAAGACAAGATTGAAAGACAAGGGACTCGAGAAGTGGATTCACATACATTGCTAACTCTGGGAACCTTTGTTACAGAAGATTTATTGCTAAATTCAGGGACCAGAGGCAAATATATGGAAGAAACTTATATTAACTCGATATCTGAGGCCATGCATCCAATTCTTCGGGTCAGCAGAATAGTTCCCATGGCTCTCCTCTAACTCCGAAAACTACTCTTGACATCACCTTTATTTTTGTAGATACATCCCTCACAGTTTTAGGTTTACTCTTTTCTTTCCACAATATCATGCACTATACTGAAAGGCAGCAAACTTTTCTGTAAAGGGTCAGGTAGGTAATATTTTTGGCTTTGCTGGCCAGAATGTCTCTGTCACTACTAAAGTCTGCTGCTATAGAGTGAAAGCAAGTCAGAGACAATAGGTAAATAAATGGGTGCGGCTGGGTTTAAAAAAACCTTTATGGGTTCTGAAATCTGAATTTCATATAATTTCCATGTCATTAAATATTACTCTTCTTTTGATTTCCAACCATTTAAAACTGTAAAAAATATTCCATATAGCTCATGAGCCTACCTCTGCACTATCCCATGCTGAAGAAAACTCTTCCATCATTCTAATACTGTGTATCACTGAAACTGGTAGCAAGACAGCAGATCACATGGTTTGAGGAAATGTTTATTGCCTTCATCTCTAAATGACTGGTGCAATGGGAGAACCTTTAAAACTACTCAAGGAGAAATAGGAGATAAAAAGGGTTTTCTGGGAACTGATCTTTCTGTAGAGCCACACAGTACATAGAAATGTGGGATTCAGCATTCAAGGAATAGAATATATAAGGTTCTGAAATTATAAGAGCAAAAACTGTAGATGCTAATCGGAGTAGTTGTGTGCGTGTGTGTGTGTGTGTGTGTGCACACTCTGAGATTCTAAGTTTGATTCTAGATTATAATAAGGTGCTTTTTTATACCCATATTATATTATTTAAATTGGTCTGAGATATTACAATTTATTGCATTGACTGTCTCCCTTGCTTGACTATGTGTTCCAGGGACCTCAGGTATCATTCCTCTTAGTATATCCATAGCACTCTGCATAATAGCAGCTACTCAAATATGATATAAGATAGCATCCTGAATATATATACTGTTCTTACTATTTTGTTAATAATAAGTTCTATGTGAACTTAACCTCATAAAGTTTAATATTTCAGCCACATTGAACTACTTGCCATTCTTTCACTGAATTTTAATTCCACTATGCTTATTTGTTTTATTACCACTGGCTGGAGTATCTTCACTACTACTGAAATCTCATTCATTCTTTAAGGCTCAGCTCAATGTTATTTTCCCCATAAGATTTTCCCATGTGGCATGCCATTTTGCCTATAAAGGGAATAGTGACTGATTTGTTACACTGGGGAATAATTTCCAGAGCCTAGTAAAGTGCCTTATAGGTTTAATATATAAGTATAGTATTTGCTTAATTGCTTTGGGGTGATGGCTTAAATGTAACAAAGTTCCATTCAAGAAAGACCTGGAATAGATTCTATCTTCCTTACCTCTGAAAGGAAAAAACAAACAAACAAACAAAACTTAACATATCTGTTAATCTTAAATGTAAAAATCCATCAGATTAGACATCTGCATGAAGGAACATGGTTTTAAAAGTCAGACTCAGTTTTAAATTCTGGCTGATAACTGTATAATCTTGGGCAATTTACTCAACCTTTCTGAGCTTAAGATTCCTCATCTGTAAAATAAGGTTAATGGCAGTTACCTTGCAGGGTAGTTTGGCAAATGATCAGTAATCAGTAAGCAGTAGCTATTTTTATTATTTTTGGCATTAATTTCGAATCTATGATAATGATAATAATTAGTAAAAAAAGAACCATGGGACAGAGGAGTTTGGGCATGATCTAATTTGAACTCTGTACTTGATGTATGAATTTTCTCAATAAATCTAGTTCCTTCTTCCTTACCTGAATAGGTGAATCAATGACCGTAGTTACTTAGCTTTCCAATGCACTTGGTTCAATAATCAGATTTTATTAAATTTTGTTACTTATAAATTTCTAAGAGGCTGAAAATAATTATCCTTAAGTTTATGTATATTTTAAACTAGGATTTTAATTTGACATTATAGGCTCCAACTTTTCAAAATTAACACGGTTTACTTAATGAAGTATTTGCCTTGGAGCAGAAACCATAC
>NW_006494608.1:5589480-5601642 GCF_000325575.1 Pteropus alecto | reverse complement strand
TGCTGAACCACAAACATAGCCAACTTTTTTGTCCACCCAAAAATATCAGATTACCCAAAATTCTTTGTAAATATTCTTCAAATTAATAACTAGTCACCAAGAAATCTTAAATAGTATCTGTACTAAAAGAAAGCAATTTCTACATGGATAACATTATTTAAAGGTCTTTTATTTTCTTTGTAAATATTCTTCAAATTAATAACTAGTCACCAAGAAATCTTAAATAGTATCTGTACTAAAAGAAAGCAATTTCTACATGGATAACATTATTTAAAGGTCTTTTATTTCTAAAAAAAAAAAAAAAATTATAACTTACAGTTTATGACACATGCTTAAGTAGTTGTAAGGTACAAAATCTGAAGCCATTACCTACACTTTTGAATCTAGGTCAAGGACACACAGTTCCTGAAATACGCCCACTCCTGCAACCCCTTCAACTTGAACATTCTCTGACAAAAATACTTCCTTGTTCCAGTTACTACCAACTGCTCTGAGGAGAATGAGATAGGACATCCTTATCTACCATAAGGCCCACGTCAGGTGTCAGGAGGCAACTATCAGACATTGAAGCTAGGCATGGTTTGTTCCAATTTGCAACTCATTATCTCTCACTAAAACTATGGAAAATTGCTTTAGCTACATGATAGACTACAGATTATTCTTTGAAAAATATCTGTGGCAAATGGAAGTTATTTCAAAGTTAAGAGTCTCAGGTTAGTCTCTCACAAGACTCAATCTATCTCTGTCTTGATTTTCTCATCTGAAAAATAAGACTTTCTAAACATGCTTATGATGAGAATTAAATGAGATAATACATGTGAAAAAATTTGTAAACTGTAAGGCCCTATATATTTACGAAGTACCTGTTCCAGTAGAGAACTCATTTATATCTTTTATTTTCCCCATAGGAAAATTCAACAATGAGTTGAATATAAAAAATAATAATATAAAATATATATAATAAAATAAAACAATATGAAAAACAAAAGATGTTCTTTTGGCTTTAAAAATCTTTTTTTCTTAACTTAAAATTTATGAATATATCAAAAATATTAAAGTTGAGGACTAGGTAACAAAAACACATGTAAAGCAAGTCATTTGATGTGCAATTAATATAATTTTAAATTTCTAGAAACACCTTTCTGTTGAGTCTATCAACAGACTCAAGGGATATCAAAATTATGAAAAAACCCTCAGAACCCAAGGTCATGTCTCCTGTGCCTTGTTTACATTGGCACATATCCTGACTCAAAGAAAGGCTTAGGAATAACAAATAAAGCTTCAAGAAATTAAAGAAAATTTTGCATCGTATATTTACCCACATTTAGGTTGCCATGAACTCTACTGGAGATATGAAAGAACATAACATTTCTTAAAATAATTAATATTATATCCTGTCATTACCATGGAATCAATAGTGACTATTTAAAAAATTTCTTCCAACACCATTTCACTGAAAGCTTTATATTTCTTTAAGGTAAAATAATGGTAACTGCTGAAAGACCTCAGTTTCTGTGTTTGAACAGTTAGCTATTCACAGCTCTTTAACATTTTCAACTAAATGACAGGCCATAGACTAAAATGAATATATCTTCTGTTTGTCCTACTATATCATTAAAATATAACAGGGATAATTTTTTTAAGTTCTATATCAGCATGAGGTCAATTAATATATCAACTAATTACAAATTTTAAAAAAGAGAAAAGAGGATAAAAGTTTATTAGAAATGCAATCAGAGTTAATAGTTGGAAAAAGAGGCAACTTTTCTATCTTGCTACAGAAAGGATTATGCATAAACAGACTAAATTATGTCAAAACCATAATATACCAGCAAAATTTATAAACCTTAAACAAAGACTGCTTATAACACAAAATGAACTTTTCTGAGATTTCTAAACAGTTCCTATGTTCTTTGCAATGAGATTTCATTACTTACGCCAAAGATAGAAGCATATTTTGAGGTTTTGCAGGTTTTCTTAGTTTTGCTTTTTGGTTACATGTAAAAAAATTTCATTGAGTTACACAATGAATTACATTTATCGAGTACCCTCCCCTCTTAGGTGAAGCACAGCCTTAATGCTATGTGTTTTATTTAATTCTCTTAACAAATCTATGAGGCAATCAAATGCGAGTTAACTTACTCGAGTACACATAACTAGTTAAGTAAAAAGCCAAGATCCAATCACAGACTGATTCCAAAGCCTATGTTCTGAACCACTGCATTAAACTTCTCCATGACGAAAAAGTGAACGAAAAAGAAACAAATACATTAATTTTATTTTTCAGTTTTAAGCTCATATATCAAGTATCTATCGACGTGCATCATTCTGTTGCTTCAGCAGTTATTACTTTTTTAAAGAAGATATCACAACCTTAAAAGAAACAAAAAACAAACATCTTATAGGAAAGCTAACTTTATAACAAAGATTAAAACCAAAATTGAAAGGAACATTCCTGGAAGAATTAGTATTACAACACCTAGTAGGGTGTAAATCCATTTTTTTTTTTCAGATTAAATCATCATCTGTTAAATTACCCAGCATTAATGAAGTAAATCTTGTTCCAGAAGGACGTTTTTCCTTTGTTAATATATAGAATAAGTAAGACATTTTAAAGGTAGGTTCCCCCTCAAAAAACAAACAACTATTTCTAAAAGTTACCTTAAAACTTGTAGAAAAGCACGGTTTTAACATTGTTACCAATATTACAAGACCCTCTTTTTTAAGACTCCAGATGAAGTCTGTAATAACTGTCAGACCCTTTCCTCATTACAACATGGTGCTATTTTGCAACCACAACAAATGTTTACAGCTATAGCTAACATTTATTGGATGTTATGTGCCTGGCTCAGTGGCTTGCGCTTTACAAGCATGGCATCTTCATAACACCCTCATGAGGTAGGTACTGTCATTGTATTGATTTTATGGGTGAGAAATGTGGGACTAGGGAATCTAAATCACCCATCCAAAGGCACATATAGCAAGCAGAGCTCAGGTCTGACCCCAAAGCCAGTGCTTTTGACAACTTCTCCAAAGTGTTCTCACGGTAAAAGAATCAGTCCCCAACCACTATCACTAAATCACCTCTCTTCAACATACAAAATGTCAAGTATCCAAACAACCTTTATCTTTTATAATTAAATAGACACCAAGTTGTAAGACAGCTCTATTCACTCTCCTCGCCAACACACAAACACACACAAAGTGGCATGGGGAGGAGAATGCAAAGGCTGCACACAGCAGAATAGAGTGAGACAAGGACCGAGAGCCTATGAATGAAGCCGATTTGAACTTAAAACACAGGGACCTAAATATCTTTGCACTAAAAGAGTACAAAACCAGATAATCGAAAATGAAGTTAGCTGACAAATCACACGATACTGGTGCAGAAGAAGCTGTCACGCCAGATGTTACCTTTTACTACAGCCACATAAAAAGATGGAGAATCTACAAGTTAACTAGGGCTAACACGGAGCTGACTCCAAACGTTTCTCTAGTTTTACTTCAGATCCGCCACTATGGGTAAATGTTAAGAAGAGTGGGTCACACGCCTCTCTCTTTAAAGAGTAAAACACCACAGATACGGAAAGGGCCTGAGAGAGAAAGGGGATCAAGGTTTTGACAACCATTCGTGACAGACTTTCTCACACCCACTGCCAAGTGAAAACCAAGCGCTCGCGGAGCGCCGCGCAGGCTCTGGGGATTGGTAGTGGAACGCAAAGGGGTAGCTGGTGCGACCAGCTGCCCTAATCGCCACCCACACCTATGTCTGTGTCTAGTCACAGCGCACGCTATCCACCCACGCGCCGCCACTTTCAGCGAGCCCGGCAACCTCCAGCACTTATCGGCTCCCGCTCACCTGCCCAGCTCAGGCTGTAGCTGTCCTGGAAAGAGTCTGTGCGCACAGCGACGCGGATCTCCGTTAGCAAGCCCTGGGCCTGGGGTGGGGCCGGCGGTCAGCGCCGCGAGGTCAGACCTCCGCCCGCCTGGCCCACCCGGCCCCAGCCTGAGGCCGCAGCTGCAGAAAAGCCACCGCTGCCCGACTTCTGCAGAGGAATCATGGTGCTTGGGCGCGCTTCCTTTCTGGCCTCCCCGCTCTCTCGGAGCTGCCGGCGGATAACATTCCCACCTCCAGATGCCTTGCGCAGGTCAGAAGAGTCTGAAACCACCCGCTCTGCCCAGCGCCACGCTCAGACAACCGCAAGAGGGATCCCAGCCGCCCCGCCCCGCCCTTAGTCCGCTCTGCCCTTGGTTTCGCCCCCTTGCCGAGCTTCCACGGGTCCTGAGCGCCGGGCACCCAGCGCTCATTCTCTGCAGCCAAGAGGCGGCAAATGGCATAACCCTTCTGGCCTGAGATCAGGCTAAGCGGGTTATACGCCTGTTAAGCATCTGAGTGTTCCAAAACCATCGTTCATGAAAGGCATACGAGCTGCCAGCCGTTTGGAGCTTCACAATCCACTTTCCCTTGGGCGGGTGAGGAGTTGCTCCGGGCACCTGGTTTCTTCCTACACTGCAAGGGAGATCCGGAGGCAGGAGTTGAATAAATTAAGCCCTCTCACATCAGCTCTATGAAATAGGCATTATTGTACTGTCTGCAATCCTCTTTAACTTTCAAGGTACTCTCATACAGTCTTATGAGTTTAATTATATCCACATGCTTAAGACTACAAAATTTATTATCTCTAGCTTCCAACCATTTTCCGATCTTCATAATCATATATTCACAAGTACACTTGGCATCTCCAGTTAAATGTCAAATTATCATCTCAAACTTAACATACAAAGAAGTAAGTTTCTGATCATCCTTCACAAATACAGTCCTACTTAGTTTTCCCCATCTCAGTAAATGGTAGCTCCATCCTTCTAGCTGTTCAGACAAAATACGTGGGATCAGCACTGGCTCCTCTCTTTCTCCCACACTCGTCATCCAATTTGTAAGTAAATCCTCTTGATTTTACCTTCAAAATATATCCACAATCTGATCACTTCTCTCCATTTCCACATTACCACAGTAGATTAAGTCACCATTATTTCTTGTCTGGATTATTGTGATAGGTTACTAACTATACCACTTGCTTCCATCCTTCTTCTTCTCCAATCCTACACAGTTTATTTTCAAAGCAATCAGAGTTATCTTTTAAAAATCTAAATCAGATCATATCACTGCTCTGCTCAAAATGTTCCAATACAGTTTTGCTTCTGGCAATGATGGACTAGTTTATTTGTGGTCAATACTCTTACTGAGAAAAATTGGCAAAATTTAAAAAACAAACTGTTGCTTCAAAAGCAACAAGGATTTGGATGACTAAGATCCTGGAAAAAGGGGAGACCTAGAATGGCATCACTTTTCCTGTGAGGCATTTGATGATTCAAAAGCAGTGACTAAAAGGATGAGAATGTAAGCAGAGCTTCATCCATCTCGTGTGGCTGGAGAGACAAAAAAAATTTGGAGTTTAGAACCTATTAAGGAGGAGAGCTGATAAGTAGACTTTCAGGTGGGACCCTAAAAGGCTACCTACTAGGAGCATCAATAAAAGAGAAACAGACTGGCCCTTACAAGGACTGAGAACAGCTTCTATGTGCAATAGTAAATCACCTTTGGAGAAAAACAACATCATTCAGAGCCACACATTATCTGTACAATACTTCATATACAACGTCTGGCACTTAATTTTAAAAGGGGCACATAAAAAGAATCATTTTAAAAACTAAAAGAGAAAGACAGAAATAAACAGCAAACAGACGATTCAGATATTGAAGTTTAAAGACAGATTTTAAAATAATTCTGTTTAATATCTTTTTAAAAAAATTAAGTGACAAAACAGATCATTTCAGCAGATAACTGAGAACTCCAAAGAAGAATAAAAAGGAATTTGGGGAATTGGAGGGGAAAATCCACAAACTAAAACAATGACTTAATGGATGAAATTAATAACAGATTAGATACAACTTTAAAAAGAATTAGTGAATCTTATTAGTGAACTTAATAATTCAAAAGTATGCAAAATAAAACTTGGGAGATAAAAGGATATAGAGTTCAGAAAAGAGCATAAAACACAAGTGGTACGTGATAAAATGTTCCAACTAACATGTAATTGAACTATCAGAAGCAGAGAAGAGAATAAAAGTAAAGAAGCAATATTTGAAAAGATAATGGTTGGGAATTTTTCAAAACTAATTAAAGACAACAATTCACAGAATCGAGAAAAATTGTGAATATCAGCAGAATTTCAAGCAATAACCATACCTACGCAGATCATAGAAAACTACTGAGAGTTAAAGACAAAGAGAATAATTTTTTTTAATAGGCAGAAAAAGCAGATATATTACCTGCAAAAGAAAAATAAGATAAAGAGCTAAGTCACAAAAAAACAAAAAGGAACCCTAAAGACCATTAAATATCTTCAAAGTTCAAAGTGATAAGAGAAATTAGCTGTCATTCTGGATTATGTACTCAGTAAAAATATTCTTCAAATATTGAAATATTCAAATTGAAAGTAAAATATTTTTATATTTAATTTTTATATTTTATAACAAATAAATACTAAGATCATTTAAAGGAAATTTGAAAAGAAGCTCTTTAAAGCAGATAAAAAATAATGAAATCATAAAGATGTATGAAAGAATGAAGAAAAGTAAAGAGATTAATATATAGCTAGATTATCATAAGTAAATTTGAACCGTATAAAACAATAAAAGTAATGTCTTGTGGGATTTAAATGTATATATATAGTATTAAAATATATACAATAATAGCACAAAAAGAGGGAGAGACTAATGGAATTAAAGTGTGCTAAAGTTTGCATTGCATGGGAATTGATAAAAGTATTTGGCTTTAATAAATCAAGAATGAATATTAAAATCCCTAGAGTAACAACTAAAGTAATAGAAAATGAATAGTAACAAGTTAATAGAGTGAGGAAATAGAATAATAAAACATATTTAATCCAAATGAAGCAAAAAAAAAAAGAAAAAAGAAGATACAACAAGAGTAGACAAGTAGAAAACAAGTAGTAAGATAGTAAATTTAAGCAGACGAGCTGTTTGTTTTTTAAATCAATTAAACATAAATGAAATTTATATGCCCTCAATTAAAATACAAAACTTGTAGACAGGATTAAAAAATAATCTCAGCTATATGTTGCTTCTGAGAGACACCTTAAATAAAAAATTACAGAAAGATTGAAAGTAAAAGGATGAAAAGAGTTATGTCATGTAAATAGTACTAAATAGAAAATTGGTATATTTATTCAAATATTAGACAAAGTAGATTTTAAGGCAAAAAGCATTACTAGAAATAAAGAGGAACATTTTTTAATGATAAAAAGACCAATCCGTCAGTAAGTTATAGCAATTCTCAATTTGTATGGTCTTAAACATATAGCATTGAAATATATGAAGCAAAATGACAGAACTAAAAGGAGAAATAGAACAATTCATAATCATTATCAGAGATTTTAACACAATTCTCTGATTGATAAAACAAGTATACAAAATAATTATGTAGAAATGTTCTTAGCAATTTTGAATGACACAATGAACAAATGACATAATTGATGTATGTATAATACTACAGAATATGCAGCCTTTTGTTGTAAAGAGAATGTTTATTGATCATGTAACAGATCATAAAGTACGTTTCAACAACTTCAAAGGATTGAAGTTCTACAGAGTATATTCTGTGATCACAGTGGAATTAGGCAAGGAGTGAACTGTTACCTACCATTTTGATATACAACAACTACAACCACAACCAAAAGCTCTATAAAGTCACAATAGCTTGGAAATTAATTAATTTTTCATTTATGGTGATAAAAATCAAAAAGGACTAATTTGAGGTTGGAGGAGATTGACTGAAAAAGAGTGAAAGGGGACTTTCTGAAGTGACGGAATGTCCTATTTCTTCATAGGGCTGTGGCTCACATGGATGTGTGCATTCTCAAAAACTGATTAAAATGAGTGAATTTAAATTATGTCTCAATTTTTTAAAACTTTTTTTTATAGAAATTTTTATACCATAGGAAAAAACATGGACTCATAAATATTAAACAAAATTAATTCAAGCAATGTATTAAAAGATATATCATGACAGTGGATTTTATGCTAGGAAAGTAAGGAGATTTCACTACATGTTCAGATTAGAGGAGAAAAGTAATCCTATCAACTTAATAAATATGGGAAAACATTTTATAATATTCAATACCTATTCGTGATTAATTTTAAAAGTTTAGCAACCTAGAAACAAAAAAAGGAATTTCCTAAACTTAATAAAATAGAGCTCTCAAAAACTTACAAGAAGCAGTATCATTGAAGTCAGGGACACAACAATAATACATGCTACCACTACTCTTATTCAGTGTGCAGTAGAGAACATAAACAGTGCAATCAGACTAAAATGGTGCTAATATTGGAAAGGAAGAGTTAAAATGATCAAGAAAAAGGACAAAATTAATAAATGTAGACAATTCAAGTGCATTTCTAGAATATCCAAAAGAATCAACTGAAATAATATTAAAATTTAAAAACTGAAAGAAAGATGATTAGATAAAAATACATCAACAATTTTCCCATATAAAAACAACATGAGGCATACAAGATAATGGGAATATTATCCCATTTTCAATAGAATGAAAAATAAAACATGCAGAAACAACCCTAACAAAAAATTTACAGAGCTTATATTTTATTTGATAATTATGTAGAACATGATAATTCTAGTGGACACAAAGACAAATAAATGAAGATACATAGCACACTCTTAGATGAAGAGATTAGATTCTATTATTCTCTGTAAGTCAATCAATATATTTAATAACTGTTGGGTGAGGGGACTAAACAAAATGGATGCAGTCAGGCTCCCTCCCAACAAGCCGTGCAGTTTCCAGGCAGCCTTAGCAACAATGTCCCAGGTGGCCTTAGATACAGCGTCCTATGTAGCATTAGATATAGCATCCTATATAACCTGTAGATTGTGATTGATTATAGTACCTGGTCTTATTATGCACTTGGTTAGAAGAATAGCTCCACCTGTGCAGGCAGGGGAAGCTGGAACTGTGCCAGTGCCTTGCTTGTCCTGCTATGCCTGAATAAATCTATGCCGTGTGGTATCTGCCCACGGCTCCTCACATATTCTTCCAGCTGCCAGAATGGGGCACCCCAAGCTTTGGTATCCTGAACCTGCAAAACAATAACATTCTAATAAATCCCAAAAACTTCTTTTGGAATTTGTTAGAATTATCTCAAAGTTTATCATGAAGGATGTTCAAATCAGAATGACAAAATTTGGGGAAAGAAAGTTTGTAAAGAGGAATTGTCCTAACAGATACTAAAATGTATTATGAAATAAGATAGCTAGCTCAACATAAAAGAATGTGAGTTATGAAATAAAGTTATTACATGTAAGAAATTAAAATAGGCCACAAATCTTCTAAATTATTAAATGTAAAAAAAGACTATAAAATTTAGAAAAGAGTAATAGATAACCATTACCTGATTTCTAAAGGGGAAATAATTTCTAAAGAATAAAGAAGTGGAAAAAAGCTCAAAGGAAAATATTTGACTACCTAAAAATACAACATTCTTGTATATTAAAAATATTATATACCAAATTAAATGTTAGACAAACTGCAAAACATTTGCAAAAAGCATTATAGATAAAAATCATACCTTAAATATATAAAGAACTTATAAACCAGTAAGAAGGATGCCAAAACTATATTAGAAAGAAGTCAAAGAAAATGAAAGATAAATTTTAAAAAGACAGATATAATAGATATCAAATGTTCAAATTTACCATTAATCAAAGAAATATACAAATTAACCAACAAGGTTCTATTATTGCCAGTAAAATTGGCAGCTTTTTAAGGGAATTCAATGCCCATCATCAGTGATAATGGAATGAAACACTAGAAGGATTAAAACATAAGTATTTTTTATTTCCTTCTTTTGTTCTAATCTGTATTTTCTGTAATTTTCCAAGAACTCAGATATCACTTTCTATGGGGTATCTTATCTGACTCTATCAGAGTAAGATAAAATCTGGCTTAGCTACTTCCGTAACAACCTGAGCTTATCTTTATCAAATTGCATTCCAAGTGTATAATTTTCTCTCTTCCTAGCTGGATAAAAGACCATTTTTTTCTGTATCTCAGTATGTACAAGTGACACTCCATAAATACTGACTGATGAATAAATGAGGTTGAATATGCAACACTCTAAATGTCTCTGAGTATGGGAATTATTAAATGAATTATTATATACATATTTACCTAATAGGTTATTTTTTAAATTTTTGTCAAATCAATTAGATCTTTTTGATTAAAAGTTATTGGAGTGACATTGATTAACAAAATCAAATAAGTTTCAAGTGTATCATTCAACGAAATGTTATATATATATATATTGCATTGTGGGTTTACCACCCAATGATTTAGATTTCCTTCTGTCACCAAATATTTGACCCCTTTTACCTCTATCTACTTCCTCCATCATCTCTTCCCTCTGGTAACCATTTATTCATTGTGTCCATGAGTCTCTGTTTGTCATGTTTGTTTGTTGCTTTCAGTTTTATATCCCACATATGAGTCATATCATGTGATTTTCAACGTTTTCTGTGTGACTTATTTTGTTTAGCATGATTATCTCAAGATCCATCCGCGTTGTTGCAAATGGCAGTATTTTCTCTATTCTTATGGCTGAGTAATATTCTATTGTATATATGTACTATACTTTCTTTATCCAATCATCTAACATAGAATTTGGTTGCTTTCATGTCCTGACCACTGTGAATAATGCTTCTATGAACATCAGAGTGCATATATCTTTGCAGATAAATGTTTTCAGATTTATTTGGGTAAATACCCAGAAGAGGTATTACTGGATTATATGGTAATTCAATTCTTAGTTTTTTGAGGCAACTCCATATTGTTTTCAATAGTGGTTGTACCAATTTGTATTCCCACCAGCAGTGTATGAGGGTTTCCTTTTCCACAAAACTTTTCCTGTTGGTAATAGCAATTCTAACAGGTGTGAGAAGGTATCTCATTGTGGTTTTAATTTACATTTCCCTAATAGATAGTGAAGTTGAGCATCTTTTTATATATCTGTTGGCCATTTGTATGTCTTCTTGGGAGAAGTGTCTGTTTAGGTCCTCTTCCCATTTTTTCTAATTAAATTATTTTTTGTTATTACTGAGTTGTATGAGTTCTTTGTATATTAGGCCTTGTGATCAAGGTTTTGTTTGCAAATATATTCTCCTATTTCAGTGGTTGCCTCTTTGCCTTGTTGATGGTTTCTTTTACTGTGCAGAAGCTTTTTAGTTTGATATAGACCAATTCATTTATATTTGCTTTTACTTCCCTTGCTTTTGAAGTCAAATTTATAAAATCATCTCTAAGTCCAAAGTCCATGAGTTTAGTACCTATGTTTTCTTCTGTACAATTTACTGTTTCAGGTTTTTTTCAGGTCCTTGATCTATTTTGAGTTAATTTTGGTGTGTGGTGATACAAGACAGTTTAATTTCATTTTTGCATGGGGCTTTCCAGTTTTCCCAGCACCAGTTAGTGAAGAGGCTTTCCTTTCTCCATTTTATGTTTTTGGCCCCTTGTTGAAAATTATTTGCCCATATATAGAGGAGTTTACTACTTCTGGACTCTCAATCCTGTTCCACTGGTCTGTGTGTCTTTCTGCCAACACTTTGCTGTTTTGATTATTTCACATCATAGTATAATTTGAAGTCAGGCAGAGTGATACCTCCAGCCTTGTACTCTTTTTCTCAGAGTGGCTTTGGTGATTCAGGGTCTTTTGTGCTTCCATACAAATTTGGTAATTTCTTGTTCCAGTTCTTTAAAAAATGCCAATGGAACTATGATCAGGATTGCATTAAATCTGTATAATGCTTTAGGTAATAAGGTCATTTTAATTATGTTGATTCTTCCAATCCAAGGATATGAAATATCTTTCTGTTTCTTTGTGGCTTCTTCAATTTCTTTTAATAGAGTCTTATAGTATTCAGTGTAAGTACTTCACATATTTCATTAGGATTGTTCCTAGGTATTTTATTCTCTTTGTTGCAATTATAAAAGAAATTATTTTTTCATTTCTTTTTCGGAAAGTTCATTACTAGAGTATAGGAACGCTCTGGATATTTATTTTTTATTTATT
>NW_006494608.1:5565315-5589229 GCF_000325575.1 Pteropus alecto | reverse complement strand
TTTTTTGTTTGTTTGTTTTTAATGTCTCCATATTCCTCCACATAACCCATAAATAAAAAAAGCCATAAAGAATCTTTCACATATATGGTCAATTGATTTTTTTTAATTTTTATAGTGACTTTGGTTAACAAAATTCAATAAGTTTCAGCTGTACACTTTAAGAGTAAGGCATATATATATTTACACTGTGTGTTCACCTCCCATAGTTAGAATTCTTTGTCACCACATATTTGACCCCCTTTAACCTGTCTACTTCTTCCTTCCTTCTCCCCCTACCCCTCTGATAACCACTAGTCTATAGTCCATGTCCATGAGTCTCTGTTCGTTTGATATGTTTATTTGTTGCTTTTAGGTGTATATCCCACATATAAGTGATATCATGTGATTTTCAACTTTTTCTGTCTGGCTTATTTCACTTAGCATGATTATCTCGAGGTCCATCCATGTTGTCGCAAATGGCAGTATATCATCTCTTCTTAAGGCTGAGAAATATTCCATTTAATATATATGTACCACAGCTTCTTTAGCCAATTATCTATTGTAGGACATTTTGGTTGTTTCCATGAACTGGCCACCATGAATAATGCTGCTATGAACATCAGTGTGCAAATATCTTTTCAGATATGAGTTTTCAAGACTTTGGAATAAATATCCAGTAGAGGGATTGCTGAATCATATGGAAGATCAATTCTTAGTTTTTTGAGAAACCTCCATACTGTTTTCCATAGTGGCCATACCAATTCGCAGTCCCACCAGCAGTGTATGAGGGTTCCCTTTTCTCCACATCTCTCCAACACTTGTTATTACTTGTCCTGTTGATAACAGGTGTGAGATAGTATCTCATTGTGGTTTTGATTGGCATTTTTCTAATAGCTAGCGATTTTGAGCATCTTTTCAAATATTTGTTGGCCATTTGTATGTCCTCTATGGAGAAGTGTCTGTTCATGTCCTCTGTCCACTTTCTCATTAGATTGTTTGGTATTTTGTTATTTTTGAGTTGTATGAGTTCTTTGTATATTTTGGATAGTAGGCCCTTATCGGAGGTGTTGCTTGCAAATATATTTTCCCATTCAGATGGTTGTCTCTTAACCTTGTTGATGATTTCTTTGCTGAGCAGAAGATGCAGTCCCATTTATTTATTTTTGCTTCTACTTTCTTTGTTCTTGAGGTCAAATTCATAAAATCCTCTTTAAGTCCAAGGTCTTTGAGTTTAGCTCCTATGTTTTCTTCTATGCATTTTATTGTTTCAGGTCTTATATTCAGGTCCTTAATCCATATTGAGTTAATTTTGGTGTGTGGTGATAGACAACAGTCTAACTTAATTCTTTTGCAGGTAGCTTTCCAGTATTCTCAGCACTATTTATTGAAGAAGGTTTCCTTTATCCAATGTACGGTTTTGGCTTTTTTGTTGAAGTTATTTGCCCATATAAATGGGGGTTTACTTCTGGACTCTTAATTCTGTTCCATTGGTCTTTGTGTCTATTTTCTTGCCAATACCATGCCTTTTTTATTACGGTCACTTTGTAGTATAATTTGAAGTTGGGTAGAGTGATGCCTCCAGCCTCATTCTTTCTTTTCAGGATGGCTTTGGCAATTCAAAATCTTTTGTGCTTCCTTACAAATCTGATGATTTTTTTCTATTTCTTTAAAAAATGCCAATGGGATATTGATGGGGATTGCATTAAATCTGTATAATAATGCTTTAAGTAATATGGTCATGTTAACTATGTCGATTCTTCCAATCCAAGAGCATGGAATACTTTTCCATTTCTCTGAATTGTCTTTGATTTCTTTAAATAGGGTTTTATAGTTTTCATTATATAGGTCCTTCATATGTTTTGTTAGATTTATTCCTAGGTATTTTATTATTTTTGTTTCAATTTCAAAAGAAATTATTTTTCCTCTTCTTTTTCTGATACTTCATTATTAGAGTATAGGAACGCGATGGGTTTTTGAACATTGATTTTGTATCTAGAGACTTTACTGTATTTGCTTATTGTTTCTAGTAGTGTTTTTGTGGAGTCTTTAGGGTTTTCTACATAGAGAATCATGTCATCTGCAAATAGTGACAGTTCAAATTCTTCATTTCCCATTTGGATGCCTTTTATATCTTTCTCTTGGCGGATTGTACTTGCTAGGACTTCCAATATTATATTGAATAACAGTGGTGATAGTGAACAGCCTTGCCATGTTCCTGATCTTAGAGGGAAGGTTTTTAGTTTTTCACCATTAAGTATAATGTTGGCTGAGGGTTTGTCATAGATTGCCTTTATTATGTTAAGATGCTTTCCTTCTATACCAATTTTGTTAAGTATTTTGATAATAAATGGGTGCTGTATGTTCTCGAAGGCTTTTTCAGCATCTATTGATATCATATGATTCTTATTTTTTAATTTGTTTATGCAGAGTATCACATTAATCAATTTGCATATGTTGAACCATCCCTGTGCCTCTGGGAAGAATCTCAATTGATCATGGTGTGTAATCTTTTGAATATGTTTCTATATTCTGTTCGTTAGTATCTTATTTAGGATTTTTTCATCTGTGTTATTAGAGCTATCTGTCTGCAGTTTTCTGTTTTGTGTTATCTTTACCAGGTTTGGTATTAGGGTAATACTGACCTCATAAAATGAGTTGGGAAGTATTGCCTCCTCTTCGATTTTTTGGAAGAGTTTGAGGAGAATAAGTATTAAATCTTCTTTGAATATTTGGTAGAATTCACTGGTGAAGCTACTTGGACATTTACTTTTTGGTAAGTTTTTGGTAATTGTTTTAATTACCATACTGATGATTGGTTTACTTAGATTTTCCAGTTCTTCTTGATTCAGTCTAGGAAGGTTGTATTTTTCTAAGTACTGGTCCATTTCTTCTAGGTTATTAAATTTGGTGTTATATAGTTTTTCATAGTATTCTTGTATGATGTTTTGTAATTCTGCAATATCAGTCATTATTTCCTCTCTTTCATTCCTGATTTTGTTTATTTCTGTCCTTTCTCTTTTTTTTTAGTGAGCCTAGCCAGGCGTTTGTCAATTTCTTTAACCTTCTCAAAGAACCTACTTCTTGTATTTATTTTTTCTATTGGTTTTTATTTTCAATTTCATTTATTTCTGCTCTAATTTTGATCATTTCTTTCTTTCTGCTGACTTTAGACTTCACTTTTTTTCCTTTCCTAGTTTTTAAAGATGAAGCGTTAGGTTGTTTATTGGGGCTCAATCTTGTTTTTGGAGATAGACCTGTAATAATATGAACTTTCTTATTATCACTTTTGCCATGTCCGAAAAGTTTTGATATATTGTACTATCATTATCATTTGTTTCTATGCATCTGTTCTCTATTTTTATTTCTTCTCCTACTCAGTTATTCTTCAGTAGTATGTTGTTTAATTTCCATGTTTTTGTTGTTCTTCCTGCTTTCTTTTTGCAGTTGATCTCTAGTTTCAAAGCATTATGATCAGAGAATATGGTTGGTATGATTTCAACCCTTTTATATTTGTTGAGGCTATCTCCGTGTCACAGTATGTGGTCTATCCTTGAGAATATTCCATGTGTACTAGAGAAGAATGTATAAGCAGCTCTTTTGGGATGGAAAGCTCTGTAGATGTCAATTAAGTCAAGTTGGTCTGATGTACCATTTAAGAATGTTATTTCCTTATTGATTTTCTGTTTGGATGATCTATTCATCTCCCTTTAGTTCTGTTAGTAACTGCTTTATATATTCGGGGGTACCAGATAGGGAGCATACGTGTTATGTCTCCTTGGTGCATGATTCCCTTTATCATTATGAAGTATCCCTCAGGATCATTTTTACATTTTTTATTTTGAAGTCTATTTTGTCTGATATTAGTACTTCTACACTCACCTTTCTCTGAATGCCATTTGCTTGAAATATCATTTTCCACCCTTAACTTTTAGTCTATATTTGTCTTTGGAGGTGTGATGTGTCTCCTGGAGGTGGTATATGGTTGGGTTTTGCTTTTTGATTCAATATGCAACTCTGTGCCTTTTTTTGGTGAGTTTAGTCTATTTATATTTAGGATGATTATTGAAATATGAGGTATTCTTGTATCTATTTTATGTTTTGCTTTTTGGTAGCTCAGTGTTTCCATTTCTCCCTCATCCTTGTGCTTCTGTTTTCTTTATTTTGGTTGTCTTTTATTGGTTTTCTCTCTGGTTCTTCTTGTTTTATGTTGTATACTTTACTTCTGAATCTTCTGTGTGGTTACCATTACGAATATAAAGGATTTATATATATATACAGTCATCCATTTTTTTCTGCACATGCATTATCTCCATTTCCCTTTGCTCTTTCCTTCTATACCAATTTTGTTAAGTATTTTGATAATAAATGGGTGCTGTATGTTCTCGAAGGCTTTTTCATAGAATCCTCCCCTTTTCAGTCATTGTTATCTCAGTTTTTCCCTATGTATACTAAATGTTCATTACTATCTTGTTATAATCATTCCCTTCTTATTATTATTTAAGATTATAATGCCCTCTTCTTATTAAGGGTGTACTCTTCTGCTTCCATTTTTGATATTCACTTTACTCCTAATTATGTCTTTTTTGTTGTTCTTTTTATTTTGTGTTAAATGAGCTGACTCCTTTCAGTATTTCCTGTAGTGCAGGCCTCGTAGTGGAGAATTCCCTCAATTTTTGTATATCTGAAAAGGTCTTAATTTCTCCTTCATATATAAAGGATAGCTTAACTGGATACATTATTCTAGGCTGGTAGTTCCTTTCACTTAATAGTTTAAATATTTGATTCCGTTCCTTTCTGGCTTGTAAGATTTGCGCTGAGATGTTCAATGATAATCTAATGGGTTTTCCTTTATAAGTTACTGTTTTCTTCTCCCTGGCTGCCCTGAGAATTCTGTCTTTGTCATTGAATTTTGATAATTTAATATAATGTGTCTTGGTGAAGGCCTTTCTATGTTGAGATAATTGGGTGATTTTTTTAATTTCTTGAATTCCAAGCTCTAGCTCATTCCTTAGATTTGGGAAATTCTCGTCAACTAGTTATCTGAAAATGCTTTCTAATCCCTGCTCCTTTTCCTGGCTTTCAATAATGCCGATTATTCTTATGTTTCCTCTCCTGATGATATCAGCTAGTTCTTGAATTTCTCTTTCATTATTTTTCGTTCTTCAGTTTCTCTCTTCTTCCTTATGATTTATTTCTAGATTATTGGTCTTCAATATCGCTAATCATTCTCTCCATTTGTTTGACTCTATTTCCCAAGCTTATTATTTCATTTTTCAACTCTTGCAGTGTGTTCTTCATCTGCAGGTTCTATTTGGTTATTTTTGAGCATTTCAATCTCTTTGCTCTGCTCATCTAAGTGTTTTTTCAATTCCAGAAATTGTTGATATGACTCATTTCAGAATTCACTGAGTTTTTTCAGTAGTACCACCCTGAATTCTCTGTTCTTTATATTGCATATTTCTATGTCTGTAAGCTTATTTTCTGGAGGTTTTTCTCTTCTTTTCTGAGATGCCTTGTCACCTTCATTGTTCATGGTGTTTAATGGACTATTTCTCACCTGGACATTAATGGAAGTGTATTCTGTTTTTTTTGTTGTTGTTGTTTTTTGTTTTTGTTTTTTTTCCGGAAAGATTTATTATATAGAAGTCTCTCTTTAACCTGTTGCAAAGAATGCGCTTTTCTTTTAGTTTTCAGTAGGTGGCGTCTAAGCCTCTTGGATCCCTGCTTTGTATAAAGCCTTTAAAATGCCTTTTTATTTTCTAATAGATATTTAATGACACTAGCTACCCTCAGTTTCAGTCCCTGTGTGTATTAGCAACAGTTTCAGTAGCATTTGCTCAGATTCCCCTGGGGTTCCATGGTGTAATAGTGGAGAGACCCTCTGGGTTGGTGCTTGGGGGCTGCGGTCAGCCTCAGTTTTGCAACCACAGCCAGTAAAAATCAACTGTTGTTTTTCTGCCGTCCTACTTCTCTGCCTTCTGCCCTGATTACTGGGCCCTGGCCCCAGCCGCAAGGAGCTCACAACTTTCCCAGGCAGGGCTATTCAAGGATCCTGCTGCACCTTCTCCCCTCCCCTTCCTCCTACAGGCAGCTCCAGCAGCTGTGAGAGGCAATTTCTTTATTTCTCCCACTCTTCTGTCCAACACCTGGAATTCTGACCTTTGATAGCTTTTATGCACAGATCCCACACTCAGACCTGCCGGTGTGCAGTTTGGGTGTTTTTTGTTGAGTTTTAGATGTTCAGCTTATTGTTGTTTCAAGGGGAGAGATCTGGGGAAGTCTCTCACTTCTTCATTTTTCCAGAAATATCTAAATTATTTTAAATAGCAGTAACTTATAGGTAACATTTTTATTTCTTCCATGATTTTCATTATAGCCATTAAAAACCTTTAGTAAGTTCATGGTTAATAAGTGTGTTTGTAAATATAAGTTAGCTTTACTATTATTACTATTATTGTTATGGCTAATGATAGATATTAATATGCTAAAAAAGAGGATGGTATGGATTGAGTTGTGTCTCTCAAAAAATATTGGTCAGAGTCCTAACTCTAAGTACCTCGGAATGTGACTTCATTTCTATTTAAGGTCTTTACAGAGGTAATCAAGTTAAAATGAAGTCATAGGGTGGGCCTTACTCCAATATTACTAGTATCCTTATAAAAAGGAGGAAATGTAGAGGAGGAAATTGGGCCTTACTCCAATATGACTAATATCCTTATAAAAAGGAGGAAACACAGACATACACATGGAGAACATCAGATAAAATGAAGACAGAGATTTACAAGTCAAGGAATATCAAAGATTGCCAGCCAACCAGTGGAAGCTAGGAGAGAAAAATAAAACAAATTCTCTCTCACAGCCCTCCGGAGAAACCAACCTCATCATCACCTTGATCCTGGACTTATAGCTTTGCTTAAAACACCCAGTTTGTGGTTCTTTGTTACAGCAGCCCCAACAAACTCATACAGAGGGTCCATGGTGGTTAGCAGTCCACATCCTTCTCTGATGAGTACACATTGCTCTGGATTCATGACATCCCCTGTGGTATATCAGGTCCATCTTGGCTTCCATCACTTCTGCCCTTCTGAAAAATTTCCTAATGATTATGTCAGGTCCAGGAGCCCAGGACCTCAAGAGATATTTTGTGACAGGACATATCTTTTGCACCCAACATAAAGTTTAGTAGCCCTGAGCAAATTACCTCCTCTTGTCCCAGATTCCTCATCTCTAAGATAAACTAGTCATACAAAAGTATCTAAGTGTCTCAACCCAGCTATAAATGTGATGATTCATGCAGCACTGATAAAAGTTAACCTGACCTTCTATAACTCCTTTCATTTATTCTTTAGTGAATCATCTTTTATAAGCATATTTGAACCATATCTTAATATAAGCTATATGTGTTATTTTTTTAACAGTATATAATTAATGAGTTGTCAGCATAATGTATTGGAAAAGTCTGGCCATAAATATCAGGAGATCTGAAATCTAATCTTGATTTCAAAATAATGCTCAGATTAAAACACAAAATAATGTAATTTACTTCTTTCTGCAAATTATGGTCTAATCTAATTTTTTCCTTCCAAGAGTAGAGTTACTTCCAGTTAGAATGAGTCTAAGTAAACTCAGTGTGTGTATAAAAATGCATTATCAAGACTTTTCAAGTTTTTCTTCTCTATACTACCCATACTTTTTTCTAATATTAAGTCTTTAAATTTTATTATTAGAAAAAGTGTGAGTAGGATTGAAAGAAGAAAGAAAGTAATAATACCACTGTGATATTGGAAATTAGTATATATGCCATTGGACACAATATTTTTGCCTAATACTAAGCTTTGTCCTAGAGTCACACGAGATGTCAGGCTGTGGCCTGGAGCCTTTATAAAGGCATCTCAACATATATGAATTCAATAAGCCTGTGTGTGCCTGGTTTAACATAAAGGACACTCACAAAACAAAGCCCATGTGGTTTATGAGCAGTTCTGATAGGCATACACAAGGAACTTAATACAAAAGCTGTTCCTTTATTCATGGATTTGTGAACACATACTATGAGTTTTTGATAAATAATTTTTCTGTGGATTGTTTATCATAGCAGTTGGTAGCTTTCTGTGTTGTTTTGTTGCTTATTTCCAGCGAGAATATGATAAAAATTGTTATGCATTATCCTGGACTTCTCTTTGAAATAAGGAGCACACACAAAGCCATACCAAAGTTAGTTTATTGACATTCCTTGAAGGTGGTATGAGAAAAGTGAAAGCTTGGCCTTAGTATCATGTGATATTTCTCTTGTCCATGTAAGCAAAATCAGCCTAATATTGTGAACTTTTCCTGCTATTGACTAGAACACAGACTTTAAACAAAATTGTTATAGATATTTCCTTCAATAAATTGATGCTGCAGGAAGCAGGCTAATGGGATGATATTTATATACTAACTCTAGATATCTTTTTTTTTCTATTGGAATGACTAGACTATATGTCACTAACAGGAAAATAACACTTTCTCTTTTGACCTTATGATGGCTGGAACTTCCATCCTAGATTTTTATGATATAGAATTGCAGCAGTACTTTTAATGAACATTGAAGTACATAATAATAATAATAATAATAATAATAATAATAGTAATAATAATAACACACCATATTTTTTTATGTAAAATTCTAACTACTTTCATTTGAAAGTGCTTCATCTTGACTGGGAAAATATTTGTGGCAATTGAGAAATTTTTTGAACCCAAATTTTGGACACATCGACTGACAATGCCATAGACGTAACATTTTAACAGTCCTGGAAATTCCAGCAAATTGGCTTGAACAAAAATATACTTACTGTTGAAGGACATATGGTCATATTTTAAAAGAGAAAATATTTAGATTTTGCATGTTTAAAGCTTGCCAAAAAACATATCTCTTTCTTAATTTTTTCATCGTCATTCATATACTATGGTTGCAGCACAATCGATGGTTAAAAATTTTCACAACCACTGTCAACTTATATACAGAAGAAGATACAAAAAACTCAGTAGATTTAGAATACTTCTCCTGAATCTACAGAGCCAATTTGTATTTTTTAAGATTATCATCTTTATACGATAGAATAAAATGTGATATTAATGAAATTATTATTTTAATACTTTATAGCATTTCAAAAGCATTTTTCAAATTGTAATGTAAGTTTTCTCTTATTTATTGTTTTTGTTTGTCCCTCAATTAAGGGTAATACACTTTTACTAAAACTAGCTCTAAAAGATCTTGTTTTAGAGGAATTGTTCATAAGTGCTTAATTTTATAATATTCTTCTATGGAGAAAATTCATACTTAAAATTAAAAAGAATACAAGTGGTAACAAATAGATCTCTGCCCTGCCCATTGAATTATATATGGGTGGTTTATATCTCCCCAAATTAACAGCATAATTTAGTTCTATAGCTTTTTAATTGTATATATATATCATATATAGAATATATATAATAAAAAATTATACATAATTATAAAATCAGCTTCATATATGAGAGAATATTAACTAAAGAAATATCTTTTGGGACATAGAAAAATAAAAAGGATCTTTCTATAAGAACTGTTTGTACTCCTCTTCTCTTTGTTTTCCTTCCTTAAGAATTCTTTGGAAAGCTGTAATGGTCTGGGATCCTGTTAAGCAAGCTTTGCATTCTTTCAGCTGACTCTGACACCAGAGTTTTATTGGAATTTTACGCTTTTATGAAATGCTGTTTCTATAATGCTTGGTGGGATACATCCAGACTCATGGCATCAGGGGTGGGGGCAGGTTAAAAAAAAAGTTAGTTGAAAAACTATTTAGGACTCGGTTATCCATCCTAAAATTTCTAGGATACTTTGTTCCTTCTGTATATGGGTAGAATAGATATTAATTAATCTAATTAATAGATTAATTAGATATTTGTATAAATTGTAGACCTCCCCAGGAGCAGGATCCATCTTTTGAATAACTTTCTCCCTTGCCAATGCCTAACAAATAATGTAAGTTCTAAAAAAAGAATTGAATGCTTGAATTAATGAGTATTTATATATATATATATGGCATCAAATTCTAAAAGTGAAAGACGCCCTCTATACTAGAATGTCCAGCACAAAAATATACATATACTTACTGTTAAAGGACATACAGTCATGTATGAAAAGAATTTCAGCGGTCATTTTATATTGTCATGTGCTCAAAGAATTAGAATGGTGAAATAATTTGCATAATCTTTATGTTCTTATTTTATAAATAAATAATAACAGCTCCATTGGAATTCATAATTTTTCAGATATTAAAATACATACTGAATTTTACACATCCCCCAACTTCTATATTATGTAACTTTATGTAACATTCCATCTTATCTTGGTAAATATTCTTTATAGACCACAATTGAAGGATAAATTTCTATAACATTTATATTCCCTAATTGACAATAAATATACAACAGCGAGGGGTGCTGGCATTGCAAATAATTCTTACTAAAAGAATGTTTCATTTTGTTGTTGGAGGGGTTTCTTTAAGAAGAAAAATCATGTATCAAAAACATGAATAAAGAATGGTAACAGCTACATATGTATCAACAAGTACTTCAAAGGGAAAATTATTAAGCGCTCCAACCAAAAGATAGGGTGGATGATGGATAAGAAAATAGGACTCCTACATATGCTACTTATGGAAGACTCACTTCAGAGTTAAAGACACACACGGACTAAAGGAAGGGGATGGAAAAAGATATTGCTTTGATAGACCTGGAGGGTATTGCGCTGAATGAAGTAAGTCAGATAAAGGCAAAAATCACATATTTTATGTACATGTGGAATCTAAGGAACAAAATAAATGAAACAACAAAAATAGAAACAAACTCAGAGATCCAGAGACTATTTTGAGGCCTCTAGATAGGAAGGTGGTTTGCGGGGGTGGCAGTGGTGGGGACAGTGAAAAAGGGCAAAGAGATTAAGAATTGCAAATGGATAGTTACAAAATAGTCATGGAGATATAAAGTAGCATAATGAAAATTGTCAACAATATTGTAAAAAATATGTAAGAATGTAGAGGGGTACTAAATTTAGTGGGGTAACTGCTTTGTGAATTACATAGATCTCTAATCACTATGTTGTACAACTGAAACTAATATATTATTGTATACCAACTATAATTGAAAAAAAACTCATTGAATGTAAATATGAGCAACTAATTGTCCATTATACTTCAATAAAGCTGGGGGAAAAAAAGAAAACCAAAAAAGAAAGGAATATTTTATTTTGGAGTGCAGGAAATATAATTAATGCACTGTCCAGACACAAGGCATAGCTTTGTATGTAATTAACTTTGTCTTACATTTCTCACATTTCTCTCTTGTTTACTATATTAAAACAACATTGTGACATTTCAACAGTAGGGTCTTATTAGCTCTTCTTTTCCCAGTGAAGAAAAACACTTTCATTTATGATATGATTTTAGACAACATGGATGATAAGATTAGAAAAATAGAAAATGACAATTATGCTTGGGTTTATTCCAAATGTAATCGAGAGCTTAGAATGTCTTTGGAACCTGCAACTATTTTTCTGAAAATCCTGTTTTCTGGGATATCCTTTTACTGAATGCTAAAATAAACTGGATGCCTATTTTAACACAAATCAACATGCCTTTAGGGTGTTAGGTCTCTGCTGTGGGAAGATTGCTGTGGATGAAGGAGAAATTCTATATTGTCCTTGAAACCTAACAAGCACCATCAGTATCTGCAGTTTTTTATTTAGGGTGGTCCCTGTGGACAATCAGATGTAAAGGAATCTGAATACCTTTTTTTTTTTTTAAATTAAAAAAAGAGAAAAAAAACCATCATGAAAAAACTAATATCAAAGTTAAAATAAAAATTTGTTTGTCAAGCAAATAATTACCTGGCTTTAACAGAGGTCATGAGAGTATCTATATATTTTTTTTTCCCTTTGCGTAGCACTGTAGCTAGGTTAAACAAAGCAAAACAGAACAAAACAGTAAAGAACTCAGGTATTCAAACCAATCTAATATGTCCTCCTTCCCTTTTTTTCTGTTTGCTTTATCACATTCTGTACAACACGATGTGGGTAAAAGCCTTGTCATTTATACTACATAATGACATATCCTTCTTGGACGTGTGCACAAGTTTGTGCTTCTAGTGTGGTGAGTGTTCACAAGCGGGGTGCTCCTACAAGACTTCTCTAAACTCGAGTTGAGTCACAATCCCCACAACCATTGGGGTACACTGCATTGCATCAGCAGAAGATGTTTAACTTGCTGTTATTATTTGCTGGAAAGTGTAATATTGGCACCATATGTATAGGCTAGTTCCAGCTGATGAGACTGATGCCACACATGAATCATGAGTTTAATGTATAAAAGTTTTGTGTGTTCCATTGCTGTTTTTTCATGAATAATATACACAGGGAAAGTAGAGTGGGACGAAAAGAAAGAGTTGATCAACTCCTAGTTCTGGAGTTGGTTGTTAGAAATTATAAAAAATGGTGGCTCTGCTTAAAAGACATTGGCATATAAAAGCTGGGAATGCTTAATACTCAAATTTTCCCTTAAATTATATAAATGGAAGTAAACATTTATTATCATTTGGTCAACTTGCATTCACATTTCATTGTTAGTAATGGAGGTATGTGGAGATATATATAGACCTCAAGACAGCTGTTTTTTTAAATATTGCATACAGGCTAGCAGTTCATTGAAAATAGAGGAGATAAACCTGAAGGTTAAAACTTAGAAGAAGGCAGTTCTTCATGCACAGCTTTTGTCAATCCTGATTTGGTTTGAAAAAAAAAATCACGGAATACCAAAATCAAAGGAAAGTTGATTGAGGGAAATGGAAAGGGGGGTTATCCCAGAAAGGATTATGCCACTGTCCAGGAAAATGTTAGGTGAGTTTCCATTTCATTATTCAAGTCCGAAAGTGCTGGTTTCTTCTACTGCTGTTAACAGCTTTTCATACAACATGGAGTATGAGGGATAAGGTGGAAGATCCAGTCGATTGAAACATGTGTGTGCCCTGAATAGCAGAGAAAAGATTGGTGAAGCTGTTTGTTTCAATGATATAACTAGTTTAGATATATCTATGATCAGTCTGAAGTTATTAATCAAAAGTGAATCAAAAGTGAGCAGAACCACAGTTTAGGACTATCATAGCACATTATAAACTAATAACCATAGCCTTATAGACATGAATAAACCAATTGACAGAGTGAAATAACTAGAAAATAACTAGAAATAACTAGAAAAAGCAAACTACACTACCCTAAAACTACACTAGCAAACCAATGATTAAACTATGATATCAGGTTTATTTTGCAAGTGAGATGTGATCTTAGATATAGTTAGTGAATGAGGCAGAAATATAATTAATATTATAGGATCATATTCCCAAATCTCCTTTCCCAGCTCTAATTTCTAGGTCTTAATAAATTGTCTTAAAGGTGCCAATGGATATCCTGGAATTCTGAGGTACAGTGCTCTATCAAGTCAGGCGTGCCCTGGAGGCAGTCTAGCTACTCTACAGTTTCCAGGGGGACAGACCTAACTTGAAGCAATTATGCTGCATTTCCAAGAGCAGCTGAGCCTGTGGGCTAGTTCTTCCTGAGTTCTAGAGCATCCCTGTGCCATATGGCCTTGTTTCTGCTTGATTTGTCGTGTGCTTTATCCTACAGGCTCACATATGCCAGTGTCTGGCCTAGACAAGGAATGGATTCCCCTGACATGGACCAGGACCAGACCTCATATCACCTGTGCAGTGCTCAGAGGCCCAGGACACACAGAATCCTCCTGCAGAACTTCAAATCTGACTGACTAGGCTGTTTCCTGTCAGAGGTTCTTTGTATTTTTGTTTTGTTTTGTTTTGTTTTTAGAATCCTTGGTTGATACCACATCCTGTACCAAAGTAGGGAGAAAGGTCGATGGGTGCAGCTGAAGGTTCATTTAATGCCTTTTTCTCCCTAGAAGAGTTGGTGGGTTGAAATGGTGTTTTGAGAAGCTAACTAGCACCAAAAAAGGCCACTATAAGATAAAATAAAACAAAATAATAACATGATAATAAAATTATTTTTTTAATTACAAAACAAATTTACATATAAACAAAATCCTAACCAAAAAATAACATTCCCTCCTCATTAGAATTTTACTTGGGATATTAAACTCTTCTTTAAAATTATAAGATCTCCGAGGAAGTTGTATATGATTTATAACTTTGTTTTCAGAGTCCCATACTTCCTCCTCCTGTTAACAGCTCTCTCATTGGAACACTTTGGAACACTTTCCCCAAACCCCCACTTCCACCCCAAGCCCCAAGAGTAGGCACAGGATAGTAGAGTATATGGCCTTGGGCTCTGAGGGTTTAACTGGAAAGAAACATAAAAGTAGGCAGATTAGCAGAGGTCTCAGATTACCATCTAAAAATTCAAATAACTCTATGCTGACTTCAAAAGAAAATAATTGAAATATTTTGCTTAAGTTTATTTGTTTGAGTAAAAGTGGAAGAGTACTCAGTAATTGAGTAGGATGACAGCTAGAGTGGTACTTCTCTGTTTAGAAATATTGAAACTAGGATGTACTCTGGGCTATAGCTAATCAAGTTAAGTGAGGCAGAAACATCCCCAGTGTGTTTTTGGAACTGGCTTAATTAGCTAGGAGCAAAATATGAGCAGAAATTATCTTCTTGGTTTTCTTCCTCTGGTCATTTTAACTGGTACTCATGAGTGGAAATATTATAGGGGGAAAAAATCTCACATTTACAAAATATATTAATTCTGTAAAAGATAATTTCTGGGGATAAATTGAAAGTAATAGCAAATGGCATCTCTTCAAGACCTAGTCTGAACACCTACAGTTTCTTCAAGAGTTGCTTTTATTGCATTTATCTACAGCCTTAGTTAATTCCCTTAAATAAATTCCAATTTGTAATCTAGAATGAATAAACACAATCAAATCACAATCTATTAAGCAACCCTAAAGACTTACTGTCCTCCAGGTATGGTTCTGACAACATAGAGCATCTGCTTACCTCATTCCTGTGCACTGAACCCAGTGCTTTCAGGTAGGGGGTGGGTAGTGGAGAAAACACGGAACTAGGGGTAGAAAACCTCCATTCTGATCACAGTCTAGCCACTTACTAGCTTTATAACCTTAGGAACATCAATTAATCTTTCTGAGTCTCAGTTTTCTCACTTATAAAATGGAAGTAATAATACATGCTCTGAGACCCTCAGTAGGTTGTTGCAAGGAGCATTTATAATAGAATACACACAATGTTTTCTGTAAACTGTAATTAATCACTTAAACATAAGATTCTCTCAATAATGTAACCATATTGCAATCATGATTTTAGAAACTGTATCATACTTGTAGAGACTTAAGACCCTCAGTCTTTTTCACATGACTGCTGGCAAATCAATCACCCTGATCTCCAATTTTTGCAATTGATATTTTGGAACTCCATGTGGGATTTTTTTTTCTTTTTTCAATCATGCCAGGTCAAATTTCAGTCCATTGGTGTTAATCTGAGGTTCCAGCATTTTGAGATAATTTTAAATTTGAATTGTGCCAATCACTGTATTAATCATCCTTCTGATTTGTGTCTTCTTCACAGTTGATTTCCCCGTCTATTTGATTGTTTCCAAGTAATTGATTAAAATATTAACAAATACAGTGCCAAAGATAGTCTTGTTCCTCTCCAGTAGAGACTACTTTAGGGTTGGTTAAAAAGCAAACAACAAAAGGAGGCAAAAATTATTACTGTCTGTTGCTGTCTGTTCAGCCATTTGGGAGTCCAGTTATGCCAGTTGGGTCTTCTTTCATGTCTTTTTCCACTGCCCAACTACAGCCTCATTCTTCAGATTGGTTCTCACTCTCATTACTGCTCATTCTACTCTTTCAAGCTTTTAAATAACCTCTTGATTCCTAAATACAGAGGCTCATTTTCTACTCCCACCTCAGGCTTTTTAAAAGCATTTAACTGCTCTTCCTTTGAACATCTCTCTCCCTTTGGCTTCTCTACAGCTTCTCAATGGCTGCCATTTTTTTCCCAAACTCCCAGCAGCTCCCTCATGTCTCTTTTGTAGCCTTGCAGCCTAAAGAGCAGTATTTCTTACCTCAGCACTATTGACATTTTTGGACTTGATAATTCTTTGTTGTTAGGAGCTGTCTTGTGCATAGTAGGGGTTTAGCAGCATCCTTGGTCTGTTCCCAGTAGATGCCAGTAGCACCTCTCCAGCAAAACAAAAATGTCTGCCAAATATTTCCTCAGGGGCAAAATCACCTCTCCCTTGATGCCTCTTGAGAACCACCATTATAGATTAAGCTGACTATCTCTGCCCTGGCTAGGTTACATTTATGAGGAAGCATGTTTGTGTTAGAATTCTGTTTACAACTTTTAGGCCAGTTAACTGGCTCATAACTCATAGGTCTGTTATCCCTGGTCCCTACACCAAATGTTCCTAAGGAATCCTAAGCTTTTCTCCTGTCCTTTATTTTGTCTCCACACTGTCTTGGGCTGTGTCTACTCTGACTAGCTTCTGTGCTTTACTTCCCTCCATCCCCTCTCCAAACCTTTTTTCATAATAAGGAGACTCTTCCTCCTTCTAGAACTCTGTCTGGACATGGCCCCCAAGTCCTAGTGTCCCTTCTTAGTTCTCATGAATGAAAATGGCCATTGCTCACCCTGACACATTCTGTGATATAGATGAGCACTCTTCTCACTCTTTGTTGCCAATTCTAGATCATTACTTTTTAATCTTTGATCAAAAATTTCATTTCTGTTCCCTTGAATCTCATACCATTTATATCATTTCCCACCAAACTACAGTTTTTGTCTGGCATTTCATTTTAATGAAATTAGGTAGAATAGAAAATAGTGTGTATCATGGGCAGATAGTCAGGATAAAGTATTGTTTTGAGAGAATTTGTGTTTCAGATACATACACATACACACACATACATACATACATACATGCATACATACACACACACAAATTCATATGCATATTCTAGGTTGTGATGTAAATGGTATTTCTTTCTGTGGGCTATAGTTTAAAAAGTCTGAAAATCAGTGATCTAGACACACACCTTCTATACCTTCTGACCTTCTGGATGATTACATTTATTAAAATCTCTGGCTTAAAGACTTTCCGTTTCAGGCCCTTTCATCAGACTATGTAGCATCTGAGTCTACAGGGATGACCTGTTTATTTTTCCAGACTACCACTTGCTCAACCACAACCCCAGTGACCTTCTCACCTCTCTTATATTTCAGCTATGGAGATTTAAGAAGTTTCTTCACCAGGCACTATAAAATTATGTCCTAGAATCCCCTACTATCAAAGTCCTTTTTTCTATCCCTCACCCAGTTTTTAGAAGACAAGGACTTGAACTGACATGAAGATTTTAACTAGCCTGGGCTATGACCCAAGTTTTGCTTTGACACTATTTGGCAGCTGCAGAGCACCTCTCTTTTAAGTGTGGGCAGTGCATATTGAGGCTCACAGTCTCTTGGAAGCCCTGGATCACACTGTGTCTGTTTGGTGCTTCTGCCAGCTTCTAAGCCCTTCTCTGCCCCAACTCACTGCAGATGCAGCTTCCACCAACTTCAGTACTTCCTACCACCTGCCATGTGGCTTGGCCAGGTATTCCCAAACTACTTTCTTGGAAGTCAGGTTATTTCTTTCTCCTCAAACATAGGTGACACTTATTCAGTTCTTGAATCTTCAGAAAATGTACAAGGGAGACCAGTCAGGGGCTACTATTCAGAGGGTCAATTTCACTATTTTCTTAGAGAGCCATATCAGCACTTGCTTTTTGGGGTTCTCCCAGCCCGGGACAAAGACCCTATTTCCCCTAGGAACCCTCTCTGGGGGTGCAGAGCAGCAACCTTTTTACAGATGCTTTGGCCCAGATATAAAGAACCTGTTCATAAGCCCAATATCTATCTTGTAAACTCTCTGTGTGGGTTCATAATATTAATGTATACTTAAAAGCTTCCCAAAGTAAATACATTATTAGGCTCAATCTGTGACCCCAAATGACATCTATTTCCTAAAGTATAAAATAGAAACTCCTCAGCAGGGTCTTTTCTTCGTGGCCCACTAAACTATCTCTCTCAACTACAGTGCTGCTTTGGACATCTTATCCTCTGTACTGACTTGGTGGTCTTTCCCGAACACATCCTGGCCTTGTTGTATCTCAGCCCCTCCTAGGTATGCACACTGTGGGAGTAATCTATCAACAAATGGTGACTCAAACTCATTTCTCTAAAATAAGAGCAGAATGTTCCCAAAGTACCTCATCCTCCAAATTTATCATTAAACTAGACAAATGGAAATCTTGCCTTTTAAGCCTTATTTTTTTTTAATGCCAGACTTAATTCAGTAGTTTCATCCGTTAGAATAACCAAGCAAATAAGCCCTAAGGGTCTGCTAAACTAAGTGGGTAAAGCAAGGGCTGAAAATTATGTGACAGCTTTAAGCTATTATTAACCAGCTAAGCATGCACTCTGTTTTCTGGGCCTCCTAATGCCACAGACATCAAGGGAATTGTCTTCAGAACATTTTGGGAATGTCAAGTCTGAGAAAGCTATGAAAATTGTAGTTCAGTAAATCCTTCCACAATAGGGACTTAGCCAAGGTATCTGGGGAGGCCATGCAGAAATAGAGTTGAATTTAATGTGAATCTTCTTTTATGATTAGAAAATATCATAGTAGAAGAAAATCATGTGAATCAATCTTTTCTTCTGTCTGTTGAGCATTATTTATTTGGATAGTACCTATACATAAGTATCTCTTTAGTGCTCCTTATTTCACTGATCAGGAATATGCTACCCAAAGTGTCATAGAAAGGATCCAGGAACTATTGGGATTAAAACTCATGTTAAAAGAAATTCATTCTGTTAAATTACCCGGATCACTAAAACCTCCTTTTCTGCATTTATCTCACAATAATTTCCTCAATAGCTTACTATATAGGAGTCACTGTAGAGACCTGAGATATATTTGGTCTTATCCCCACATGTTTTAAAGCATAGAAGCATAGTAGGAACAATGTAACATGTACATGAATAACTATCCTATGGAGGAGTATCAAGTGATATGCTGTAGAAATACAGATACAGAGCCGTTAAGTGTTTGGGCTTCCAGCCTCTTCTCACCTCCTCCCACCCCGATATCCACCCTGAAAATCAGGTGAGACATTCCTCTTTAAATTAAATTGAGCTACACACAGATTGGAAAGCTTCTCATAACTGACACATGTACCATGATACTACAGACCAAATACATTCGATCATCAAAAAATTTCTAGGAATATGGTCTAAATTTATCTCCCAGAGGCTCACTTGCACCTTTCACTAATAACTCATATAACAAGCTCAAATAACAAAGTTCACTTTGCCCTCTTCGACAGGTTTCCTGAAGATTGAGAAGAGCTTCATACCTGGGGAGAGAAGTAATTTTCCCCCATTTCTCTATGCAGAAACGCCGAAGCCCATTGCTTCCTCGAAGGGCTGCGAAGCCTTCGTAGGGCACACTTGATGTACCTGTGACGAATTGAAGTAATCTTAATCTCTGCTCGTTATTGAAGCGCTCTACTGCAGCCCAAAACCAGCGGATCACAAGATGACCATCATGATAACCTGAATGGAGTAAAAGGACATAGAAAGAGAGGATGTGGAGAAAGGAGGAAGGAGGAGAAGAGGAAGAGAGATGAAATACATATCAAGTATGATAGGAACTGAACAGCTGCTTTTGATTTGCTGATTTCTCTAATGATGGCCTTTAGGTAGATCTAAAATAATTTGTGTAACTGTGTCAATTTTAAAAGAAAAGCAGATTTAGAAAATAGCCATTTTATAAAAAGATTACATATTCTGAGGGATGTCCTCAGAGATGTTTGTTCTCTAAATAACTGGCACTCCTCCAGTCATTTCCTGCCTCATATAAATGTAGACAAGGAATGGCTAGGCTTGGTAGAGATCTTTGGAATCCTTAAGAAACAAAACTTTCTATGAATACAGTATTTCATCGTATTTTTTTTTTCTGATATCTTAGCTCTTGGTCACTATATACTGTGGAAGAGCCTAAGACTTAAGAAAGGCTGAAGGTAAAGGGCAGCCTTGGTGAATGGAAGATATTGAGCTTTCCAGCACCTATTGGTGTGCCTGAAGCAGCTGCTCTCGGGCCAGCCATCAACTGAGACAAATTGGGCCCATGGGAGAAATGTTGGGCACCTCTTGGGATACAGTTGGAAGAAAGCTTGGGTCAGTTAAGGTGAATGCTTTACTGCTGACTGCAAATGCAAGAGTCATTCAAAGGTGGGAGATATCAATGTGGGCTTGGGTAGATACAGTGAAGTCTTCATAAAAAATTAAGGTGTGAATTTAGCATGGAAAGAGTTTATATGAGTGGAGGAGAAGAGGAAAATACTTCTTGCAGGGGAAATAAAAAATAACAAGAATAAAGAAGAAATATGCAAAGGACAGTAAGCTGACTAGCAGAGAAAGAGATCTGGTGAGGACTGAAAGAAAATTTGATGGGGGCCTTAGAAGGCCTTAACAGCCAGGCAGAGACATTTTGACTTGATACCTCAGGTCAGTGGTTTTTCTACCAGATCAAGAAGAGCCTAGCAGTTGCACAAAAGCTTCTCGTGGTTGAGTGTATTGGGAGTGATGAGAGGCTTAAATCATGGGTCTCTTGCTCGCTCTCTATTTTACAGATTGGGGTTTCTCTATAATATTTTACACGAGGAAAGGGCTTTGAGGCAATAAACAAAAAACAAAAAACAAAAAAACAAACCTGCCAAAGATGTCTTCTATAGATAATAAGTAGCTTGTTTTGTGGGGAGGGAAGTGGCCTGATGAAAATAATGTTTTAGAAGACTGGTTTGGCAGTGTGAAGGTAATAGGAGGGGTTAGAAAATGGTTTTGGAAAAATAACAGAATTGGGTTACAGCAAACAAGGACTGAGGTGAAGAGAGCTCCAATTCTATAGGAAGCGGGACACAATTTTCTGCCAGCTGGCAACCTATTTCAGGAACTGGCCCATGGGCAGCGATGTTCCCTGTTGCATCTACACCAACTTAGGCTAGAGACTACTATCAGGGATTATTGTCAACTGAATGAAGGTTTAAATTGGAAGTTGGAGGAAGGTATACACAAGAACCTACTTTACACATATGTTGAAGTAAGGGCAAGTTTTTGCAGTCTTCAAAAAGTGATAAAATGTGTGTACAAATGTTATTTTATATTCATATTATAAATATATATGAATACATATATATAAAATGAAATATTATTCAGCCATAAATAAATGAAGTAATGAAATATACTACAACATAGATAAACCTTGAAACACTATGCTAAGTGAAAAAAAAACAGACACAAAAGACCATATATTGTATGACTCTATTTACATGAAATATCCTGAATAGGTAAATCCATCGAGACAGAATACACATTGATGGTCACTGGGGTGGAGGGGAGGAAAGAATGGGGAACAACTGCATAATGAGTACAGGGTTTTCTTTTGGGATGATAAAAATGTTTTAGAACTAGCTAGAAGTAATTGTTGCTTAACATTGTCACTGTACTAATGCCACTGCATTGCTCACTTTAAAATGGTGAATTTTATGTCAATTTTACCTCAATAATAAATTTTTAAAAAGTGATGAACTTAATCTGTGATAGTTGTATCATCACAAGCTCTGCCAGCTCACCTCCCCGGTACTCAGTGTTATTCCGCCAGTCGTTTAGGTCAATTTCTGCTGTGCCAGCTATCACCAGCTCCAGTTCCCTGGCATCGAACACGGAGACAAGCCTAGAGTCTACCACCTGAAACACAGATTAGGCTTCCGCAAACAGTTCAACCACATCAAAAGTTATATTCATTGTTATTTCTATGGCTTCAGTTGAAAAACTGATCATCATTTATTACTTTTTTTTTTTCCCAATGTGCTATCATTGCTCATTGCATTTTGAAATGCAAGCCATTTATGAGCAGGGAACTCAAAAAAGTGATTTCACTACTTCTGATACACATCTCAGATAGATGCTATGAAAAAACCTGATTTGACTATTTCTAGTCACATTTAAATTTCCAAGTAACATTGCATTTTATTTTATTTATTTTATTTTTATTTTTTTTTTTACTTTATAAATTAAATGTATTGGGGTGACATTGTTTAATAAAATTATATAGGTTTCAAGTATACACTTCAGTAATATACTATATGTATACACTAATGTGTGTTCACCACTCAAAGTTAAATTTCCTTTCATCACCTTACATCACCTTTACCCTTATATATGTGACCCCGCTCCCCCTTTCCCTATGGTAACCACTAAACTGTTGTCTCAGTCTATGAGTTTCTGTTTATCTTGTTTGTCATTTTCAGCTTTATATCCTACAAATGTTAAAAACAAAAAGTCCAAATCACTTTGAAGTGACTAAATAGCTATTAGTATTACCATTTCATTTAAAAGTTATACTCTCTCCCACATCAAACTGACATTTAATAGGAATGGGAATTATATATTAAAATGATTGTATTTTTTTTTCTTTTTCTCCTAACTTCCTTTCTCCCTTCTTCAAAAATCTGGGAGGACCTGTTTTGTTAGGGTTTTGATCCCTGGCTTTCCATCTTATTGCCAAATGTATCAGGCACAATTGAACATCTGTAGCGGGCACCTCGTTTAATCAAACCAGTGGTGGATGAGCTAGTGACCCATGTGATTCACCATTATGGCAGGGAGAAAATGATCCAAGCCCTAAGGAAACACTTACAGACTCTTGTTTCTAAACTGGAAACATTTAAGGATGCCAATTTTTGGTGTACAGGAAGGCTAGCAGCTATCATTGTCTTTTTGATTTACCACCTCAGCATGGATTATGTGGCACATAATATAAAAAAATAAAAATCTTGCAAGAGTAAACGATGTCTTCTAATGCCTTCAATTTCTTTATGTTTGTTTCATTGAATGAAAGGAAATGCAACATGAACATACCTTGACAGGAGATGCTGTATATTGTCACATCTGGCACACAAGGGCCACATCAATACCAGTTTTGTGAGAGGACTTTTCACCTACCACAAAAGTTGGGTTTCCTAGAGAACTTTGATCCCTCATTCATCTACCTCACGAAGATCCTCTTTGCACTCTGATGAGTAGAGATGAGCTCTTTGCCTGCTCTGGTTCTTTCTCTCCCTTTTTCTCACAAGCTGTGTCTGGTGATGAAGGCTCTGGCATACATCATGCTTTCCTCAGCTGGGACTGAGGCTCACCTCATAGAAGCCCCGCACAAGGGCCTCCGTCTGCTGCACCACACCACGTTCTACTCGCCACTTTACCATCCTCTCGATGTACTCCTTCTTGTTCTTCTCCGTCACCTGGGTGTTGGCTCCTCCAGATTTTAACTCCCTTTCCGTTACCTTGTAAAACGAAAGATTGTGAAGCTTGTCAACTGAGATTATCTCAGTGAAACATATCAAGTAAAGGAATATGATCTATATGCAAAAATTCTCTTCACATAGGTTTAGCATTATTACCTCCATAGTTCTTTTCCTATCCTAGAAGTTACTAAAATGACTCTGGTTGTTCTAAGTGGATATTAAGTACATGAGAAAAGCTGCCTTTTTTAAAATAAAGAATAACTGTTGTTTTTTTTTTTAAACATTTTATTTATTTTTTCCCACCCTCCCTTACCCCCACCCTCTGATAACCACTAGTCTGTTGTCCATGTCCATGAGTCTCTGTTTGTTTGTTCTGTTCATTTGTTGCTTTTAAGTTTATACCCCACATATAAATGATATCATGTGATTTTCAAACTTTTCTGTCTGGCTTATTTCTCTTAGTATGATTATTTCAAGGTCCACCCATGTTGTTGCAAATGGCAGTATTTCATCTCTTTTTATGT